>NC_091300.1:40348232-40408232 GCF_038502225.1 Cherax quadricarinatus | reverse complement strand
GTGTCCGCTTACTAACCATTGTTTCTGAAGTTACATCTTCGCCCACCCAAAATAAGAACACACAATCATTTAAAAAAAAATTCTGAACAGTTTTTAAAGTCGTGATCAGATAATAGCCCAGGAGGGACCGAAACGTCGTCTGAGGTTTCCTCTTCAAAGTTGTTGTATTTTTATTGTAAGTTTTGTATAGTGGGCTGCTTCTGGACGTCAGTACTGTTAACTGTGAGGAGTACATCACTGTATGCACTGCTTCTTTCACTGTTACTGTGAGGTCGACATAATACTGCATCTTTCAGTGTTACTGTGAAATTTATGCTGCACTGCATGTTTCACTGTTACTGTGAGGTCGACATCTTTCACTATTACTGTGGGAAAGCGATCACAAATCACTTAGTTTCAATGTGTCATGGAATTGCCCAAAT
Source organism: Cherax quadricarinatus (assembly GCF_038502225.1). NCBI lineage: Eukaryota > Metazoa > Arthropoda > Malacostraca > Decapoda > Parastacidae > Cherax > Cherax quadricarinatus. The sequence goes on along the minus strand of NC_091300.1, from coordinate 40,407,810 downwards.
AACTGCAATCAAGTCTCTGTCCCAGACTTTCGCTTGGCCGATTTCATGGGATTGAGAAATTACCTGGGTTGGCTAAACTGGAACGACCTGACTATGGGTCTGGTAGGTTGTGTTGGTTGCCAATATGACGTTTTTTTTTCAGAGCATAGTTCTAGCTTCCCAGACTCTTATGTACCAAGTAGGGAAATTAGATCAACCAAAAATGATCCCAAATGGACAAACACTATATTAAAACATCTCATTGGTCAAAAGAGAGGCTTATATAGGCGTATCAAAAGAGGGGATGGGCAGTTAAGAAATCAATATATTCAGTAAAGAGAGAAATAAAAAGGTAAGTAAGAAAAGCTAAAAGAGATTGAGGCTAAAATGGCAAGGGATTCGAAGACTAACCCAAAAGGTTTCTTTCAGGTATACAGAAGTAAGATTTGGGACAAGATAAGCGCACTCAAAAGTAATTCGTGTCAGATCACTGACAGTGATAAGAAAATGTGTGATATTTTAAACTCTTATTTCCTCGGTTTTTACTCAGGAAGATAGCAAAATAACAGAAATAGTAAGTTATGTAGAATAGGACGATGAATTATGCACGATTAAGGTAACTAGTGACATGGTCCTCAGACAAATAGAGAAATTAAAACGGAACAAATCCCCAGGCCCTGATGAACTGTTTGCACGGGTTTTAAAGTAATATAAAGAGGCACTAAGCAAATCTTTAGCTAATCTTTTCAACAAGTGCCAGACAAGTGGAAAATAGCAAATGTAATACCTATTTACAAAGCAGGTGACAGGTCCGTAGCTTCGAACTATAGACCAATAAGCCTTACCTCCATAGTGGGAAAACTTATGGAATCAATAATTGCCGAGGCAATTCGTAGCCATCTTGAAAGTCATAAATTGATTAATGAATCTCAGCATGGTTTTACAAAGGTGCGTTCCTGTCTTACGAATTTACTAACTTTTTTCACCAAGGTATTTGAGGAGGTAGATCCTGGTAATGAATATGATATTGTGTATATGAACTTCAGTAAGGCTTTTGATAGTTCCACATTAGAGGTTATTGAGGAAAATTAGGGCACACGGAATAGGAGAAATTTTTTCTAGGTAGAGGCGTGGTTGGCAGCAGTGTGTTTGCATCAATGGAGAGAAATCAGAGTGGGGGCCTTTGTTGTTCACAATTTATGTAAATGACGTAGATGAGGGAATAAATAGCGACATAAGCAAGTTTGCTAATGACACCAAAATAGGTCGCCTAATTCATTCTAATGAGGACATTGGAGGACTCCAGGATGATTTGAATAGACATGCAATGGTCGGAGAAGTGGCAGATGCAGTTTAATATAGACAAATGCAAAGTTATAAACATTAGAGAGGAAAATAACCATGCCACATATAAACTAAATAATGTAGATCTTAATATTACTGATTGCGAAAAGGATTTGGGGGTTCTGGTTAGCAGTAATCTAAAATCAAGACAACAGTGCATAAGTGTTGGCAATAAAGCTAACAGAATCCTTGGCTTCATATCAAGAAGCATAAATAATAGAAGTCCTCAGGTTGCTCTTCAACTCTATGTATCCTTGGTTAGGCCTCATTTAGACTATGCTGCTCAGTTCTGGTCACCGTATTACAGAATGGATATAAATGCACTGGAAAACGTTCAAAGGAGGATCACAAAGTTGATTCCATGTATCAGAAATATTCCCTAAGAGGATAGACTGAGGGCCCTGAATCTGCACTCTCTAAAAAGGCGTAGAATTAGGGATGGGGGATATGATTGAGGTGTATAAATGGAAAATAGGAATAAATAAAGGGAATATAAATAGCGTACTAAAAATATCTAGCCAAGACAGGACTCGCAGCAATGGTTTTAAAATGGAAAAATTCAGATTAAGGAAAGATATAGGAAAGCGCTGGTTTGGTAATAGAGTTGTGGATGAGTGGAACAAACTCCCGAGTAGCGTCATAGAAGTTAAAAGGTTGTGTAGTTTTAAAAATAGGTTAGATAAATACATGAGTGGATGTGAGTTGGACATGACTAGCTTGTGCTAATAGGTCTGATGCCGTGATCCTTCCTTAGATGGATGTGACCTGACCTGACTAGGTGGGTCATTGGTTTAAGCCGGGAGGTGACTTGGACCTGCCTCGCATGGGCCAGTATGCCTGTTACAGACTTCTTTCTTATGTTCTAGTACTGTATCTTTCACTGTTACTGTGAGGTCATATGTTGTCCTCATTCTTCTACAGGTTTAAATTGGTCCTCCATCCGTGGAATTGGAGCTGCCCTCCTCTTCCTCGGATTAAACCTGTTTTCCTCCCATTCACTTTGAGTTCAGTGTTTCACTGCGAGTATATTACATTAATATGACTTATTTTCTGAGTGTCAGAATACCCACGAGGGAAAGATACCTGTAGTTGGTGCCGGGGGTCAGCGAACCCACTAACCTGTTCCAGACCAAGTCTCCCGGTCCCAGACCAGGCCTCCCACTTACAGACCAGGCTTCCCAGTCACAGATCAGGCATCCCAGTCACAGACCAGGCCTCCCAGTTCCAGACCAGGCCTCCTGGTCACAGACCAGGCCTTCCAGTAACAGATCAGGCCTTCCATTTGCAGACCAGGCCTCCCAGTCACAGACCAGGTTTCCCGGTCATAGATCAGGCATCACAGTCACAGACCAGGCCTCCTGGTCACAGACCACGACTCCCCAGTCGCAGACCAGGCCCCCCAGTCACAGACCAGGCCCCGCCCAGTCGCAGACCAGGCCCCCCCAGTCACAGACCAGGCCCCCAAGTCACAGACCAGGGCTCCCAGTCACAGACCAGGATTCCCGGTCACAGATCAGGCCTCCTGGTCACAGACCAGGCCTCCCAGTAACAGACCAGGCCTCCCAGTCACAGACCAGGTTTCCCGGTCATAGATCAGGCATCCCAGTCACAGACTGGGCGTCCCGTTCACAAACCAGGTCTTTCGGTCACAGACCAGGCCCCCCAGTCACAGACCAGGCCCCCCAGTCACAGACCAGGCCCCCCAGTCACAGACCAGGAGTCCCGGTTACAGACCAGGCCTCAAGGTCACAGACCAGGCTTCCCGGTCACAGATCAGGCCTCCCAGTCACAGACCAGGCCTCCTGGTCACAGGCCAGACCTCCTGGTCACAGACCAGGCCTCCCGGTCACAGACAAGACCTCCCGGACACGGACTAGGTCTTCCAGTTCCAGACCAGGTCTCCCTATCACAGACCAGGCCTCCCAGTCACAGACCAGGCCTCCCAGTCACAGACCAGGCCTCCCAGTCACAGATCAGGCCTCCCAATCACAGACCAGTCTTCCCGGTCACAGAATAGGCCTTTCAGTCACAGACCAGGCCACCCAGTCACAGACCAGGCCACCCAGTCACAGACTAGGCCTCCCTGTTACAGACCAGGCCTCCCGGTCACAGACCAGGCTTTCCAGTTACAGAATAGGCCTTTCAGTCACAGACCAGGCCTCCCGGTCACAGACCAGGCTTCCCAGTTAGAGACCAGGCCTCCCATTCGCAGACCAGGCCTCCCGGTCACAGACAAGGCCTCCTGGTCACAGACAAGGCCTCCTGGTCACAGACCAGGCTTATCGGTCACAGACCAGGCCCCCCCAGTCACAGACCAGGCCCCCCCAGTCACAGACCAGGCCCCCCCAGTCACAGACCAGGCCCCCCAGTCACAGACCAGGCCCCCGGTCACAGACAAGGGTTCCCAGCCACAGACCAGGCCCCCCAGTCACAGACCAGGCCCCCGGTCACAGACAAGGGTTCCCAGCCACAGACCAGGCCTCCCAGTCATAGACCAGGAGTCCTGGTCACAGACCAGGCCTCCCTGTCACAGACCAGCCCTCCCGGTCACAGACCAGGCCTCCCAGTCATAGACCAGGCCTCCCGGTCACAGACCAGGCCTCCTTGTTACAGACCAGGCCTCCCGGTCACAGACCAGGCCTCCTGGTCACAGACCAGGCCTCCTGGTCACAGACCAGGCCTCCTGGTCACAGACCAGACCTCCCGGTCACAGATAAGACCTACCGGACACAGACTAGGTCTCCCAGTTCCAGACCAGGCTTCCCAGTCACACACCAGGTTTGCCGGTCATAGACCAGGCCTCAAAGTCACAGACCAGGCCTGTAGGTCACAGACAAGGCCTCCCAGTCACAGATCAGGCCTCCCAGTCGCTGACCATGCCTCTAGTTCACAGGCCAGGCCTCTCAGTCATAGACCAGGTCTCTCGGTCACAGACCAGGCCCCCCAGTTACAGACTAAGCCTCCAGGTCACAGACCAGGCCTCCCAGACGCAGACCAGGCTTCGCGGTCACAGACCAGACCTCCCAGTTCCAGACCAGGCCTCCCAGTCTCGGACCAGGTCTCCCGGTCACAGACCAGGCTTCCCGGTCACAGATCAGGCCTCCCAGTCACAGACCAGGACTCCCCGTCACAGACCAGGCTTCCCGGTTACAAGCCAGGCCTCCCAGCCACAGACTAGGCCTCCCGGCCACAGAACAGGCTTTCTGGTCACAGACCAGGTCTCCCGGTCACAGACCAGGCTTCCCGGTCACAGATCAGGCCTCCCAGTCACAGACCAGGCCTCCTGGTCACAGACCAGGCCTCCAGGTCACAGACCAGACCTCCAGGTCACAGACCAGGCCTCCCCGTCACAAACCAGGCTTCTCAGTCACAGACCAGCCCTCCAGGTCACAGACCAGGCCTCCCGGCCACAGACCAGGCCTCCTAGTCACAGACCAGGCCAGGCTCACCATGGGTTCAACTCCCGCCCTTTCCGTGGTTTGAGTCATGAAGGTTCCTGTTATCCGTCGTCACCTCTCACTGTTGTGACGGTAACACTGCTGTCATCCTTGAATTGAAGATCGTCTTACATGACTACTCCCAGGTCTCTTGCCTTCCTGCCTCTTTTTGTTTTTTTTTTACACAGGGTTTGACAAGGTTAGGTTAGCGATTCCTAGTTTTCTTGATAACCTAAGAGCTGTTACTTACATCAGCTCATGTTCAAGCATTTTTATTGTTATGAGATATACAGATAGGGAACAGAATGAAGTTGGAGCCATCTGTGGGCCAGCAATTTCATTTGATGAACTGACTTTATTTCATTGATATCATTATGCTGTACGAATATGTTCCAGACTCGAGTCATCCTGGGAATAAATGATCTCAGCTGAAGTGATGTACTGGAGAAGGGTACAATCAGAGTGAAGTTGCTGCTTGGAGCAAAGTGTGGTACTTTGACAATATTGGCCTTGAACATAACAGTAAGGCCGCCCACATCCCTACTGTGTTGAAGGCTCTGCTGAAATGACAGATCTATCCAGGCTGGGTCCAGGCGAGAGATGAATCGTCTTGCTCTGTTCTCTATTCTGTCAAGAAGTCGCAGATGAGATGGGGAGCAGGCAGTCCAAGGCAACGGAGCATACTGAAGGTGTGAGCATGTGCCTCGTACAGAATCTTGCAACCTCCACTGTCGAGCAGATGTGAGATACGTCGAGGTGCTGTAAACTTCCTGGCCGCCTTGTTTGCAAGATTTGTAAGGTGTTCTTCATGATCAGTTGGAGGTCAAATTTCGCCCGAAGGATTTCAACTTCGTCCCCAGGTACCAGCACACTCCCATTCATATTTACTAGTGATCCAGCATTACCATCATGGTGCCCAGAGACCATCATCATTTGTTTTCTCATGAGCAAATGTTACCTGCCTGCTGTTAGAGTTCTTAGCTGGTGATTGATGTAACCTAGAGTAGCTGGCATTTTCTCTCTTGGATAAGTAAATGTCAGAGTACAGTGTCTGCATATGCATGGGATTCTGGGATGAGATGAAGGAGGTCATTGACGTAGACATTCCATAACAATGGCCCAAGCACGCTTCTTTGTGGAACACTTGCTCCAGTAGGATGTTTTGCTGACTCTGTCCCATTGAGAACTAACCTTGAAGGTAATCACCGCGGAGACATAGTGTAGAACCTACATTTCCCATTGCTTGCAGTTTTGCTAAGAGTCCCTGGCGCCACACACGGTCGAAAACACCATCAGTGTCCAGTCGACTGGGGCCACTTAGCGGAGAGGTTTAACAACAGATCAGCAGCAAAGTAACCTTTCCTGAATCCATATTGACGGTCACAAAATAGTGATTGGTAGTTGCTGATTTCTGCTCTGCTTTTCTTTTTGTGAACAGGGACTACATTTGCCTCTTTCCACAGAGGCGGCCATTCACTAGGCAGTGCTGAAAGATGTGAGTTAGAGGTGCTACTAGCTGGTCTGAACATCTACTCAGCAATCTTGAGCTCAACTTGTCTGGGCCCACAACCTTTTCTTGATCCAGCGATTTAAGACGTCGATGCACTTCCTCCTGCCTTATTGTCACCACTGACAGCTTTGACACGGTTCTTGCAGAGGTGGTCTCATCCTGTCTATTTAGAGGTGAAATAAGTTAATCGGGCAGATAACCTTGTCTGTCCTTGACTGAAGACCTCCAGGTTTTGGAGCCCATTCTACCTGATGTCAGCTTTCTTTGTGTGCCTGCCTCCCATTTAGAGATGGCCTAGTTTCAAACTGTTTCTCTCTCTCTCTCTCTCTCTCTCTCTCTCTCTCTCTCTCTCTCTCTCTCTCTCTCTCTCTCTCTCTCTCTCTCTCTCTCTCTCTCTCTCTCTCTCTCCCTCTCCCTCCCTCTCTCCCCAGGTATGGCTGAGGAGCCAGGTAAGGGTTCTCCTGCTTGCTTGTTTGGCTAAAAAAACCTACCAATCAAATTACTTGATGCCCATGACCTCACCAACCAGTGTTCTGAGAACATTTGAAGGAAGGGGTTATTTGGTGAGAAAGGAGGGACTATTTAGGAAAAAGGGAAGGGGCATATGAGGAGGGGCTATCTGGGGAGGAGGGAATTTTTTCGGAGGGAGGGTGGGGAAATTTTTGGTGAGGAATGAAAGGAATTTGTGAAGATTGAGGGGAAATTTGGAGAGAGAATAAAGGGTATTTTGGATTTTTTATGGTGTGTGTGTGTGTGTGTGTGTGTGTGTGTGTGTGTGTGTGTATGTGTGTGTGTGTGTGTGTGTGTGTGTGTGTGTATGTATGTATGTATTATGTATGTATGTTTAGAATTCGCAGAACAAGTGAAATATTCACAAACACTAATCACAGGTCGAAGGAGACTCGAACCTACGAACCTTGGGACCGGTACGCAGTGCTTTACTCACTGTACCACACTGGTCCAATACCTTGGCGTCCAGCTATTGGATCAGTGTCATACGGTGAGTAAAGCACTGCGTACCTTTTCCCAAGGTTCGTAGGTTCGAGTCTCCTTCGACCTGAGATTAGTGTTTGTGAATATTTCACCTGTTTTACGAATTCTAAACATTGTAAAAAATCTCTTGTTGGTCGACGCATCTAGGGGATGAGATGAAAAGCTTGAAACTTGTCTGAAGGCTGGCTGCCTTGGACCAAAACTTCTATCATTAGCTGGGCGCCAAAGTATTGGACCAGTGTGGTACGGTGAGAGCACTGCGTACCTTGTCCCAAGGTTCGTAGGTTCGAGTCTCCTTCGACGTGAGATTAGTGTTGGCATATATATATATATATATATATATATATATATATATATATATATATATATATATATCTGGAGCCGACTATCTAAAACTCGTCAAATAGAAAGAACTCATTTAAAATAAAGTCCTTTCTGAAATTTTCTCTTATACGTTTAAAGATATATTTTTTCATTAATGTTGATATAAAAATTTATAATTTTGCACCAAAAGAAACTTAGAAAACTTACCTAACCTTATTATAACAAGAACAATTTATTTTAACCTAACCCAACTAAATATATTTTAGATTTGTTTACAATAATTTATTACTAAACAAACACAGTGAAATATATTTTTTTCGTTATGTTCAGAATGATTTTGGCGAAATTATTACATACACAAATTTTCACTTGTCCTATATGGCAAGATGAGCGTTGCCATTTAAGCCAAGATCGCAAGTTCTGCCTATTCGGCACGACATATATATATATATATATATATATATATATATATATATATATATATATATATTAATTATTGTAAGCACGACCGAGTGGTATTTAATCATTAACAACACTACGACTAGCCTGGGGATCAAACCAGTGTTGTTTTAGCCCACCTCATGGTGAGCAAAAATTCACGACGCTCTAGCCCACTGGACCATCCAGTCCTACAAAGATCACACACCCAGCTGAGCTAGGTGTTGTACCGTGATCCGAGGACATACGATGGTGTGGGTGCCTCAGAGCTAATTTATTTCTACTCCCCGTTTGGTGTACTAGCCTCCACAAGCATATGTGTATATATACAAATATATATATATATATATATATATATATATATATATATATATATATATATATACACATATACAGAAACGTGCTCACCTATTTGTGGTTGCAGGAGTCGAGTCATAGCTCCTGGCCCCGCCACTGATCCCTACTATGCCCTCTCCCTGCTCCATGAGCTTTGTCAAATCTCGTCTTAAAACTATGTATGGTTCCTACTTCCACTACGTCACTTTCTAAACTATTCCAGTTCTTGACAACTCTATAACTGAAGAAATACTTTCTAACATCCCTTTGACTCATCTAAGTCTTCAACTTCCAATTGTGACCCCTTGCTTCTGTGTCCCTTTTCTGGAACATCCTGTCACTGTCCACCTTCTCAATTCCTCGCAGCATTTTATATGTCGATCGTGTCTCCCCTGACCCTGCTGTCCTCCAGTGTCGTCAGGACGATTTCCCTTAACCTTTCTTCGTAAGACATTTCCCTTTGCTCTGGGACTAGTCTTGTTGCAAATCTTTGCATTTTCTCTAATTTCTTGACATGCTTGACCAGGTGCGGGTTCTAAACTGGTGCTGCATGCTCCAATATGGGCCTGACGTACACGTTGTACAGATTTTCGAACGATTCCTTACTGAGGTATCAGAATGCTATTCTTAGGTTTGCCAGGCACCCATATGCTGCAGCAGTTTGATAGCTGCACTGGTCTTAGGACTGACCTCTGTGGAACTCCGCTCGTCACAGGCGCCCACTCTGACACTAAGTCACGTACCATGACTCGTTGCCTCCCTGTCAGATATTCTCTGATCCATTGCAGTGCCTTTCCTGTTGTGTGCCTGATCCTCTAGCTTTTGCACAAATCTCTTATGAGGAACTGTATCGAAGGCCTTCTTGCAGTCCAAGAAAATGAAATCTACCCACCCCTCTCTCTCGTGTCTTCCGTTACCTTGTCATAAAACTCCAGTAGGCTTGTGACAGGATTTCCCTTCCCTGAAACCGTGCTGGTTGTCATTTACAAGCTTGTTCCTGTTTTAGGGGCTCCACCACTCTCCTGATAATCTTCAATGACTTGGTATACTATACACATCAGTGACACTGGATTGTAGTTTAATGGCTCGTGTCTGTCTCTCTTGTTAAAAATTGGAACTACATTTGCCGTCTTCCATACCTCAGGTAGTTGCCTAGTTTCAATGGATGTGTTAAGATTTTTGTTAGTGGCACACACAGCGTCTCTGCTCCCTCTCTAAGGATCCACGGAGAGATGTCTGGTCCCACCGCCTTTGAGGTATCTAGTTCACTTAGCAGCGTCTTCACCTCCTCTGTTCTGTGTATTTCGTCCAGCACTTGTTGGTATATCCCTATTTGGTGTACCCCTATTCTGGCTTCGCAGATCCCTTTCTGTCTCCACTGTAAATACTTCTTTAAATCTCAGGTTGAACCACTCACATGCACATACGTGTGTGTGAGGGGGGGAGAGAAGTGTGTGTGGAAGACGGATGGGAAGTTGGGGAAGCGACGGGCTATATTTTGGAGGAATTTGAGAAAATTCGTTGTGAAAAGTGTGTATTGGAGGAGAGGAGAGTGTGTATTTGGCGAGGAGTGGTACTGAGGAGGGGAAAGGGGGGGCATTTGGGAGAGGGAGGGAGGGAGAGAGAGAGGGTGGGGGGAGTATTAGGGAAGGAGTCGATGGTGTTAGTTTCATTAAAGACGCTTGTAAAAGTCTCGCTTTTGCTGCTTCGTTAAGGTTTAATTGTATTTATTTCTTCTGGTATTGTCTCGTTTATCTTCTCGGTGCCTTCGCAATTTCTTTCGTTATTTTAATTAATCATTCAGTATTTCTTTATTTAACTTCCCCAATCTTCAACACATTAAGATAACTCCATTAACATTATCATAAGATATTTATTAAATTTCCAGCATCATCAGTCATGGAATTATGTGGATCAACATAAACAAGGAGCTATAAGGTCCCCTGGAAAACCCTCCTCATCACTCTTATTCCCAAGTAACAGTAACTCCAGTTCTGCTTTAACCGAACTTTTGAAGCCTCCGTAGCTGCTGACCCTTGAAATTGGTAGTAGTCCCCAACCATCTGGCGACCGTCTGTCCCTTTACATTCCCCTTGGCAGACCCCTTGACATACCCGTTGACATACCCCTTGACATTCCCTCTGACGTACCTTTTCGTACAGATGTTAAGAAGAAAGTAGGAAACTTGCGCAACAACAGCTTTGTTTTATTTACATATAAATTGTTACCGTGAACAACTGTGTGTAACAATGTAATAAAGATTCTTGGTAAGAAAAAATTTATATTCATGTTACGAAAGAAAACGTGCATATATATATTTTTTTTAAGAAAGACGTTAATTTAGGTATTAACGGTAAATAGTTAATCTGGTTCTGAAATATTTACACTTGTTTTAGTTCTTGGTAAATCAGAGCGAAGGATGAGTTTGTTGATTTAAAAGCCAGGGGCCTCAGTTCTGGGTGATGTGTTTGATACTTGGGTTCTAGGTGCTGTTGGACACTCAGGTTCTGAGTTCTATGTTGGAGACATTCAGGTTCTGGGTTCTGTGTTGGAGACACTCAGTTTATGGGTTCTGTGTTGGAGACACTCAGGTTCTGGGTTCTGTGTTGGAGACACTCAGGTTCTGGGTACTGTGTTGGAGACACTCAGGTTCTGGGTTCTGTGTTGGAGACACTCAGGTTCTGGGTTCTGTGTTGGAGACACTCAGGTTCTGGGTTCTGTGTTGGAGACACTCAGTTTCTGGGTTCTGTGTTGGAGACACTCAGGTTCTGGGTTCTGTGTTGGAGACACTCAGTTTCTGGGTTCTGTGTTGGAGACACTCAGGTTCTGGGTTCTGTGTTGGAGACACTCAGGTTCTGGGTACTGTGTTGGAGACACTCAGGTTCTGGGTGCTGTGTTGGAGACACTCAGGTTCTGGGTGCTGTGTTGGAGACACTCAGGTTCTGGGTGCTGTGTTGGAGACACTCAGGTTCTGGGTGCTGTGTTGGAGACACTCAGGTTCTGGGTGCTGTGTTGGAGACACTCAGGTTCTGGGTACTGTGTTGGAGACACTCAGGTTCTGGGTGCTGTGTTGGAGACACTCAGGTTCTGGGTACTGTGTTGGAGACACTCAGGTTCTGGGTGCTGTGTTGGAGACACTCAGGTTCTGGGTACTGTGTTGGAGACACTCAGGTTCTGGGTGCTGTGTTGGAGACACTCAGGTTCTGGGTGCTGTGTTGGAGACACTCAGGTTCTGGGTGCTGTGTTGGAGACACTCAGGTTCTGGGTGCTGTGTTGGACACTCAGGTTCTAGGTGCTGCTGGACATTCAGGTACTGTGTTGGACACTCAGGTTCTGTGTTCTGTACTGGAGATAAGCTTTGTTTTGGACACACTCAGGTTCTGAGTGCTATAGACACTTAGGTTCTGTGTTGGACACACTCAGGTTCTATGTTGGACACACTCAGGTTCTATGTTGAACACACTTAGGTTCTATGTTAGACACACTCAGGTTCTATGTTAGACACTCTCAGGTTCTATGTTGGACACACTGGTTCTGTGTTGGACACACTCAGGTTCTATGTTAGACACACTCAGGTTCTATGTTAGACACACTCAGGTTCTATGTTGGACACACTTAGGTTCTATGTTAGACACACTCAGGTTCCGTGTTGGACACACTCAGGTTCTATGTTGGACACACTCAGGTTCTATGTTGGACACACTCAGGTTCTATGTTGGACACACTCAGGTTCTATGTTGGACACACTCAGGTTCTATGTTGGACACACTGGTTCTGTGTTGGACACACTCAGGTTCTATGTTGGACACACTCAGGTTCTATGTTGGACACACTGGTTCTATGTTGGACACACTGGTTCTGTGTTGGACACACTCAGGTTCTATGTTGGACACACTCAAGTTCTATGTTGGACACACTGGTTCTGTGTTGGACACACTCAAGTTCTATGTTGGACACACTCAGGTTCTCCTCCACAAAGAGCCTAGTGCGGAAAATCGGTTTTCATAATTCACAAAAAGGAGAATCCCGTCTTAGGTACGTTGTTGGAAAGTCTGGGTTTGGTTATGGTCAATGTGTCTCAGTATTTTGGAACATTCTGTGTTGATAAAATACTGAATATTAATATATAAAAAATTAATTAGTGATAGTGACAACCCAGAAAATTATAACTCGCTTAAGTACCCTAAAAACCCATTCGTACCCCTGGGAGTACGAGTTTCCCCAGTTTGGGAACCAGAACTTTAATAGAATACTTAACGGTATCCTCATTACCTTAGTGCAGTCTCCAGGCTCAGGTTGACGCATTTCAGCACAATATATGTGAGCCAACCTGTGTGATGGAATATGACTGGGGAAACAAACATTTGCTCCATACTGCATTAACTATCATATACACTAAGGTAGCAGCATATTGCTAAGGTGATCAGTATATGAGCTCCATCTCTGCGAATATGCTGCACTTTTATCAAAACTGATGGACTGAACACATCGACTCCAGGCTGAGGGACTGATTACCCCAAATTCCTCTTCATCTTTCACTTTTTTCTGTATTGGACTGAAGAAGCCACTTAGTTGCGAAACGTTTCCAGAATAAAAATATCCAAATGTTGCACAAGTGTCTCAGTTATCAACTTGTCGGTTTTGTAAACCATTTATTCACATTAATAAGATACCCTATTTTGCTAATTAAAACAAAACGTACGACTAAACACTTTAAACCGAAACCAGTTAATAGGAAAGCTGAAGGCGGGAATATACGAGGTCTGTATCATGTACGTCCCTAGATATATACGAGGTCTGTATCATGTACGTTCCTAGATATATACGAGGTCTGTATCATGTACGTCCCTAGATATATACGAGGTCTGTATCATGTACGTTCCTAGATATATACGAGGTCTATCATGTATCCCTAGATATACGAGGTCTGTATCATGTACGTCCCTAGATATATACGAGGTCTGTATCATGTACGTTCCTAGATGATATCATACGAGATACGTCTGTATCATGTACGTTCCTAGATATATACGAGGTCTGTATCATGTACGTTCCTAGATACATACGAGGTCTGTATCATGTACGTCCCTAGATATATACGAGGTCTGTATCATGTACGTCCCTAGATATATACGAGGTCTGTATCATGTACGTTCCTAGATACATACGAGGTCTGTATCATGTACGTCCCTAGATATATACGAGGTCTGTATCATGTACGTTCCTAGATACATACGAGGTCTGTATCATGTACGTCCCTAGATACGAGGTCTGTATCATGTACGTCCCTAGATATATACGAGGTCTGTATCATGTACGTTCCTTGATACATACGAGGTCTGTATCATGTACGTCCCTAGATATATACAAGGTCTTTATCATGTACGTCCCTAGATATATACGAGGTCTGTATCATGTACGTCCCTAGATATATACGAGGTCTGTATCATGTACGTTCCTTGATACATACGAGGTCTGTATCATGTACGTCCCTAGATATATACGAGGTCTGTATCATGTACGTTCCTTGATACATACGAGGTCTATATCATGTACGTCCCTAGATATATACGAGGTCTGTATCATGTACGTCCCTAGATATATACGAGGTCTGTATCATGTACGTTCCTTGATACATACGAGGTCTGTATCATGTACGTCCCTAGATATATACAAGGTCTGTATCATGTACGTTCCTTGATACATACGAGGTCTGTATCATGTACGTCCCTAGATATATACAAGGTCTGTATCATGTACGTCCCTAGATATATACGAGGTCTGTATCATGTACGTCCCTAGATATATACGAGGTCTGTATCATGTACGTCCCTAGATATATACAAGGTCTGTATCATGTACGTCCCTAGATATATACGAGGTCTGTATCATGTACGTCCCTAGATATATACGAGGTCTGTATCATGTACATCCCTAGATACATACGAGGTCTGTATCATGTACGTCCCTAGATATATACGAGGTCTGTATCATGTACGTCCCTAGATATATACGAGGTCTGTATCATGTACGTCCCTAGATGTATACAAGGTCTGTATCATGTACGTCCCTAGATATATACGAGGTCTGTATCATGTACGTCCCTAGATACATACGAGGTCTGTATCATGTACGTCCCTAGATACATACGAGGTCTGTATCATGTACGTCCCTAGATACATACGAGGTCTGTATCATGTACGTCCCTAGATACATACGAGGTCTGTATCATGTACGTCCCTAGATACATACGAGGTCTGTATCATGTACGTCCAGAACTAGAACATAGAAGAATTTACAAAACACGGAAGAGAGTTGGTGAACCACTTAATAACAACAAAAATCACGAGAAAATAGATAAAATTTACACCAAGAAATTACTGACATAGAAGAGAACCGTAGTCAGTCATGTCAGGCAGAAGGAACATGAAGGATGCGCAAAACTCTTCAAGATGTTAGGAAAAATTTATTTTTCTTCCACATTGTGAACTCCAAGTCACATAACTGCAGCAAGTACTGACCTACTCTGAGGAGACTGATATACTGATGGCGACCAAGTGAACGAAATCTTGAAAGAACAACACGAATCTATGTTGAATGATCATATGGAAGCAGTGAGAGTTGAAGAACAAGAGGGTTATTATAGAGAGACTTGTCAGCTTTCAAGATCTATATCTGACATTAGCACACAAGCGTGAAATGAAAATTTGTGAAAACATACAACGTGCGTGACATTAGTACACACAAACATGCGTGACATTACCGCACATAAGCATGCGTGACATTAGCATACATTAATGTGTGACAGTAGTGCAAATCAACATGCGTGACATTAGCACAGATGAACGTGCGTGACAATAGCACTCACATGTGATATTAGCACAAATCAACATGCGTGACATAGTACACATCAACATGCGTGATACAGCACACATAAACATGCGTGATACAGCACACATCAACATGCGTGATACAGCACACATCAACATGCGTGACACAGCACACATCAACATGCGTGACACAGCACACATCAACATGCCTGACACAACACACATCAACATGCCTGACATTAAAACAAACAAACGTGCTTGATATTAGCCAACGAAGACTTGGCAAATATCAGAGCCGATAAGAAGAAAAAAAAATCTTTCAGAGGGACTGTGAGGGCGATGTAACGTTCAACGAAGACAGTCCATCGCTATGGAATGACAAGGAAGAAATCGAAATGAATTGGGTAATGAAAAGTTTTCCTGCAGGCTGAGAGAAGCCAGTGAGCCATTGGTGGTAATCTCTCAGGCACTTGTGCTCTCTGCGATAGAGAAATGCTGTACACTAAGAGATCGTTCACTACTGGGAGAACATACAGCGAACCCTCGGTGCGTGAGTGGGTCAAATATTTTTGCCAGGAGCGCCTAAAAATCGCTCAGTGTGTGCTTCCAGAAAGGAGCGTTTGAAAAAACATAACGATAATTTACTCCTGGTTGTAAATGTGCAGACTGAAATAACTCCTTGCAAGAGCGGGAGGCAGCCATGTTGAATACCAGAATACCCTCAGAGAAAAGAAGGTGTGGAGTAAGTGTACCGTGTATCAGGGGTACAGTAAAGCGTTCAGTAACTGTACGAAAAGTACAGATCAGGACTACAGTAAGTACACAGGTGTACAAAAGACATCAGGTGTACACGAAGTATATATCGAGGCTGCAATAAGAATATATCGGATGTACATAAACAATATTTTTAATAACTTCAAAACTCGCTTCCAAAAATATTAATGTTACCAATAAATGTGAACGTTACCAATAAATTCCTTTTTTTTTTTTTTTTTTTTTTTTTAGCTTGATCTTTGTGCCTACGTTGGCGTGCGTGCCGCATGTACCAGTCAGGAGACATAATACTAGAAGGTGTAGAAGGGGCGATAATTCTAGGAATGGCTAAGAAGATAAAAGTGGTCCTCCATCTCTCCCCCCCCCTAGTTTTCCCATCCCCCCCTTCTCTCTCCTCCCTTCTGTCTCCTCCCCCCTTCCCTCCCTATTCCACCCTCTCCCACTATTGAATAAGGTAACAGCTCACTGCTGATGTATACCATTTCATTAAATATATATACACATTATATATATATATATATATAACAGTCCCTCGTCTTGAGTCTTAAGCCCTTCCATCTTCATCTCAATCTCTGTATCCTATCCGCTCTCTTTAATCCTTATACTCTCACCAGTTTCCCCTCTCCTCTTTTATTCTCTCTCATTGTCGCCGCTTCCTCCCCTCATTCTGTCAGTTTGTCATTTTCTATCTTGGTCTCTTTCCTCTTTTTTCATTCGTTCCCCTTGTCTCTGGTCATCACCAGACCGCAAGGTTTCTTAATTCTGAGAGAGAGCAAGCAAGCAAGCGATGTAGGTTCCACAGCTTCGCTGGTCATATTAGTGTGTACTATCATTCTACTAGCTGGTGTGTACTAACATTCTACTAGCTGGTTTGTACTATCATTCTACTAGATGGTGTGTACTATCATTCTACTAGATGGTGTGTACTAACATTCTACTAGCTGGTGTGTACTATCATTCTACTAGATGGTGTGTACTAACATTCTACTAGCTGGTTTGTACTATCATTCTACTAGCTGGTGTGTACTAACATTCTCCTAGTTAGTGTGTACAAACATCATACTACTGTGTACATAGCATAGGAGTCAGACAAGTCGACAGTTCGTCAATGTCACAGAAATGTACTGCTGTCCTGGGTCTCAGACCATAGGTATGTGGCTGTACAGGACTGTCTTTCGTCATTGTAGCAGAGGGAAGGGTAGTAGACAGGTTGTCGCTAGTATCAGTCTGGTTGTGGCTTTGTAACGCACGTTCCTCCAGCTCAGCTTCGGCTTGCACATTGTCAATGTACTTCATGTGGTCAAGGTGGGCTTCCTTGGTCATTCCTGCGGCAATATCCCTCACCTCGAACTTGTTACCGTGGAGCTGTCTGAGGACACGGTAAGGACCAACAAATTTGGGAACTAGCTTATACATAACAGGAGTTTGCGTAGGATTTTTCAGCATTACTTTCCAACCTGGTTCAACCTTACTCTCCTTAGTAATAACGTTATGATTAGACGTAAACTTATCTGCTGCTTTCTCGAGGTTTTCTCGTACTCTCTGAAACACACGCTGTGAAGTCCGCATCCTGCTGACGCTGACATTGTCAGTGTCATATATAGGCTGAGGCGGAGCAAACAGAATTTCATATGGCAAACGCTTGTCATAACCATACAATGCGAAATGGGGTGTCTCACCAATCGAGCTGTTGTGTGAAGAGTTTAGGGTACACTGCACATCTGGAATGACCTCGTCCCATGTGGTACAACTCGGATTGATAACCACTCTGAGCACCTCTAGGATTTTTGCGATTTGTACGTTTATCAAGGCCGTTACTCGGAGGATGGCGTGGAGCTATTGGCGCTTGGTGAACGTTAAATCTAGAGCAAAGAAACTTAATTGTGGCATATATGAATTCCGACCCATTATCCAAGTATGACGGAGGACAATATATTCTCGGAAAGTATCTGCAACAGTCTCGGCGGTTTTATCAGGGTTGGGTGCTAGCTCACAGAGTACCGTGTCAAGTTATCCACCATTGGGAGCAGGTGTATCTCTCCAGTATGTCGTTGTGGCAGTGTGCAGATTTGGGACCAGGCTCTTGAGTACTTCCCAGGTATATATTATCATATATATCTCTCTCCTCCACTCCAGTGAGTACAAGTTCTAGACTTGAGGGCGTTCCCAGTAATTTAAATGCTTTACTGGCTCTGCAGGCCGTAAACGATCTTTGTATTTGCTCAAGCTTTGATATTTCTCCTGCCTTGAAAAGAGCCGTCAACACTGAGCAATATTCCAAATGAGGGAGCACTAGCGGTTTGAAAAGTGTCACTTTTGGCATTATTTCCCTTGTTTTGAAAGTTCTCAGTACTCACCCCGTCATCCTCTTGGCTGTCGTAATCTTTGCCCTATACAGTTCTTTGAAAGAAAGTTTAAGTGACATAATTATTCCCAGGTCTTTCACCTGTTCCTTTCATTCTATTTGGTGACCCTCTTGAGTTTTGTATATAGTGTTCCTTTTGAGTTCTTCATTCTTTCCATACCTAAGCAGGTGGAACTTATCACCAGTGAACGTCATGTTGGTCTCCACTGCCCAGTGGAAAACACCCCTTATATCTTCCTATAGTGTTTCAGTATCTTCTACCGAAGTGCTTATTTTAGTGTCATCTTCAAATGATACAAAACTGTGACGGGTGTTTTTATCTGTATCTGCTGTGAGGATGAGAAACAGCAGAGGTGCCAGGACAGTGCCTTGGGGAACTAAGCTTCTTACATCGTTGATGCTGGATTTTGATCTGTTTACTACTTTTTGTGTTCTGTGTATTAGGAACTCGAAAATCCATCTGCCTACCTTCCCTGTAAATGCCTATGGCTTTCATTTTGTGCGCTATCACTCCATGATCGCATTTGCCAAACGCCTTTGCAAAATCTGTGTATATCACATATGCGTTCGCTCGCCTTCCAACATCTCCGTAATTCTGTCAGTGGCTCAGCAGCTGTGACAGGCATGATCGTCATGCTCTAAAACTGTGCTGGTTTGGGTTATTCCGGCTGTGGTGTTCCATGAAATTTGTAATCTGACGTCTGATCACTCTTTCAAAGATTTTTATGATGTGGGAAGGTTGGGCTACTGGTCTGTAATTTTTAGCTAGTTCTCTACTGCCTCCCTTATGTCTACACCTAGATCTAGACTCTTTCTCCAAATGATACTGAAGACACGTGCTAGTGGTACTTTGCACTTCTTTATAAATAGAGCATTCCATGAATCTGGTCCAGGTGCTGAGTGAGTAGGCATGTTATCCATTTCTTTTTCGAAATCTGTGTATGGAATTTGTACTAATGTCAGATAGTTGGTCTGCGTGGCCTTCTGCTGGAACGAAAAATATTTCTGCATTCTCAACTTTACTGTCATTTAGTGGGTTGCTGAACACCGACTCATACTGTTCTTTTAAAATTTCACTCATTTCTTGTTTATCGTAAGTATACGAGTCTCCTCTCAGTAATGGTCCTGTTCTACAAATAGTTCTTAACTTGGATTTTACATAGAAATAGAAATATTTTGAGTTTCTTGCAATATCATGTATGGACTTTTGTTCCCTGTTAGGTATGACATCCTAAGTTTTTGCCCTAATTCAGTGATATCTCGGCTAAGACTGTCTTTCCTCTGTTACGATGTATTTATGGTTTTAAGCAATTCAGCAACCTGTTCTGTACCATCTCCTACGCTCTCTATATTTGATCTTCTGGGTTTCATTAATGGTACGTGTTTAACACAGACCTTGAATGCTTTAATGTTCAGCTCCTCTTGGAACTGGTGGGGATTTAGGGTGTTCATGTCTGCTTCCCAGGATGTCTGATAATTCTTGGTTTATTTTGTCCCAGTCAATTCTGTGGTTGTTGAAATTAAACTTACTGAACATCCCGCCTCTTACATTAGTATCGCAGTTCCCTAACCCTGAGTTAATACTCGTTTGTACTTCTATGATGATGTGATCAGAGTATATTGTTTTTGTAACTGTTATGTCTCTGATCAGTTCCTCGTTGTTTGTGAATATTAATCAAGGGTATTTTCATTTCTCGTGGGATCAATTATCTGTTGGTTTAAAGAGTACTTTTCACAAAGCCTCATTAGTTCCCTGGTATGTACCTGTTGAGCCAGGGTGCTTCCCGGAGATATTTCTGGTATAACATTACGTTGCGCCATCTTCCATTTTACATGAGGGAGATTAAAATCTCCAAGGAGTAAAATATTTGGTGTGGGGTTTTCTAGCCTATCCAGGTAGCTATTTATCTTACTTAACTGATCTGTGAATTCCTCAGCAGTTGCTGATGGTGGTTTGTATACTAGGATAATTACCAAATTCCTATTTTCAACTTTAATGCCTAGAATTTCTACAGAATCATTTGTAGAAATCAGCGTTTCTATACAACTGGAAGTATCTTTTACGTAGTCCTACTCCTTCCTGTGACGTATTAATTCTATCACATCTATGTATGTTATAGTTTTCTATATTTATCTCTGCTAGTGTGTAATAACATTCTACTAGTTAGTGCGTACTAACATTCTACCAGTTGATGTATACTAACATTCTTCTAGTGTATGTTAAAGCCCTTCAGCATCACTGCTGATAGTGTATTTTAGACTAATGTGTTTTTTTTTCTTTGCAGGTACGTTGAGGAGGCGGCCACTGATGGTGACGTGACGGAGGTAAATGATGGTCTGTGACGGGATGGGAGGGAAGAGGCATGGGAGGGAAACTAGGAAGAAGGGGGCGAGAGAAAGGGATGAGGGAAATGTGAGAGGGGGGATGAGGGTGGGGAGAATAGAGAGGGAAGGAAGAGAACATGGGAAACTTAAGGATGAGAAGAAGAACGGGAGGAGGGTAGGAGCGAGGAGCAAGAGGCCAGGGGAAGGGGGAGGGAGGGAGGGAGGACGAAGGAAGTAAGGAAAGAGGGGGAAGGGTAAGAGAAAGAAAAGTTTCTTTATATTATCATGTCTGATTGTTCCCCAGTCAAACACGACCGCTGGTTCTGATCCAAAGAATGTGTTACAGACAGTTGGTTCTCATCCAGAGATTGTGTAACAGCTGGTAGAAGTTGATTCTGATCCAAAAAATGTCACAGCTGGTAGCGGAACTGGTTCTGATCCAAAGCATGTGTCATAAATGTTATCGGAGCTCGTTCTGATCCAAAGCATGTGTCACAGACAGCTGGTTGAGGAGCTGGTTCCATGGTATTCACAGTGAGAACTGCATAAGCAGTATGACACATCCAGGGATATTCCAACTTCTCCCCCCCCCCCGTCCTCTCTATCTCTCTCTCTCTCTCTCTCTCTCTCTCTCTCTCTCTCACACACACACACACACACAAACACACACACACACACACACACACACACACACACACACACACACACACACACACACACACACACACACACACACACACACACACACACACATTGTAGGGTTCTAGATGTTTAGATACGAGTTATGAGGGTTTTAACATTATGTTTTGCAAGAGAAACACAAAATGCTAACATATTGTTCCTGGGACCTCGGTCACTCCAAATGCTTTGAGTGACCGAGGTCTCAGGAAGGAGGAAAATTTCTAATAACATGTCCCAGCGATTGCATTCCACATTTTTTAGTCGGTATCACAAACTGTTGTTGCTACTCAAAATTGTTCTGTTTCCGCTCATTGCAAAGATTTTGCAGTAGCTTATGTTATGTTATTCTGATGTGTATTTTATTAGGATCATCACGATGGAGCACAGAGCCAAGTTGTTGCCTCCTGTCAACCACAAATTTTTGTCTGCTTTATTGGCTTGATTTCACGATTTTTTTTTATTTTGAGAACACATTTTTAACGCAAGTTAGCAGAGGAGTGAATGATCGCTTATAATTAATATTCTTGAGGAAGGTGCTGCCGATGAATGCCCGTCTTGTGGCGTTATAACTGCCTTCAGGCTGTCTGCAAAAGTTGGGTCGACAGAGGAACCTTGATGTATGCATGACAGTGATGGTACTGGCATTTCAACAGAAAAATGCGAATCTTTCCATATCAGAAATTTCTCCTGAACGAAGGTAATAGTTTTCAAGTGAAACTTGGCTATTAGTGCCGGATCAGCCAGGTTGTGTGGGCGTCTGGGCCACCAGCACCAGCAGCCTGATAGATTAAGCGTCAATAAGGAAGCCTGGCTTGGGATTGGGCGTCGATAGTAGAACCCTTGATACCGGACACAGGTATATCAAAGTTTTAAATTGTTGAAGCAGTAATGCAATTGCAACACTATTCTCGCCAAGTCGATATCGTGGTTGACATGTAACTTCAAGGACGTGGATTCAGTCCCCAGTACTCCTTACACAGTAAAAAAAAAAAAAAAAACTTCCCAATGGTTAAGGCTGAGCCATATTGAGAGGTCCAGCCAGGACGAGTCGAGGCTCGAGAGGAATCTCAAAACTCGACTCGTCTATTCTTAATGCTAGCCCAGGACTCTGCAAAAAAAAAAAAAAAAGGGGGGGGGAGTTACCCAATCGTGGGACACAGTCATGAGTACCCTAAACCCTCACCAGTTCCTGGAAAAGCTGAAAACAGAAACATACAGGGACTATATTAAATATGTACCATTGAGGAAACCTAGAAGATCAGATATAGAAAGAGCGTAGAAGATTGTACAGAAGAAAAAACTTTTCTGAATCGCTTAAAAACAAAAATATGTCAAAACGAAGGAAAGATAGTCTTAACCAAGAATTTACAAAGATAGAACAAAAACTTAAAATTGTCGTACCAGAAGCAGCACAAAGGGAACAAAAAGCCATCCAGGATAATGCAAGAAACCTCAGATATTTCTATACATAATCCAAGCGAAAGAACTACCTTTGGAATTGGATCCTTAATGAAAGAAGGTTCATAATACTGACGATGAACAAGGAATGAGTCGATGTTCAGCAACTCACTAATGATAGCAAGGTGGAGAAAGCAGAAACCTTTTTCATTTCATCGGAAGGCCGCGCAGACTAACTGACAATAGTACTAATCTCATAGAATTCGAAAAAGAAATTGAAAACATGCCCTCTTACTCAGCACCTGGACCAGATTCATGGAATTCATTATTTATAGAAAAGTGTAAAGTACCACTAGTACGAGCCCTCGGTATTCGTCAGAGAAAGAGCTTAGATCTACGTGAAATACCAGTGACCTTCAGGGAGACAGAGCGCTAACCAAAAATTTCATAAGAACATAAGAAAGAAGGAACACTGTAGCAGGCCTACTGGCCCATGCGAGGCAGGTCCATGTCACCCCGGCTTAGACCAATGACCCACCCAGTCAGGTCACATCCACTTAAGGAAGGAGCACGGCATCAGACTTAGCACAAGCTAGTCAGGTCCAACTCACACCCACTCATGTATTTATCTAACCGATTTTTAAAATTACACAAGGTTTTAGCTTCTATGTCGGTATTCAGGAGTTTGTTCCACTCATCCACAACTCTATTACCAAACCAGTGCTTTCCTATATTCTTCGTGAGTCTGAATTTTTCCAACTTGAAACCATTGCTGCGAGTCCTGTCTTGTCTAGATATTTTCAGCACGCTATTAACATCCCCTTTATTTATTCCTGTTTTCCATTTATACACCTCAGTCATATCCCTCCCAAATTCTACGCCTTTCTAGAGAGTGCACATTCAGAACCCTCAGTCTATCCTCATAGGGAAGATTTCTGATACATGGGATCAACTTTGTCATCCTCCTCTGTACGTTTTCCAGTGCAATTATATCCATCTGTAATACGGTGACCAGAACTGAGCAGCATAATCTAAATGAGGTCTAACCAAGGATAT
This sequence comes from Cherax quadricarinatus, assembly GCF_038502225.1. NCBI lineage: Eukaryota > Metazoa > Arthropoda > Malacostraca > Decapoda > Parastacidae > Cherax > Cherax quadricarinatus. Next base: position 40,384,020 of record NC_091300.1, on the reverse strand, counting down.
GTTGAGTTGAAGAACAACCTGAGGACTTCTATTATTTATGCTTCTTGATATGAAGCCAAGAATTCTGTTAGCTTTATTGCGAACACCAATGCACTGTTTTCTTGGTTTTAGATTACTGCTAACCAGAACTCCTAAATCCTTTTCGCAATCAGTAGTATTAAAATCTACATTATTCAATGTATATGTGGCATGGGTATTTTCCTGTCCAACATTTACAGCTTTGCATTTGTCTATATTAAACTGCATCTGCCACTTCTCCGACCATTGCATCAGTCTATTCAAGCCACTGGTCCAGCTGGCTACAGTAAGATTCATCCAACCAGATATATTTATACACCATAGGAAGGTTAGTATAGGCACCACTGTAACCACAAATGCAAGTTTTTACAGAGGAATCTCCCACCAGCGTGGCCGTGACGAACTCTAGCTCAAGACCCCTCAAAGCCGTCATCGTGACTCGAGAAATCTTAATGACAAGATTGTTTCCAATCGTGTCATTACGATTTTGTGAACCTTAACATTCCACATCATAAAAGTCTTCGAAAGATTAATTAGATGTCATATTATAAACTTCATGGAACAGCGCAATTTGCACAGCCCATACCAGCACGGTTTTAGAACTGGAAGATCATACTTGTCACAACTGCTGAACCACTACGACAGAATTACGGAGGCTTTGAAAGAAACAAAAACGCAGATGTGATATACACAGATTTTGCAAAGTCGTTTGGCAAATGCGATCATTTGATGATTGCACACAAAATGAGGGTCATAGGGATAACTAGTAAAATAAACAGATGGATTTTCAGGTTTCTATCACATAATGTAAAGAGTAGTAGTAAACAGGAAAATCCAGCACCAACGAGGTAAAAAGCCTAGTACTACCCCAGCGCACTGTCCGGGCACCTCTGCTGTTTCTTATCTTCACAGCAGACTTCGATAAAAACAACCGTCACAGTTTTGAAGCTAAAATGGGCATGAAAGTCACCTTGACGTTCCATGGTGATAAGGTCCAGCTGCTTAGATATGGAAAAAATGAACACCAAAAGGAACACTATATACAAAACTCAAAACGATCATCAGTAGAACGAATGGAACACGTGAAAGACTTGGGAGTAATTATGTTAGTTGGCCTTTCTTTCAAAGAACATAAGACAAATATTGCGATAGGCAGAAAGAGGATGGGGGGGGATAATGAGAAATAGGATGGGGGTGGGTAATGAGAGAAATATACATGATAATATACCTGGAAAATACTTGAGGGCCTTGTACCAAATCTGTACACTGCCATAACATTCTGGAGCAAAATAAACCTTGTGAAAACTTGGGGCGCCGTACACAATTAGGGAACACTGTATCAGCATCCGTGGCCCCAGATTATTCATCATCTTACCAGAAAATATCAGAAACACTGCTGAGACAAGTGTAAAAGTCTTTAAGATTAAACTGGTCAAGTATCTTCACCAGGTACCAGATCAACCAGACTGTAATGGATATGTGAGCTAGCGGGCCGCCAGGCAAGCGCCAGACAAACTTCGCCCAAGGCCGGCCGGACACTGACAGTAGAAAAAACTCTCGGGGCTCATCAGAGGTTTTCAAAGACAATTACATTGATTGTCTCCCATTCCCAAGGCTCTGTATAACCTCTTAGAGATTTACCGCTTCCCCATGAACATAATAATCTTCCTTGCCCAGTAGGTGGATAAAGGATGAGGGAAGGGGGAGTTGGAGATGCTATTGGAGAGAGTGGTACTTACTCAGGATGAGAAGGCTGGCAAGTGAGAGGCGCTCTTTAATGACCTGAGTTTCTCGCCTGTCTTCAAGTTGGGTGGGCGGATTGTTGCGGCTCTTAATTCAAGGAATTTGAGCTACCCTCCACTTCTGTGGAAGACAACACATAGAAAAGAAAAGACTGAGAGTTTTATCGTGTTCAGCAGAGAACCAGGCACAATCAGGTGGTAAGAGGAAGGTTGAGGTAACAGGAGAGGTTCATCTGAGATGCAGAGTGGGTGGTGAGAGACTGAAAAGGAAGTGAGGGGGGTTATAGTTGACGTATCATGAGTTAGAGGACCTAAGTATTTGCATGAATGGAATGGAACGCAGTGTTGTGGGCGAGCGGTTTTGCAGTGGTGAAGGCTGGGTGGCTTTGCTTGGTGGTGTCTAAGGCCTTGATGGTGGCAGCTTCTAGACACCATCCCCTGATCATGTCACTCTAATATGGGAATAGTTTTGCCTTTATGTAATTTTGGAAAAGTGAATAGCAGTTTCTATGTATCGTGCAAACATTGTTGACGTTATTCTACAAGAATGTTTGTGTTCCTGGATTTGTGTTCTGATATCGTCTCATTATTGAAAACCTCAATATTGAGAATGTTGGTAAAAACTTGGAAATTTTTTAAAATGATATAAATAGATTAGGAGAGGTTAGGTTAATTTAACATGTATTTAGTAGTAATATAAGAATTTTGAGAATATTAATAAAAACTGAGTAAAATATATATAATTCGGGAATTAAGTCTGTGTATTGAGGGTTGAATTACGTTAGGTTAGCGTCAGTTAGATCAGAAACCCTCTGAAAATAATGGAAATATTAGTAAATATTAATATATATATGATTTTTTTTTTTGAAGACTAGTTTAGATCTTTGAATATCTCTGGGATGAAAAAGGAATAATACCGGAAATAAAAACAGAGTTCTGAAATAATGTAAAATTTTTATTGAAATCATCACTTATAATAATTTTGAGAATACTGGTAAAAAACTATAATTATGTAACCGTTTATTAGAAACTATCTCCAGACTGAGTTCAATTTTGTGCAGGTGAAGCTAGGCTAGAGTAGGTGAAGCTAGGCTAGAGTAGGTGAAGCTAGGCTAGAGTAGGTGAAGCTAGGCTAGAGTAGGTGAAGCTAGGCTAGAGTAGGTGAAGCTAGGCTAGAATAGGTGAAGCTAGGCTAGAGTAGGTGAAGCTAGGTTAGAGTAGGTTAAGTTAGGGTGGATTGTGCAGGGTGTTTTGTGTGTGATGAATGGTTAGAAAAACCGACAAGTTGAAGATTGAGACATTTATGCAACATATGGGAATCTTTATTCATAGTGGATGATACCACTATGACCCCGCCTCCTGTTTCGCCTCACCTGACTACATTATTATTATAATCAAGGGGGAAGCGCTAAACCCGTAGGATTATACAGCGCCCAGGGGGGGGGGGGATGTGGAAGGCATTCAGGCTTAATTCGGGGAACTGGAGCACAGATCCAATTCCCTAAATCAAGAGCCCCTCACCAACATCAAGGAACCTTCCATGAAGGGTCACCTGACTACAGTATATAAGCCACATCTACGGCCCTATGCTGTATATTCTGCAAGATTGATGGACTGAACACATCGACTCCAGGCTGAGGGACTGATTACCTCAAACTCCTCTACTTACACCTTTCTGCTTTGTATTGGACTGATGAAGCCACTGTGTGGCGAAACGTTTCCTGAATAAAGATTCCCATATGTTGCATAAGTGTCTCAATCTTCAGGGTGTTTTATAAATAACTATTGAAAAAACATCGATGATATTTCCGAGACAGTTTGTTAATGTCCTTAAATACTAAAGGCATATTTTTAGTTTTTAAAAAGTATCTCTCCAACTGAAAAATTTCTAACTTGAAAAAAATATGTCCTTAAGTTAAACTAGTCCCTATTAAAAAAAAAAAAAAGCCCTTAACTGTTGAAAAATACGTTCTTAACTATTAAATTTAAAATCGCGTACTTCCCTATTAAAAATACGTCCATTCTTATTAAAAGTGTATTAAAAATGCATCCTTAGCTGTCAAAAAACACATCTTTAACTATTAGAAAGCACGTCATTATTAAACACGTCATTTATTATTAAAAAAGTCTTTACCTATTTAAAACACGTCTTTAAGCTTTAAGAATCATGTGGTCAGCAATTAAAGTGAACATTATTATTAAAAACGCGTCCTTCCTTTCTCATTGCATTGTCAAATGTTCCAAAATTCAGAACACTCGTGACTTAACGTGATCTTTTCTACTCTTCCTCCTCTCCATACCTCATCTCCTTTCCTATATATTTTTTTTGTCTTCCTTTCTTCTGCCTAGGAGTGTTCTGTCCTTCTGTTCCCCCTCATCTATGTTTTTGGTCCCACCCTCGTCGGCCATTAGTTCTCATTTTTTTTGTCCTTAGACTGACACTACTACTACTACTACTACTACTACTACTACTACTACTACTACTACTACTACTACTACTACTACTACTACTTCCACTTCCACTTCCAGCATTACCTCTTATCATTACTTCTCCACTTCCTTCTTCCTCTCTCTGTCCCGTCCCTGTCCTCCTGCATATACTGGCTCCCTCACCTTCGTGTGTTAGTGTTGCTGGTCAATGGTCCAAGTCCGACCGAAACGTCGCTATAACCTTCTTTCTCCTATGTGCGGGTTATTTGTATATTTAATCCTTAATTGTTGGAAATTTTTCTTGAATTTACGAAGAACATCCTGCAAACTTGCGAACACAGACACCTCTAATTACTAAGCATATACCTTTTACGAGTAAAAATTTATCCTTTACTATTACAGGCAGGTTTGATTTAAAAAAAATATGTTTTGACTTTTTTTAAGACCTCGTTTTGATTGATGATAAACAATTAAGTTTCATTTTACTATCAGTGGTACTGGATGGTCGATAGTGCCACAGTATGGCCAACAGTGATACTGTACGTGCAACAGTAGCCGGCACTCGAGAGTCGTATAGGGATCATCTTACTGGTAATGGAGTGTGGTGTGACCCTTGGCACTCCTACAGTATAATGTTGCTGCACTCGGACACGGCACTACATCTCCCATGATCTGCTGTGGCATTCCCTTTGTAGGTTGGCACTCCCGTTATCAAAGGTGCCTTTCCATCAGAGGAGGAGGACGGTGGGCCAAGGAGAGTTATTGCTGCTATCGTAGTGGATGAGAATGTTTAACTGGCCATTTCATAATTTCCAAAGGTGGTTTTAAGGGGTGAGGAGGAATGTGTTGCTACCGTAGCGGAGGATAGGTCTTAGTTGATTGTTTTGTTCACTACTACTACAACATAATCGTTCCTTAGTTATCGCGGTATTAGGACTGAAGATGACACTTGTGGCGAAACATATCCTCTAATAAATGTCCTGAACTGTACCTAAGTGTCTTTTTCCACATTTTGTCGGTATCACTAGACCATTTTTTAAGTGGCACACATGACACAGACGAGTGTGTGGTGAAACACAAGGTAATGGTGCAGATGAAAGAACATGTGTGGAAGTAGCATCGGTGTGGTGGGGTGTCGTGCAGCCTTGGAGCCTGGCTTAGGGGCTAACCACTTTCAAGACCACAGCGGGCATCACAGGGTCTAGGCTGCGGAGCACATGTGGGAGGCAGTAATACACCAGACCCTCACCTCTAGCTACAGTAGCTAAGAGAATCGTGGAGGTGACTTTAGAAAGCTTAGGTGATTCAGAGACTCGTGTACGATGATACGTGCTTTCGTAAGGTGCGCCTAAGGCTTGATTGTGCACGGGGCTTCCTTCCTTGCTTTGAGTGGCTTGGGCATTCAGAAGAACCACGCCACAAGCGACGATCGTAGGTCGAAGATGAATACACAGCTTACACCAGAAATTCAAAAGAAATTCAGATATCAGTAAGTAGGTAGGTACCTGGGTGCTTACCTATATGTAGTTGCAAGGGTCGAGTCATAACTCCTGGCCCCGCCTCTTCACTGCTCGATATTAAGTCATTCTCTCCCTGCTTTATGAGCTTTATCATACCTCTTCTTAAAGCTATGTATGGAACTTGCCTCGACTATTTCACTTTCCAGATAATTCCACTTCCTGACAGCTCTAAGGCTAAAGAAATACTTTCTAACATCCCTGTGACTCATCTGGGTTTTCAGCTTCCAATTGTGTCCCTTTGTTCCTGTGTCCTATCTCTGAAACATTCGAACCCTGTCCACCTTGTCAATTCCTCTCAGTATTTTATACGTCGTTATCATGTGTTCTCTATCCCTCTTATCCTCTAGTGTCATCAGGTTGAGTTCCCCTAACCTCTCCTCGTAAGACATACCCCTCAGTTCCGGGACTAGTCTTGTTGCATACTTTTGCACTTTCTCCAATTTCTTGACGTGTTTGACGAGGTGTGGGTTCCATACTGGTGCTGCATACTCCAGTAAAGGCCTGTACAGTATCATGAATGACTCCTTACTCAGATGTCGAAATGCTATTCTCAGGTTTGCCAAGGGCCCATATGCTGCAGCAGTTATGTGATTGATGTGTGCATCAGGGGACATGTTCGTTCTAATGCTTACCCCAAGATTCTTTAAGTGAGTTTGCAGTCTCTGATCTCCTAACCTGTACTCCGTCTACGGTCTTCTTTGTCCTTCCCCAATCTTCATGACTTTGCACTTACTGGGGTTAAACTCCAGGAGCCATTTGTCGGACCAGACTTGTAGCTTATCCAGATCCCCTTGTAATCTTTCCTGATCCTCGCCCGCTTGTATTGTCCTGCTGTATAACCCTTGTGGTTTAGCGCTTCTTTTTTATTATATTAATAATATTTATATTTTCTCATCAGTTTCACATCAGCGAACAGCGACACTTCTGAAGCTATTCCTTCTATCATATCATTCACGTATACAAGAAACAGCACCGGACCTAGGACTAGGGTGTTAGCCGACTGGTGTGGGTCGTATCCAGGGTTGGGATCTTGAAATGAGCTGGACAAGTACCAATTATCGCTGAACATGAGAGTAAACACACACGTTATATCCGCCAAGATTTTTCTGGGAAATTAGGCGTGTATTTAATATTTTTTTTCTACAAGTATATGATACAACTTTTACAGACTTGGCTGACATAAATGATACTATACAGAAAACCCGTGGTTATGCAGAGCATTTCGGGCAACTTAGGTTAATATTATCACCCAGGATGCGACCCACGCCAGTCGGTTAACACCCAGGTACCTGCTTCCAGGTGAACAAGGACAGCAGGTGTCTTAATGAGACATGCCCAATGTTTCTACCCGTACCGGGGATTGAACCACGGACACTGTGAGCTGAGTGCGCTACCAACCGAGCTACTGGACAACTTTGGACATAAAACCTGGATATCCTGGGACTCGGTGCTGTGGCTTGCAGATGCGACGTCTGTGTAACACGTTGGAAGTGGGTTGATACATGGATGAGGTCCTGGACGTAACACAAATTGCTGTCACCACCGATGTCACCAAATGTAATTTATATGTTTGTGCAGGATTGTGCGTTGCCTTGTTGTAGGTTGGTATGGTTGTGACTGGTATAATAATAGATATGGAAGCGAACCTTTTGTTTATTGGGGCAATGAATACACTTGAGTGTTTACCTGGAGACCTGGAGAGAGTTCCGGGGGTCAACGCCCCCGCGGCCCGGTCTGTGACCAGGCCTCCTGCTAGTGCTAGCTCAACGCCAGGCCGAAGACGAGAGAGAGAGAGAGAGAGAGAGAGAGAGAGAGAGAGAGAGAGAGAGAGAGAGAGGGAGGGAGGGAGGAAGAAGAGAAAGAGCAAGAGGAAGAATTGGAGGAAGAGGAAGAAGAGGAGGAAGAGGAAGAAGAAAGAAGAAGGAAGAAGAAGAAGGAAGGAAGGAAGGAAGGAAGGGAGGGTTGACCAGACGGTCGACAATGAATGTCTTAGCAATAGTGAAATGCTGACGGTTATTAAAAGAATAAGCCATAGTTTATTGTTTCCTCAGGTAAGAATCATAACAGCCATGTTGCGCTGGCCGTAAGTATTAACAATTTCGCTTTCATATTACAAAAAGAATAGTTTACCTTCCCCTTCACAATGAAGTTTACTTATGAGAGTGAACTTGACGAGCTGATCATCATCACTACCTTGTAATCACTGAATGCACTTTACTTGCATAACTAACAGCATGTTCACTGCAGAAGGCAGGTATCCATACTGATTCAGAGGAAAAAATAATGAAAAAAAAAATATGGATTCCTGAACAGCACTGATAAATTAGTCAAAAAAGTACTTTAGAGGAAATCTATTGTAACTTTGATTTTTGTGTTAAACATAGAAATAATATTAGAAGAGACCTAAATGATGAATTTGACCGTCAAATTAATGCAATAAGACTGATAACGTGAACGTTGATAAGCACATTTACGGAGCATCTTGCCATGTAAACTGACTGTAAGATGTAGTAGTAGCCAGACTTAGACTTGGTTACAAGTACTTCTGGCAGCCGTCAGCCTCATAACTTCCTTCATTACTATGTGCTTAAGTTTCCACTTGTTGAGGAACAACAACCTGGCGTTGCTAAGGGATAATTCTTTTCTCGTCATAAAAGTTATAACTGTAAAACGTCAATTTCCTTTAGTTCATCCTCCTTCCTTCCTCCCTTGTCAGGTCTGAGTGTGCTGCGTCAAATAGCCGATCACTGAAGAGAGAAAATAGCAAGCACATGCGCATTGAATCCTTCAATAATATACGCTAAATCATTAGTGGTGCATCAAATAATGTTAAATATAAATATTAGGAGCTACAACAATAACATTTTCAGATTGCTATACAAGAGAGGTCTTGCTTCCTTCGACTTCGTACACTGGAACATATTTTGTTCCATCCAGCAGTTCCGGGCACATTGTTATCCATTCCGGAAAGAGCTTTTTTTCCTTCTCTCCTGCTGCCACGAAGACTTGGATTGTAGTCATGACATGGGTCATGGTCACCTCTCTCCACAGCCCATCTTCTTCACCACAAACACCGTATCACTGTTATAAAAACAGTCAAATATGTGACTGTTGAAAGCACGACGTTGTGCCCGTTTTCTGTTAACCCCGTAGATATTTCTTTGTCTTATGTTTATAATTTTCCCGTTGTGGTGTTTTATAATTTAATATTTTTTATGGAGAGAAGACAACCTAACCTAACTTAAAAATGTGCGGCAAACAAGAAATGAAGAATTAATTTAATTGCTGAAGGACGGGTTGTAATTCTCTGATAGTGTAGGTACAACACATTCCCATTGTCAGTGACACTTTCGAAGATCTGGATGAACACTTGCAAGGCTCTAGAACTCCTGTTATTAAGTTCAGGTTCCTCAAATGAATAATTCATAACATCAGCCATTCCATCTGCAGCTTTTGCTGAACACGTTTTCCAATTTTTGAAGTATTTTCTTTTAAGCGTCCCTTTAGAGCAGCAGATATTTAATCTCATCCAGTGAGGGTGTGAGTAGGTGCTGAGGAGCTGCACTCCACTCAGGTCCTAATGGCATCATATGTCGGTTCTCTGATTATGATTCTTTTGTTCTGCCGAACTCGTACTTCACCATGATGTTGCATTCTTCATTCATCGAAGTGAACCGAGAGAAGTGATGGAATAGTTTTCATGATTACATCAGAGTCGGATGTCTTTGCCAGCATATTTGAAGCTCTGTGATTCAGTTCATAAAGAATATAGAGGATAAGCCGTGTGTCAGCTTCTTCCTGGTTACAGTTGTTCATTATCTCTCTCCGTCACAAAGAGAAATGTACAGGTTTGGGAAGTGTAATCGAGACATGGATTCATCCACAGGATATCGGACAAATTCCATTATATTGGTAGAGTTGAAGAGAAAATCAGGCCAGTCCTTAGGAATTCTCACGTTTGACGCCACTTGTTGCTCCTGTAGAGGTTGTTGATGACGGACTATGGTCGACAGTGAATAGTTCCCTGAATGGAGTGTCATCTTCATTGTAAATTTGCTTAATCATAGCTTGGCCTGTCTTCTCCAGGTACAATACCGATGATAGTTCACAGAATGCCTGAGTCTGGCTAACTGATCTTCATTTAACTGCTCCTGAACTGTGAATGAATAAGTCCAAGATACGTAGATAAGAGAGTCTCGGTTCATTTGGTTACATTTGTCTTCTGCTTTTCATCAGAGGTCTGCTCAAAGGATGATCCATACATGATCATCCCTAGGAGGGGCTTAAGAGCATCCAGTATTGATGCTTCCTGGCATCTTCCTTAAAATCCATGTTTTTTTTTTCAACAGAAAACACATTATGTAATTACTGCAATCCTTTGCTCTTGGCAATAAATGAGAACCCTTTTGCAAGTGTTTCGTAGTCAAAGGAGAGGACTTTGTTGTGAGGGATGGGGTGACGAGAACCTTCAGAGTGATGATTGTGAACAGCGTCACCTCTTTTCTGAAACCCAGTTCGAGGAAAATCTCATTCACTGTTGTGAGAGTTACTGATTTACCCTAATTCCTCCTTTCGTCGGCACACTTGGAGATCTTTCAGAGAAAAACATGTTTTCTGTTATTGTCAGCAACTCCTCAGTAGCTCTTCTTTATGCGTTCTCTTTGCTTCACTTTTTTGCAGGTAGCTTCGTTGTAGTGCCTTCGAAATTTTACTAGGCACATCGCATGGTATTTCAGTTCATTGGCGACAAAGTCAGCTAAAACGAATTTGGTCATGACTTTCACATCTTGCAGGAGCATTGATTGTTTTTTTATTGACTTTTTCGGTAATGGAACTTGTGGCATGCAAAGAGTACGTAACCTTTATTCGGCGCATGTACACACCCTCATTTACAGGCTATCTCCCCCAACCAGCGAACCAGGTGACTGAGGGTTGACGATGGGACCCGTCGTTCAACCAGTACCCAGGTTCCAACCAATGAGAAGATGGTTTTGGCAATCGCAGAGGTTATGTGAGTACTACTCTCCTGTCTGCCCTTGTCATTCCCATTCTAGAGCTGGATGAAGCACGGTCTGCTCTCTAGTGGCTTCTATTCTGCCTTGCTTACCGTGGAGTGCACTAATACCTATTGCTGTACATAGTGTATATAGTGTACATACTTCTGTTCTAAATTGGTGAAGGATATTATAAGTCAAAAGTTTTCTTCTGTGTTTATTTTGCTCCCTTTACACCCAGGATAACAGGCCATTTGGACTCCTGGGTTGTAATAGAACTAGTAAAGGAGTGTCTTTGTACCAACCACTTTTTCACAGAACACGCAGCAGGAATGTGGACCAACGCCTGATCGCCGGCTGAATAGGGGTCCAATTTGGGATGCTTGAGATGTGGTCGCTTTCACCAGCCTGTCCTCTTGGAACCTTTGGTGGCAGTTTTAATGCCATTTACCTTGCCTTCCTAATAGTTTGTCAGGGTTCAGTGCCCTCAAGTTCAACGAGCAACTTTCCGGCACCACCTGCATACTGGAGAGCAACAAATAAAGCATTGGAGTTGGTCCATCTTTTTCTTATTGACAGCTGGGCACTTCACTTCTGTTCAGGATTTTCTTGACAGACGATGCAACTGGACCACTTCATCACAGGAACTGGGAATAGACATCTGAAACAATTAAAACAAAATAAAAAAAATAAGGGCAAATGAAACACGCAGTGCGACACTAACAAATAAATTACTTTCCAGACCTGGAAACATTTAGCCAGGGCGGTTGCCTGCGTTCCAGGATCTCTCTTCCCTTTTCATCAGGAAGGGTGATAGTGAAACTCCATTATGGGTCCATTTCCAAAAGCGGAGTATAAACTTGTTTCATCATTTTTTTAGTAATCTTCATATACAGAATTAGAGAATGTACAGAGACCCTTTACTGCACGTATAAGTTCCATCAAACACCTTAACTACAGGGAGCGTCTGGAAGCACTTGACTTGTACTCACTAGAGCGCAGGCGAGAGAGAGATATCATAATCTACACCTGGAAGATTCTGGAGGGACTGGTCCCTAACCTGCACACAGAAATCACTCCCTACGAAAGCAAAAGACTTGGCAGACGATGCAAGATACCCCCAGTGAAAAGTAGGGGCGTCACTGGTACACTAAGAGAGAACACAATAAGTGTCCGGGGCCCAAGACTGTTCAACAGCCTCCCACCAGCAATAAGGGGCATTACGGGAAGACTCCTGGTTGTCTTCAAGAGGGAGCTGGACAGATACCTATAGACGGTGCCGGATCAGCCGGGCTGTGGTTCGTACGTTGGATTGCGTGCGGCCAGCAGTAACAGCCTCGTTGATCAGGCCTTTATCCACCAAGAAGCCTGGTAGTGGATCGGGCCGCGGGGGCGTTGATCCCCGCAATGCCCTCCAGGTAGCCTCCAGGTAACCAGTTATAAATAAACGGTTAGTTGTCGAAAACTTAAAATGGAGGAAAATAAGATAAATCTGAAGATGGACACCCGGTACCAGAAATTAATGGAAACATATTCATTTATTTTTTTTACCCAAAATACTTCAGCAAAGAAGTTTTGACTAACATGGAAGATATAACCATTTTTTTCTGTGTCGACCCCTGGGGGTGTATGGCACCAAACGAGGCCACAATGGAGCCTCACTTCTGCCACCTTCCCAGATCAATTTTGGGAGTCACGAGTAATAACAGTAATCCCATGATTCAACTTTTACAAGCGTGCTAAATCACATCTTAAAAAACTTTGATTTTGTATTTAATTAGCCTTTTCGCTTCAAATTTTAAAAGATCCTATCGTTGATTTACAGTTAATCACATCTTATGGACTGTTGAAGTAGGCGTCTGTCTCATTTAAGTAAGACTTTTTAAATAAGGTTAATTAAGAGTAAAGTAGATTAAAAGTTTCAAAGTTATGATATTTTTTCTGTAGCAACAGAATAACACGAGAACATAAGCATGTGACGTCAATACAGCTGCGGTAAACTCACGGGGGTTGTGCCTGGAGTTTACCTCGAGAGAGTTCCGGGGGTCAACGCCCCCGCGGCCCGGTCTGTGACCAGGCCTCCTGGTGGATCAGAGCCTGATCAACCAGGCTGTTGCTGCTGGCTGCACGCAAACCAACGTACGAGCCACAGCCCGGCTGGTCAGGAACCGACTTTAGGTGCTTGTCCAGTGCCAGCTTGAAGACTGCCAGGGGTCTGTTGGTAATCCCCCTTATGTATGCTGGGAGGCAGTTGAACAGTCTCGGACCCCTGACACTTATTGTATGGTCTCTTAACGTGCTAGTGACACCCCTGCTTTTCATTGGGGGGATGTTGCATCGTCTGCCAAGTCTTTTGCTTTCGTAGTGAGTGATTTTCGTGTGCAAGTTCGGTACTAGTCCCTCTAGGATTCTTTTGCCTCCATTGTATAATTAAATAAATGGATTATAGTAAGACTTTACTCTTTATATGATTTTTAAAAACAACAATCATAAGTTCAGATGTCCTTATCAGACCCTTTAAACTGATTCTGTATTTATAGGGTTTGGACACGACCGTCTAATTGAAAAATGCGGCGGAGAATTGAAGAGGGCACGCATGGATTTTTTTTATTGTTCGTATCAAGATTAAGACTCAAACCTGGTATCGCCCAAAAAAAAAAAAATGGACTCCTGGGAAACCCTTCTCCGAGGCGCTGCAATCATCTAGAGCCAAAGACTTGCCTGAGGGGGAAGATGTAAGTAAGATAAACAATGCAGGTTAGGACATTTTTATGGCACAATAAAATGTCATAATCCGCACTGTGTCTTATTTACATAGTCTCGGTATACTGCATCACTGTGTTATCTGATGGGGGAGATACCACTGGTGACCTACCACATGAGATGTCGAACTATCTTTATCATGAAATAGCTGTCTCACGACATTATAACCAGAGAAAATTCCACAGATGAACCCGCTTTATAAGTTTTAAGAAAGTGAGGCAAAACTCACAACTAGTCAGTTTGAGGCAGAGTGAATCTGCTGTGTGGAAATTAGTTCTTGGTGCACCGAGCCAAGAGCACATGAGCAAATTCGGAAAGCTGCAGAAAACAAAATAGACATGAGAATGCTTGCCATTGTCAGCAGGGAACTGGTAGGTGCCGAATGCCACTACCATTGGTCTTGCAAAGTATATAGATCCTACCACAGCTACCAGTGTAGTTGATAGAGAGAAGGTGACGCTACTGAAGCAAAGCACGAGGCTCCAATGAAACAGTCATTCAGTGAACTCTTCAAATCTGTCAGAGAATGCTTAATCGCAGACAGGCGAAATTATTTACAGACAATATCTCTCGGTCCACAGCAGGATTCGAACCTACGCACACTGCGTCAAAGTACGTAGTACCTTGTGGAATCTCGCCGAGTGGAGAAGGTACTACGTACTTTGATGCAGTGTGTGCAGGTTCGCATTCTCCTTTAGACTGAGAGATAATGTCTATCGGAGAATAAACTATCAGTCTAGCTCTGGTGCCTCTTGAGGACACAGTCTCTCATCGGACCAGCGCCTTCAATGGCCTCAGAAGAATTATTACACTGAACCTTCTGAAAATTAAGTTAGGTAAGGTTTGTCAGGAAACAGAACAAGTATTTCCTGAAGCGGGTCTTAAGTCATACGAAGCTTTTGATACTAAGCAATACCTTACTTGACGATTTTAATCCTGAAGAAGAGAATGACAGTGAATAAACTCTAATATTATATGCATATACTCAACTGATGACGAAAATAATCATATCTCAAGCATAGTTCCCACGTGAACATTTCACGAACATTTACATATTGACTCAAATAGGTTTGATCTTAAATTTTAAAAGACTGACGTCGCACATATTATGCTTGATGTGTTCATCATGCTCCTACATGCAGTATGTTGTAATACAAATGTGGCTGTAAAGATTTTATTTATAGTAAATTTTGCAACATAGAGTAAAGTCTCTAAACTGAATGTTCTCCCAAATAAAAGGATATAGTATATTGGATGTGTTGTTAAACTCTCACGAAAACTTTGAGAAATTAAAAAAAAAGTCATATTGATAACTGTGATAATGTTTGTCACCGTTATAATATTGATTACTGTGATAATGTTGGTCACCGTCATAATATTGATTACTGTGATAATGTTGGTCACCGTCATAATGTTGGTTACTGTGATAATGTTGGTCACTGTCATAATATTGATTACTGTGATAATGTTGGTCACCGTCATAATATTGATTACTGTGATAATGTTGGTCACTGTCATAATATTGATTACTGTGATAATGTTGGTCACCGTTATAATATTGATTATTTTGATAATGTTGGTCGCCGTTATAATATTGATTACTGTGATAATGTTGGTCACCGTTATAATATTGATTACTGTGATAATGTTGGTCACCGTTATAATATTGATTACTGTGATAATGTTGGTCACCGTTATAATATTGATTACTGTGATAATGTTGGTCACCGTTATAATATTGATTACTGTGATAATGTTGGTCACCGTCATAATGTTGGTTACTGTGATAATGTTGGTCACTGTCATAATGTTGGTTACTGTGATAATGTTGGTCACTGTCATAATGTAGGTCATTGTCATAATGTTGGTTACTGCCATAATGTTGGTTACTGCCATAATGTTGGTTACTGTCATAATGTTGGTTACTGTCATAATGTTGGTTACTGTCATAATGTTGGTCACTGTCATAATGTTGGTCACTGTCATAATGTTGGTCACTGTCATAATGTTGGTCACTGTCATAATGTTGATCACTGTCATAATGTTGGTCACTGTCATAATGTTGATCACTGTCATAATGTAGGTCATTGTCATAATGTTGGTTACTGTCATAATGTTGGTTACTGCCATAATGCTGGTCACTGTCATAATGTTGGTTACTTTCATAATGTTGGTTACTGTCATAATGTACGTCATTGTCATAATGTTGGTCACTGTCATAATGTTGGTCACTGTCATAATGTTGGTTATTGTCATAATGTTGGTCACTGTCATAATCTTGGTTACTGTCATAATGTTGGTTACTGTCATAATGTAGGTCATTGTCATAATGTTGGTTACTGTCATAATGTTGGTTACTGTCATAATGTTGGTCACTGTCATAATGTTGGTCACTGTCATAATGTTGATCACTGTCATAATGTAGGTCATTGTCATAATGTTGATCACTGTCATAATGTTGGTCACTGTCATTATGTTGGTCACTGTCATAATGTTGGTCACTGTCATAATGTTGGTCACTGTCATAATGTTGGTCACCGTCATAATGTTGGTCACTGTCATAATGTTGGTCACTGTTATAATGTTGGTCACTGTCATAATGTAGGTCACTGTCATAATGTTGGTCACTGTCATAATGTTGGTCACTGTCATAATGTAGGTCACTGTCATAATGTTGGTCACTGTCATAATGTTGGTCACTGTCATAATGTTGGTCACTGTCATAATGTAGGTCACTGTCATAATGTTGGTCACTGTCATAATGTTGGTCTCTGTCATAATGTAGGTCACTGTCATAATGTTGATCACTGTCACAATGTTGGTTACTGTCATAATGTTGGTTACTGCCATAATGTTGGTTACTGTTATAATGTTGGTTACTGCCATAATGTTGGTTACTGTTATAATGTTGGTTACTGTCATAGTGTTGGTCACTGTCATAGTGTTGGTCACTGTTATAATGTTGGTTACTGTCATAATGTTGGTCACTGTCATAATGTTGGTCACTGTCATAGTGTTGGTCACTGTCATAATGTTGGTTACTGTTATAATGTTGGTTACTGTCATAATGTTGGTCACTGTCATAATGTTGGTCACTGTCATAATGTTGGTCACTGTCATAATGTTGGTCACTGTCATAATGTTGGTCACTGTCATAATGTTGGTTACTGTCATAATGTTGGTTACTGTCATAATGTTGGTTACTGTCATAATGTTGGTCACTGTCATAATGTTGGTCACTGTCATAATGTTGGTTACTGTCATAATGTTGGTTACTGTCATAATGTTGGTCACTGTCATAATGTTGGTTACTGTCATAATGTTGATCACTGTCATAATGTTGGTCACTGTTATAATGTTGGTCACTGTCATAGTGTTGGTCACTGTCATAATGTTGATCACTGTTATAATGTTGGTTACTGTTATAATGTTGGTCACTGTCATAAT
The DNA here is from genome assembly GCF_038502225.1 of Cherax quadricarinatus. Classification (NCBI taxonomy): domain Eukaryota; kingdom Metazoa; phylum Arthropoda; class Malacostraca; order Decapoda; family Parastacidae; genus Cherax; species Cherax quadricarinatus. Next base: position 40,367,106 of record NC_091300.1, on the reverse strand, counting down.
GTTGGTCACTGTTATAATGTTGGTTATAATGTTGGTCACTGTCATAATGTTGGTCACTGTTATAATTTTGGTCACTGTCATAATGTTGGTCACTGTTATAATGTTGATCACTGTCATAATGTTGGTCACTGTTATAATGTTGGTCACTGTCATAATGTTGGTCACTGTCATAATGTTGATCACTGTTATAATGTTGGTCACTGTCATAATATTGGTTACTGTCATAATGTTGATCACTGTCATAATGTTGGTCACTGTTATAATGTTGGTCACTGTCATAATGTTGGTCACTGTCATAATGTTGGTCACTGTTATAATGTTGGTTATTGTTATAATGTTGGTCACTGTCATAATGTTGGTCACTGTCATAATGTTGGTTACTGTCATAATGTTGGTCACTGTCATAATGTTGGTCACTGTTATAATGTTGGTTATTGTTATAATGTTGGTCACTGTCATAATGTTGGTCACTGTCATAATGTTGGTCACTGTTATAATGTTGGTTACTGTCATAATGTTGGTTACTGTCATAATGTTGGTCACTGTCATATGGTGGTTACTGTTAAAATTTTGGTTAAATTTGATCAAGTCAGTCCAGTATTTGCCAAATTAAAAGGTTGTTAATACACCTAAATTTCACATTCGTGAAGTTAAGAGCAGTGTAATATTAAGGTATTTATGGCTTCCACATTGCTCAAGAATGGTGCCTAGATATGAAATAATAATAATAATAATAATAATAATAATAATAATAATAATAATATGAATCACACTCGTGGAGACATCAATGTTGGTGGTGGATGTAGTAGTGGTGGTAGTGGAGTAGTTGTTTAGTGTAATCAGAACATCACCCCAGGTACAACATGATCGGTCTCTTGAGGCTAAAGCAGCAGCAGTTGACCAGAGACTTGTGTACAGGAAGGTGCGGTGTAACAGCTTGAAGATGAGGTCACAGGTCAACTAAGCTCACTAGTGGAAGTAGGTCATGCTGAACAATTGTCAGCTAGAGTTACTGAGGACATCCTTGGTAATAACATACCGTCGTGTTCCAAGTGTCCTCAGAAACTCTAGTTAACAACTGTCCAGTATGATACCTACTTCCATTAGTGGACTCAACTGACCTGTGACCTCATCTCTAAGCTGCTACACCTCACCTTCCTGTACACAAGTGTCTGGTCAACTGCAGCTGCTTTAAGCTAAAGGACTGATCATCTTACACCTGGGTTGATAGACTGATTACACCAAACTACCTCTCCACTTCCTCTTGTTCATCTTCCACTAAGGATGTCTCCAGAAATGTGATTCATCTCTGTCTTCGAATGACGAAGCCTGCAGTGCAGTCGATACATTTCATCAATAAAGATTGCTAGTGGTACACATGGATGTTACTTGTCAACCTGTCAGTATTGTATACCATCTGTGGTATGATAGGTTACGTTAATTTAGACATAGGTTAGACAGCCCTCGGTTATTAGTCGATAACATTAACTAATGCATAAAGTTTATCTCAAAACACTAGAATTTAAAAAAAAAATGGAATTTGCTACCATACGAGATACCGAGAAGTGAAAAAAACTGCCCAGGACCAACGGATTAATACAGTTGTATATTTAACTTGTACAGATGTATTTCCATGTCAACTCTTGCCAACCCTCTTTAAATTCTCGGGATGGATATTGAGTCCACAGTAAACTATACTTTTCAATGGCAAAAAAAAAAAAAAAATACCTATGGTGAGGCGCTCATTATAGCTGATCAGTTTTCTGTAATTATAATTAGGTCCATATAGCAGAGGGGCACTTCTCTAACAGACAGCGGCACTCCTCTGACAGACAACGCTACTCCTGTAACAGAGGCTTTACTGTAACAGAGGCACTACTATAACAGGCACTCCTGTAACAGAGGCACTCCTGTAGCAGAGGTACTATTGTAACAGAGGCATTCCTGTAACAGAGGCATTCCTGTAACAGACACTACTGTAACAGAGGCACTACTGTAACAACAGCCACTCTTCTATAGCGGACAGTTGCTCTGCTGCGTCGGGAGTGTGGCTATCGCAGCGGCTGGTGTTGGCACTGTTAGCGCAGGAAGGGTGGCACCAGTAGCGGCGCTGGTGTAGGGCGGCGTGGGGGGGTGCCAGTCAGTGTTGGTGTGTGAGAGAGGTCGGTCGCGTGCACCTCCTCCCGGTAAACTCTCCAGCGCCTCGCACCTGTCTGCCTTCCACCACTCAGTCATCCTCGATTTTCGCGACCTATATTCGCGCTCTTCTTCTTCGACTGGTGGCCCCCGCACCACTGCGAAATCGTCAGTGCTGTCTTTCCAGCCTCCCCTTACTATTTTGTACTGCCATTACAACGATGATTCATTGTGAACTGGAAAATTTTGAGGCAGTCAGGAACAGACGCGTGCATTATAACCCCCCCCCCCACTGGCTCCTAAAAGTGTAGAGAGTCAGTCGGTTTGAGTGACCGGGGAAATGCAAGTGACTGTAATTGTAGTAACAGCCGCAGTAGTGACCTATTCTGACCTGCCTATGGCTACACACGTCAGACTAGGTCAAGGGGGGAACACCATGCCGGCGGATGGTAAGTGATCCTCGTATCAAACTCACGAGACACTCCAGTGAAAATTCATTTTAAGCAAAACATTTTTGCGGGGAAATTCGTGAATATAAGTGAAACTTGGTGGGTTTTATGGTGGTGTTCAGCGCTGTGGCCCCGCGTGGGTTTAACGCTCAATTTAATAGTGGTTAGACACTGTTACACTGGGTATAAGGCAGTGTGTGGTGCACTGAGTATAAGACAGTGTGTGGTACACTGGGTGTAAGACAGTGTGTGGTACACTGGATATACCACAGTGTGTGGTACACTGGGTATAAGACAGTGCGTACAACTCAGTGTGTTGATATTGTATCTGTGTAGGTGTCGCCAGTAAAAGTGTTGGCGTAGGTGGTGCTGGTGGTATGGGTGTAGGTGGTGCTGGTGTAGGTTGTGTGGATGTAGGTGGTGCTGGTGTGGGTGTAAGTGATGCTGGTGTTCGTGTAGGTGGTGTGGTGTGTATATAAGTGAGGCTGGTTTAAGTGGTGCGGGTGTAGGTGGTGTGGGTGTAGGTGGTGTGAGTGTAGGTGGTGTGAGTGTAGGTGGTGTGAGTAGGTGGTGTGAGTGTAAATGGTGCTGATGTGGGTTGTGCTCGATTAAGTAGTGTGGGAATATTGTATGTAAGTTGTGGTGGTGGTGGTCTGTGTGTGTGTGTGTGTGTGTGTGTATTTAGGTGTACTGTTGTCAGTTGTGCAGTGAAAAGTAATGAGTACACTGGTGGTATTGGTAATGGTGGCTGTGAGTGTACTGGTGATGGTGATGGCAGTGAGTGTACTGGTGATGGTGGCAGTGAGTGTACTGGTAGTTATGGCGGCGAGTGTACTGGGACTGGTGGTAGTGGTGGCAGTGTTCAGACTGGTGGTGGTGGCAATACACTGGTGTTGGTGGTGATGGCAGTGACTGTACATATGGTGATGCTTGCAGTGTTGGCTTGCTGGTGAAGATGGTAACAGTGGTATTACTGGTAGTGGTGGTAATGACAGTATACTGGAGATAGTGGAATAGGCGAACTGGTAGTTGTGGTAGCAATGAGTTTACCGGAGATGGCATTGATGGCATTGAGAGTACTGGTGGTGGTAGTGGTAGAAGTGAGGATACTGGTGGTAGTGTAATGGGTGAACTAGAGGATTGTACTGTTGGCAGTGTAATGGACGCACTAGAGCAGTGAGTGTACTGGTGGCAGTGTAATGGGTGGACTGGAGCAGTGAGTGTACTGGTGGCAGTGTAATGGGTGGACTGGAGTAGTGGGCATACTGGAAGCAGTGTAATGGGTGGACTGGAGCAATGTAATAGGTGGACTGGAGCATTTTAATGGGTGGACTGGAACAATGTAATGGGTGGACTGGAGCATTTTCATGGGTGGACTGGATCATATTAGTGGTCGGATTGGATCAGTGTAATGGGTGGGCTGGATCAGTGTAATGGGCGGAATGGACCAATATACTGGGTGGACTGGAACATTGTAATGGGTGGACTGGAGCAGTGTAATAGGTGGACTGGAGCGGTGTAATGGGTGGGCTGGAGCAGTGTAATGGGTGGACTGGAGCAGTGTAATGAGTAGACTGGAGCAGTGTAATGAGTAGACTGGAACAGTGTAATGGGTGGACTGGAGCAGTGTAATGGGCGGAATGGACCAATATACTGGGTGGACTGGAACATTGTAATGGGTGGACTGGAGCAGTGTAATGAGTAGACTGGAGCAGTGTAATGAGTAGACTGGAACAGTGTAATGGGTGGGCTGGATCAGTGTAGTGGGTGGACTGGAGCGGTGTAATGGGTGGGCTGGAGCAGTGTAATGGGTGGACTGGAGCAGTGTAATGAGTAGACTGGAACAGTGTAATGGGTGGACTGGAGCAAGGTAATGGGTGGACTGGAGCAGTGTAATGGGTGGACAGGAGCAGTGTAATGGGTGGACTGGAGCAGTGTAAATGAGTGAACTGGAGCAGTGTAATGGGTGGACTGGAGCAGTGTAAATGAGTGGACTGGAGCAGTGTAAATGAGTGGACTGGAGCAGTGTAAATGAGTGGATTGGAGCAGTGTAATGGGTGGACTGGAGCAGTGTAAATGAGTGGACTGGAGCAGTGTATTGGGTGGACTGGAGCAGTGTAAATGAGTGGACTGGAGCAGTGTAATGGGTGAACTGGAGCAGTGTAACTGTGTGGGCTGGAGCAGTGTAATGGGTGAACTGGAGCAGTGTAAATGAGTGAACTGGAGCAGTGTAATGGGTGAACTGGAGCAGTGTAATGGGTGGGCAAGAGCAGTGTAATGGATTTGAGCAGTGTATTGGGTGGACTGGAGCAATGGAATTGGTGAGGTGGAGCAATGTGAAGAGTGGGCTGGAGCTTTATAATGGGTGAACTGGAACAGTGTAATGGGTGGATTGGCGCAGTATAATGAGTGGACTGGAGCAGTGTAATGGGTGGGCTGGAGTAGTGTAATAGGTGGACTGGAGCAGTGTAATGGGTGAACTGGAGCAGTGTAATGGGTGGACTGGAGCAGTGTAATGAGTAGACTGGAGCAGTGTATTGGGTGGGCTGGAACAGTGTAATGGGTGGACTGGAACAGTGTAATGGGTGGACTGGAGCAGTGTAATGTTTGGACTGGAACAATGTAATGGGTGGACTGGAGCAGTGTAATGGGTGGACTGGAACAGTGTAATGGGTGGACTGGAGCAGTGTAATGTTTGGACTGGAACAGTGTAATGGGTGGACTGGAGCAGTGTAATGGGTGAACTGGAACAGTGTAATGGGTGGACTGAAGCAGTGTATATGGTGGACTGGAGCAGTGTAATGGGTGGACTGGAGATGTGTAAATGAGTGGACTGGAGCAGTGTAATGGATGGACTGGAGCAGTGTAAATGAGTGGACTGGAGCAGTGTAATGAGTGGACTGGAGCAGTGTAATGAGTGGACTGGAGCAGTGTAATGGGTGGACTGTAGTGTAATGGGTGGACTGGAGCAGTGTAATGGGTGGACTGGAGCAGTGTAATGGGTGAACTGGAACAGTGTATTGGGCGGACTGGAGCAGTGTAATGGGTGGACTGGAACAGTGTAATGGGTGGACTGGAGCAGTGTAATGGGTGGACTGGAGCAATGTTATGGGTGGACTGGAGCAGTGTATTGGGTGGACTGGAGCAGTGTAATGGGTGGACTGGAACAGTGTAATGAGTGGACTGGAGCAGTGTAATGGGTGGACTGGAACAGTGTAATTGGTGGACTGGAGCTGTGTAATGGGTGGACTGGAACAGTGTAATGGGTGGACTGGAGCAGTGTAATGGGTGGACTGGAACAGTGTAATGGGTGGACTGGAGCAGTGTAATGGGTGGACTGGAACAATGTAATGGGTGGACTGGAGCAGTGTTATGAGTGGACTAGAACAGTGTAATGGGTGGACTGGAACAGTGTAATGGGTGGACTGGAGCAGTGTTATGGGTGGACTGGAACAGTGTAATGGGTGGACTGGAGCAGTGTAATGGGTGAACTGGAGCAGTGTAATGGGTGGACTGGAACAGTGTAATGGGTGGACTGGAGCAGTGTAATGGGTGGAGTGGAGCAGTGTAATGGGTGGACTGGAACAGTGTAATGGGTGGACTGGAGCAGTGTTATGGGTGGACTGGAACAGTGTAATGGGTGGACTGGAACAGTGTAATGGGTGGACTGGAACAATGTAATGGGTGGACTGGAGCAGTGTAATGGATGGACTGGAACAGTGTAATGTGTGTACTGGAGCAGTGTAATGGGTGGACTGGAACAGTGTAATGGGTGGACTGGAGCAGTGTAATGGGTGGACCGGAGCAGTGTAATGGGCGGACTGGAGCAGTGTAATGGGTGGACTGGAGCAGTGTAATGGGTGGACTGGAGCAGTGTAATGGGTGGACTGGAACAGTGTAATGGGTGGACTGGAGCAGTGTAATGGGTGGACTGGAGCAGTGTAATGGGTGGACTGGAGCAGTGTTATGGGTGGACTGGAACAGTGTAATAGGTGGACTGGAACAGTGTAATGGGTGGACTGGAGCAGTGTTATGGGTGGACTGGAAAAGTGTAATGGGTGGACTGGAGCAGTGTAATGGGTGGACTGGAGCAGTGTAATGGGTGGACTGGAGCAGTGTAATGGGTGGACTGGAACAGTGTAATGGGTGGACTGGAGCAGTGTAATGGGTGGACTGGAACAGTGTAATGGGTGGACTGGAGCAGTGTAATGGGTGGACTGGAACAGTGAGTATAGATTATTGACTCATTCTTGTATTGTGTGGCACTGGACGATTTAATTGAATTTCCGTAATTTAGTTCTTCAGGCCAGGTATAACGAATATTAGTACGTGGGAGAGGTGTAGTGTACGTGGGAGAGGTGTAGTGTACGTGGGAGAGGTGTAGTGTATGTGGGAAGAGGTGCAGTGTACGTGGGGAGAGGCGCAGTGTGCGTGGGAAGAGGTGTAGTGTATCTGGGATTGGTGTAGTGTACGTGAAGAGGCGTAGTGTACGTGGGAAAAATGTACTGTACGTGGAAGAGGTGTAGAGTGCGCAAGAAAATGTGTACTAAGGTCCGTTCTTAATGTACGTTGGAGAAGGTGTAGTGTACGTGGGCGAGGTGTAGTGGCGTCCGTTCTCAGTTTGGCCTTAAAGATGAGGTAGTGGTGTGGTGTTCGTGGATGGGGGGGGTGGGGCGTCGGGTGTCCGTTGATGGGGGGGGGGGGGTGGGGTTAAGGCATTGTTTGTGCCCGCCAGATTAAAGTTGAGTGGTGGCAGTGGGTCCTTAGTGGTGGCAGTGGGTCGTCAGTGGTGGCAGTGGGTCCTCAGTGGTGGCAGTGGGTGTCTTATGGGTCCTTACTGGTGGCAGTGGGTGTCTTGTGAGTCCTTAGTAGTGGCAGTGGATGTCTTGTGGGTCCTTACTGGTGGCAGTGGGTGTCTTATGGCTCCTTACTGGTGGCAGTGGGTGTCTTGTGGGTCCTTAGTGGTGGCAGTGGGTGTCTTGTGGGTCCTTAGTGGTGGCGGTGGGTGTCTTGTGGGTCCTTAGTGGTGGCAGTGGGTGTCTTGTGGGTCCTTAGTGGTGGCAGTGGGTGTCTTGTGGGTCCTTAGTGGTGGCAGTGGATGTCTTGTGGGTCCTTAGTGGTGGCAGTGGATGTCTTGTGGGTCCTTAGTGGTGGCAGTGGATGTCTTGTGGGTCCTTAGTGGTGGCAGTGGATGTCTTGTGGGTCCTTAGTGGTGGCAGTGGATGTCTTGTGGGTCCTTAGTGGTGGCAGTGGATGTCTTGTGGGTCCTTAGTGGTGGCAGTGGATGTCTTGTGGGTCCTTAGTGGTGGCAGTGGGTGTGTTGTGGGTCCTTAGTGGTGGCAGTGGGTGTCTTGTGGGTCCTTAGTGGTGGCAGTGGATGTGTTGTGGGTCCTTACTTGTGGCAGTGGGTGTCTTGTGGGTCCTTAGTGGTGGCAGTGGATGTGTTGTGGGTCCTTACTGGTGGCAGTGGGTGTGTTGTGGGTCCTTACTGGTGGCAGTGGGTGTGTTGTGGGTCCTTAGTGGTGGCAGTGGATGTGTTGTGGGTCCTTACTGGTGGCAGTGGGTGTGTTGTGGGTCCTTACTGGTGGCAGTGGGTGTGTTGTGGGTCCTTACTGGTGGCAGTGGGTGTGTTGTGGGTCCTTACTGGTGGCAGTGGGTGTGTTGTGGGTCCTTAGTGGTGGCAGTGGGTGTCTTGTGGGTCCTTAGTGGTGGCAGTGGATGTGTTGTGGGTCCTTACTGGTGGCAGTGGGTGTGTTGTGGGTCCTTAGTGGTGGCAGTGGGTGTGTTGTGGGTCCTTAGTGGTGGCAGTGGGTGTGTTGTGGGTCCTTACTGGTGGCAGTGGGTGTGTTGTGGGTCCTTAGTGGTGGCAGTGGGTGTGTTGTGGGTCCTTACTGGTGGCAGTGGGTGTGTTGTGGGTCCTTAGTGGTGGCAGTGGGTGTGTTGTGGGTCCTTACTGGTGGCAGTGGGTGTGTTGTGGGTCCTTAGTGGTGGCAGTGGGTGTGTTGTGGGTCCTTACTGGTGGCAGTGGGTGTGTTGTGGGTCCTTAGTGGTGGCAGTGGGTGTGTTGTGGGTCCTTACTGGTGGCAGTGGGTGTGTTGTGGGTCCTTACTGGTGGCAGTGGGTGTGTTGTGGGTCCTTAGTGGTGGCAGTGGGTGTGTTGTGGGTCCTTACTGGTGGCAGTGGGTGTGTTGTGGGTCCTTACTGGTGGCAGTGGGTGTCTTGTGGGTCCTTAGTGGTGGCAGTGGGTGTCTTGTGGGTCCTTAGTGGTGGCAGTGGGTGTCTTGTGGGTCCTTAGTGGTGGCAGTGGGTGTCTTGTGGGTCCTTAGTGGTGGCAGTGGGTGTGTTGTGGGTCCTTAGTGGTGGCAGTGGGTGTCTTGTGGGTCCTTAGTGGTGGCGGTGGGTGTGTTGTGGGTCCTTACTGGTGGCAGTGGATGTCTTGTGGGTCCTTACTGGTGGCAGTGGGTGTGTTGTGGGTCCTTACTGGTGGCAGTGGGTGTCTTGTGGGTCCTTACTGGTGGCAGTGGATGTCTTGTGGGTCCTTAGTGGTGGCAGTGGGTGTCTTGTGGGTCCTTAGTGGTGGCAGTGGGTGTGTTGTGGGTCCTTACTGGTGGCAGTGGATGTCTTGTGGGTCCTTACTGGTGGCAGTGGATGTCTTGTGGGTCCTTACTGGTGGCAGGTGAGGTCGTAGTTGGGAAAGTAGTGTTGTTATTAAAAAAAACTAGTAGTAGTAGCATTATTATCATTATGATTATATATTTTTATATTGTTATTTTTATTAACGCTAGTACAGAAAGATACCAACTTTTTGAATGGCCGTCTTGACACACTCAATAATGTCACTGTTATTACTGATGGAACTTTAGTGAATCTCGCAAAAGTTTTCGTGTTCTGAAAATGTCACTTAACATTAATCTCGCCTCCCATGATTCAACACAATGTGAAAGAATGGTAACTGGATAGAATGTATGGGAGAGAGATTACGAAGGAATGGTAATGGGATAGAATGTATGTTAGGGAGTAAGTTTTTTATCGGTCAGGGAAGTGGGAGAGAAGAGAAAGACGCATGAGGAAAATGAGGTGGGAAGGACTTAATCAGTAAGAAAAGAGGGTAAGATAGTTAAAGTGGAAACAGGAACGGGACAGACAAGGACAAATAATAAGATAGAACGGGTGAGCAAAATAGAACAGGAAGGATAGCATGAAGCAGAAATCAGTGAGACACCACTGGTTTCGGAAAGATTAAATATAACATACAGATGTAACGCAAGAAGAGAGCAAAGCCATCTTTCATAATAGGTGTAGCGGGTGGCTAACTGCAGCTCCTGGTCCGCTACTTTTTCCAGCCCGCTCGCGTGAAATAGCACCGTCACATCTACTTTAAACCCCAGTGTGGAGTGTGCTTCCACTGTGTCACTGTCTAGTTCTCTCCACTTCTGGACCCCTCTTCAAAAGGGGGAGGTTTCCGATATCCCTGTGGCTCTGTATTGTTCTGCATGATTGTATGTATTGTTCTGCATGATTTATCCCTGCTAAAAAGAGCTTTATAATTCTCCATCCAGCCATCGTATCGTGTTCTACCACAGACAGGGAGCATAGCTCTCATTTATCCTTCGTAGTTCATTCCTCTAAACTTAGCTGCCAGTTTGTATGCTCTCACTGACATCCCCCACTGGTGAAAAACCAAGCCGCGGTCAACAGATAAAAAAACGACCACCAGTTCACCTTGTCCTAGGCGACGGGGCTCCACACCGGCGCTGTGTGCTCAGAAATGGGCATGCAGCTCAGAGGTTCCTCAGAGGCACTCTCATGTTTGCAAACTTAGCCTATGTTGCTGGTGTTATTCTGTTTGTCATGGTGGCAGGACTGGGACAACAGCCTGGTTGAACAGGCCAGTCAGCAGAAATGTTTCGCCCCGGGTCGGGTTGTGTGGGAAAACTCTCGAAATTGGTCACAGGTGTATATCACAGCGGGTAGTGTTTCTTCCCAGTCTTTCTTCTTTTGCTATTTCCGTGAGTTATTTCTTACCCAAATGGTAAACTATCTTATGTCTCCACACGGTACCCAGGCTTTCCTGAAGTTTGCTCAGGCTTTCCTAAAGTCTGCCCAAGTCTGACAATGGACGATAGTACATCCAATGGATGGACTATTGTATTGCCACTTTCGCTGGTAGTTGTCTACCAGCCTACTACCAACCCACCAGAAACAATGTGGGTCCCAACACTGATCTTCGTGGTACTCCGTTAAATCTTGATACTTCAGTTCTTGAAGCAACTCTCTATTTCCTTACCATTAACTGTACAGGCATTATGCCCACGGGTGTGGCCATGAAGGCATGCAAAACAAGCTTTCACTGCAACCATGACGTTTCTCACAGGATGCTGCTTAATAAAGATGTACCATGAGCAAAAGCTTTCCCAATACAAGCTCGATATGTATATTGTGTCACTTCCGTTCATTACCTTTTCTGATGTCTTCATTGTTAGTCCGGCTTCCCCCTCGTGTGTGTGTGTGTGTGTGTGTGTGTGTGTGTGTGTGTGTGTGTGTGTGTGTACTCTCTTACTGTGGTAGCAAAGGTTGAGTCTCAGCTTCTAGCCACGCCTCTTAAACAGTTGCTATTGCGTTCTCGCTTGGCTTCGTTTACAAGGTCGTTCTACTTCCTGACCACTCTGAGGCTGAAGAAATATTTCACAATATCCCTGTGACTCAGCTGTGATTTTAACTTCCAGCGGTGACCTGAACCTGTTTCCCGCCCTTCGAACAGCTTTTCCTATCCATGCTATCAGTTCCTCTCAGAATTTTTTACGTCGTTGTAGTGTCTCCCTGGTCCTTCTAAGTCCTCTGTCATCAGATTTAGGTTCTATTGTCTCTCCTCCCACATCTTGTGATGTCTGTGCATATGACCAGCCTGGGGACAGGCTTTTCTTTTGATTGCCTGGTCCACTAGGTTGTTTCTGTTCACGGCGCTCTGGCCACGTATGCATCACAGCCAAGTTGATCTGGCACTTGGCATAGGTAGTTATCTGATACCCTTTTGAAAGCTTCTGCACTTGTTTCAATAATATTGTTAATATCTTCTGGTAGCAGCTTGAATAGTTTTGGACCACCGAAGTTGATACAGCGTTCTTATGGTGCCCCAGGTACTTCAGCGTTCTTATGGTGCCCCGGGTACTTCAGCGTTCTTATGGTGCTCCAGGTACTTCAGCGTTCTTATGGTACCCCGGGTACTTCAGCGTTCTTATGGTACCCCGGGTACTTCAGCGTTCTTATGGTGCCCCGGGTACTTCAGCGTTCTTATGGTGCCCCGGGTACTTCAGCGTTCTTATGGTACCCCAGGTACTTCAGCGTTCTTATGGTACCCCAGGTACTTCAGCGTTCTTATGGTACCCTGGGTACTTCAGCGTTCTTATGGTGCCCCGGGTACTTCAGCGTTCTTATGGTGCCCCGGGTACTTCAGCGTTCTTATGGTACCCCGGGTACTTCAGCGTTCTTATGGTGCCCCGGGTACTTCAGCGTTCTTATGGTGCTCCAGGTACTTCAGCGTTCTTATGGTACCCCGGGTACTTCAGCGTTCTTATGGTGCCCCGGGTACTTCAGCGTTCTTATGGTGCCCCGGGTACTTCAGCGTTCTTATGGTGCCCCAGGTACTTCAGCGTTCTTATGGTACCCCAGGTACTTCAGCGTTCTTATGGTACCCCAGGTACTTCAGCGTTCTTATGGTACCCCGGGTACTTCAGCGTTCTTATGGTACCCCGGGTACTTCAGCGTTCTTATGGTGCCCCGGGTACTTCAGCGTTCTTATGGTGCCCCGGGTACTTCAGCGTTCTTATGGTGCCCCAGGTACTTCAGCGTTCTTATGGTACCCCAGGTACTTCAGCGTTCTTATGGTACCCCAGGTACTTCAGCGTTCTTATGGTACCCCGGGTACTTCAGCGTTCTTATGGTACCCCGGGTACTTCAGCGTTCTTATGGTACCCCGGGTACTTCAGCGTTCTTATGGTGCCCCGGGTACTTCAGCGTTCTTATGGTGCCCCGGGTACTTCAGCGTTCTTATGGTGCCCCAGGTACTTCAGCGTTCTTATGGTACCCCAGGTACTTCAGCGTTCTTATGGTACCCCAGGTACTTCAGCGTTCTTATGGTACCCCGGGTACTTCAGCGTTCTTATGGTGCCCCGGGTACTTCAGCGTTCTTATGGTACCCCGGGTACTTCAGCGTTCTTATGGTACCCCGGGTACTTCAGCGTTTTTATGGTACCCCAGGTACTTCAGCGTTCTTATGGTACCCCGGGTACTTCAGCGTTCTTATGGTACCCCAGGTACTTCAGCGTTCTTATGGTACCCCGGGTACTTCAGCGTTCTTATGGTACCCCGGGTACTTCAGCGTTCTTATGGTACCCCGGGTACTTCAGCGTTCTTATGGTACCCCAGGTACTTCAGCGTTCTTATTGTACCCAAGGTCCTTCAGCGTTCTTATGGTGCCCCAGGTACTTCAGCGTTCTTATGGTACCCCGGGTACTTCAGCGTTCTTATGGTACCCCGGGTACTTCAGCGTTCTTATGGTACCCCAGGTACTTCAGCGTTCTTATGGTACCCCGGGTACTTCAGCGTTCTTATGGTACCCCAGGTACTTCAGCGTTCTTATGGTACCCCAGGTACTTCAGCGTTCTTATGGTACCCCGGGTACTTCAGCGTTCTTATGGTACCCCAGGTACTTCAGCGTTCTTATGGTACCCCAGGTACTTCAGCGTTCTTATGGTACCCCAGGTACTTCAGCGTTCTTATGGTACCCCAGGTACTTCAGCGTTCTTATGGTACCCCAGGTACTTCAGCGTTCTTATGGTACCCCAGGTACTTCAGCGTTCTTATGGTACCCCAGGTACTTCAGCGTTCTTATGGTGCCCCAGGTACTTCAGCGTTCTTATGGTACCCCAGGTACTTCAGCGTTCTTATGGTACCCCAGGTACTTCAGCGTTCTTATGGTGCCCCAGGTACTTCAGCGTTCTTATGGTGCCCCAGGTACTTCAGCGTTCTTATGGTACCCCAGGTACTTCAGCGTTCTTATGGTACCCCAGGTACTTCAGCGTTCTTATGGTACCCCAGGTACTTCAGCGTTCTTATGGTACCCCAGGTACTTCAGCGTTCTTATGGTACCCCAGGTACTTCAGCGTTCTTATGGTACCCCAGGTACTTCAGCGTTCTTATGGTGCCCCAGGTACTTCAGCGTTCTTATGGTACCCCAGGTACTTCAGCGTTCTTATGGTACCCCAGGTACTTCAGCGTTCTTATGGTGCCCCAGGTACTTCAGCGTTCTTATGGTACCCCAGGTACTTCAGCGTTCTTATGGTACCCCAGGTACTTCAGCGTTCTTATGGTACCCCAGGTACTTCAGCGTTCTTATGGTGCCCCAGGTACTTCAGCGTTCTTATGGTACCCCAGGTACTTCAGCGTTCTTATGGTACCCCAGGTACTTCAGCGTTCTTATGGTACCCCAGGTACTTCAGCGTTCTTATGGTACCCCAGGTACTTCAGCGTTCTTATGGTGCCCCAGGTACTTCAGCGTTCTTATGGTACCCCAGGTACTTCAGCGTTCTTATGGTACCCCAGGTACTTCAGCGTTCTTATGGTACCCCAGGTACTTCAGCGTTCTTATGGTACCCCAGGTACTTCAGCGTTCTTATGGTACCCCAGGTACTTCAGCGTTCTTATGGTGCCCCAGGTACTTCAGCGTTCTTATGGTACCCCAGGTACTTCAGCGTTCTTATGGTACCCCAGGTACTTCAGCGTTCTTATGGTGCCCCAGGTACTTCAGCGTTCTTATGGTGCCCCAGGTACTTCAGCGTTCTTATGGTGCCCCAGGTACTTCAGCGTTCTTATGGTGCCCCAGGTACTTCAGCGTTCTTATGGTGCCCCGGGTACTTCAGCGTTCTTATGGTGCCCCGGGTACTTCAGCGTTCTTATGGTGCCCCGGGTACTTCAGCGTTCTTATGGTGCCCAGGGTACTTCAGCGTTCTTATGGTGCCCCAGGTACTTCAGCGTTCTTATGGTGCCCCGGGTACTTCAGCGTTCTTATGGTACCCCGGGTACTTCAGCGTTCTTATGGTGCCCCGGGTACTTCAGCGTTCTTATGGTGCCCAGGGTACTTCAGCGTTCTTATGGTGCCCAGGGTACTTCAGCGTTCTTATGGTGCCCCGGGTACTTCAGCGTTCTTATGGTGCCCAGGGTACTTCAGCGTTCTTATGGTGCCCAGGGTACTTCAGCGTTCTTATGGTGCCCCGGGTACTTCAGCGTTCTTATGGTGCCCAGGGTACTTCAGCGTTCTTATGGTGCCCAGGGTACTTCAGCGTTCTTATGGTGCCCCAGGTACTTCAGCGTTCTTATGGTGCCCAGGGTACTTCAGCGTTCTTATGGTGCCCAGGGTACTTCAGCGTTCTTATGGTGCCCCAGGTACTTCAGCGTTCTTATGGTGCCCCGGGTACTTCAGCGTTCTTATGGTGCCCAGGGTACTTCAGCGTTCTTATGGTGCCCCAGGTACTTCAGCGTTCTTATGGTGCCCAGGGTACTTCAGCGTTCTTATGGTGCCCAGGGTACTTCAGCGTTCTTATGGTGCCCAGGGTACTTCAGCGTTCTTATGGTGCCCCAGGTACTTCAGCGTTCTTATGGTGCCCCGGGTACTTCAGCGTTCTTATGGTGCCCAGGGTACTTCAGCGTTCTTATGGTGCCCAGGGTACTTCAGCTTTTCTCTGAGCTTATTTTACACTTCGTCCTACATCTCTCGCTCTAGTACGTTGTTCTAAGTGTGTGTTTGGGACCAGGCTGTCCAATATCTTCTACGTATATATTATCTGTCTCTCCTTTATTCCAGGGAATACATAATATTTTGAGATGGTTCCAGTAGTTTATATGCTTTATTGTTTCAGTAAGAGCAATTAACGATCTCTGTATCTGTTCCAGCTCTAAAACAAGTCTCGTTGTGAATCTTTGTACTTTTTCCAGTTTCGTGACATATTTGGTCAGTTGTGGCTTTCATACTAGCTTCACATGTACCAAGATGTGTCTGACATTTCTCATATATAGTGTTGTGAATGACTATTGAGATTACTGAAAACGAATCTAAGGTTTCCCATAAGTATATTTGTTGTAAAGGGTTGATGTGTGCCCCAGACGATATGCTCTGTTTCATGTTATCCCGAGATCCTTCTTGAGTGACCTTTGCAGTCTTTGCTCCACGAACCTATATTCCGTTTCTGATGTTCTTTTTCCTTACACAATTTTGCAGAATCTGGCATTTGTTAGGATTGAATTCCAACAACCACTTATCGGACCAATCCTGCAGCTGGTCTAGGCTTTCCTTGTCTTCTAGATTCATTTTCCTTGTTAATTTCCCATTATCTGCGAACGGGGATACACCAGAAGATTATTTGTTCTGTCATGATGCTCACGGACACCAGAAATGGTGCAGGTCCTAGTATTGATCCTAGTGGAATCCCACGCGTTTCACTTGCCCTTCTGATACCTTCCTCAAGATAATCACTTTTCCTCCCTGTTATTATTGCTACTATATTTTTTTTTTTCGTTTGCCCGACTCGCTCCCTCCTAGCCTTGTGGGGCCTTTCGTACCTGCACTTAACTCTACATATGAAGCCTGCCTCCACGACTTCGTCGAGGTATACTTGGAGTATACCTGGAGAAAGTTTCGGGGGTCAGCACTCCTGCAGCCCAGTCTGGGACCAGGTCATTCCATTTCATGATGCTGAAGAAATACTTCCTGACATCTTTGTGGTCTATCTCTGTCTTCAACTTCCAGCTGTGTCTTCAAGTGTATTTTTCCTTAATCTCTCTCTACTTGTTAATTTTTCTGTATATTTTCTATGCGGTTATCTTGTCCCTAACTCATTCTTCTTTCTTCCAATGTCGTTAGGCTCAATTCTGCTAGTCTCTCCTCGTAGAACATACCGTTTACCTTCGGAATTAGCAACAGTGCAATCCTCTGCACACATCTTCAGGTTCTTAACACGTTTTCTGAAGTGGAGGTTCCATGTTGTTCCTACCTACTCCAAGTTAACCCTGACATATGTTTTGTAAAGGTCTCGGAGTTACTATTAGTAGAGATGACTGAAGACTGCTCTTAGATTTGCCGGACGAGTATTGGCTGCAAAGGTAGGATGTGGGTGGGTGGGTAGGTTCAGGTGGGTGGGTTTAGGCAGGTAACTGTGAACAATAGCCAGAGGAGGGGTTAACCCACAGAAAATCTAATTGGGCGACTTCTTACAGGTTTAAGCAAGAGAACTGTAAGCTTGCGTTACCGAGAATTTTATTTTTCTCTTCGACATTCTTGAATTAGAAAGTGATTCTGAGTGAGTCAATCTGGGAGAACGAGAGGTTTCCAGAGAGTAAATGAATGTTTTGAGGAGAGTGAAAAAAACTGACTGTTGTCTACTAGTAGAAGATTCCAGGGTCAACGGAATGACAGTCCTGTTCCAAACAAGGCCTCTTGGTTAATGGCTTATTCAATCAGGTTGTTGGTTCTTGCTGTACACATTGCGACATAGGCACCACAGCCAAATTGATCAAAAAATGACTAACTTTTTGCAGTTGCCTTTTGAAGCCAGCCAGAGGTCCGTTGGTAATTCCCGTCATGTATGGAGGGAAGGTGCTCCAAAGTGTTTATTTTTCCTTTCCCCTTATTAAGTTATATTTTAGTGTACTCATTGCACTCGTTCTTTTCATGGAGATTACTTTACACTGTCTGTCGAGCCTTTTGCTCTCGTAGGGAGAAATTTCTATGTGGAACCAATCCCTCTAGAATTGTTCAGGTGTAAATTATAATGTATCTTTATCGCCTATGTTCCAAGGGGTACCGCTCAAGGGGCTTCCAGTATTCCCAATATTATATGTGCTTGAAAGAATTTATTTGGGCAGTGAAAGATCTCCGTACATTCTCCAGATTTGCAGCTCCGCTTGTCTTAAAAGGAATGGCTAGTGTACAGTAATATTCCGGTCTGAAAGGGTTGGAGTATCACTGGCTTGACATCTCTTGTTCTGAAGCTTCTAGTTATCCAGCCTTTCATTTTCTTTGCATTTGTGTGTAACACTGTTGCCATCTTTGACTGTAAGACCCTCAGACATTATCACTCCTAAGTCTCTCACATTTCATCTTCTGCTCTATTATGTGGTTTGTTTTATACTCCATTAATCGTTTTACGTAATTGTATTTTTTTCTATAGCGGAGCAACTCTGGAAAATCATGGAAAGGTATACAACTCCACTCACATACAAATTCTAGTATCGTCTGCAAAGAATGATTCAGTGGTGTGTGATTAGTTTTATGAGTGAGAATGATGAACGAGGAAAGAATGAGTTAGTTTGAGAGAATAATTGTGCGAGAGTAAGTTTTGTGAGCGAGTGAATCAGAATGGGTGAATTTGAATGAGTTTGTTCGAATAAGTTTGAATTAACGAGTTTGAGTAAGTTTGAGCGAGTGTGAGTGAGTGGAAGTGGTTTTTGACCCTAGGGAAGTGTGCATGTGTGTGTTTGTGTACTCACCTATTTGTACTCACCTATTTGTGGTTGCAGGGGTCGATTCACAGCTCCTGGCCCCGCTTCTTCGCTGATTGCTACTAGGTTCTCTCTCTCCCTGCCCCATGAGCTCTATCATACCTCGCCTTAAAACTATGTATGGTTCTTGCCTCCACTACATCACTTTCTAGGCTATTCCATGGCCTGACTACTCTATGACTGAAGAAATACTTCCTAACATCCCTTTGATTCATCTGAGTCTTCAACTTCCAATTGTGACCTCTTGTGTCTGTGTCCCATCTCTGGAACATCCCGTCTTTGTCCACCTCGTCTATTCCGCGCAGTATTTTATATGTCGTTATCATGTCTCCCCTGACCCTCCTGTCCTCCAGTGTCGTCAGGCCGATTTCCCTCACTGTGTGTGTGTGTGTGTGTGTGTGTGTGTGTGTGTGTGTGTGTGTGTGTGTGTGTGTGTGTGTGTGTGTGTGTACGTACTCACCTAATTGTGCTCACCTAATTGTGGTTGCAGGGGTCGAAACTCAGCTCCTGGCCCCGCCTCTTCACTGATCGCTACTAGGTCCTCCCTCTCTGCTTCCTGAGCTTTGTCATACCTCTTCTTAAAACTATGTATGGTTCCTGCCTCCACTACTTCACTTGCTAGGCTGTTCCACTTCCTGACGACTCTGTGACTGAAGAAATACTTCCTAACGTCCCTGTGACTCGTCTGAGTCTTCAGCTTCCAGTTGTGACCCCTTGTTTCTGTGTCCCCTCTCTGG
>NC_091300.1:40313232-40343232 GCF_038502225.1 Cherax quadricarinatus | reverse complement strand
TGTGTGAGTGTGTGTGTGTGTGTACTCACCTAGTTACTCACCTAGTTGAGGTTGCAGGGGTCGAGTCCAAGCTCCTGGCCCCGCCTCTTCACTGGTCGCCACTAGATCACTCTACCTGAACCATGACCTTTATCGTACCTCTGCTTAAAGCTATGTATGGATCCTGCCTCCACTACATCGCTTCCTAAACTATTCCACTTCCTGACTACTCTGTGGCTGAAGAAATACTTCCTGACATCTCTGTGATTCATCTGTGTCTTCAGCTTCCAACTGTGTCCAGTCTCTGGAACATCCTGTCTTTGTCCACCTTGTCAATTCCTCTCAGTATTTTGTAAGTCGTTATCATGTCCCCCCTATCTCTCCTGTCCTCCAGTGTCGTCAGGTTGATTTCCCTTAACCTCTCCTCATAGGACATACCTCTTAGCTCTGGGACTAGTCTTGTTGCAAACCTTTGCACTTTCTCTAGTTTCTTTACATGCTTGGCTAGGTGTGGGTTCCAAACTGGTGCCGCATACTCCAATATGGGCCTAACGTACACAGTGTACAGGGTCCTGAACGATTCCTTATTAAGATGTCGGAATGCTGTTCTGAGGTTTGCTAGGCGCCCATGTGCTGCAGCAGTTATTTGGTTGATGTGAGCTTCAGGAGATGTGCCTGGTGTTATACTCACCCCAAGATCTTTTTCCTTGAGTGAGGTTTGTAGTCTCTGGCCCCCTAGACTGTACTGTACTCTGTCTGCGGTCTTCTTTGCCCTTCCCCAATCTTCATGACTTTGCACTTGGTGGGATTGAACTCCAGGAGCCAATTGCTGGTCCAGGTCTGCAGCCTGTCCAGATCCCTTTGTAGTTCTGCCTGGTCTTCGATCGAATGAATTCTTCTCATCAACTTCACGTCATCTGCAAACAGGGACACCTCGGAGTTTATTCCTTCCGTCATGTCGTTCACAAATACCAGAAACAGCACTGGTCCTAGGACTGACCCCTGTGGGACCCCGCTGGTCACAGGTGCCCACTCTGACACCTCGTCACGTACCATTACTCGCTGCTGTCTTCCTGACAAGTATTCCTTGATCCATTGTAGTGCCTTCCCTGTTATCCCTGCTTGGTCCTCCAGTTTTTGCACTAATCTCTTGTGTGGTACTGTGTCAAACGCCTTCTTGCAGTCCAAGAAGATGCAATCCACCCACCCCTCTCTCTCTTGTGTGTGTGTGTGTGTGTGTGTGTGTGTGTGTGTGTGTGTGTGTGTGTGTGTGTGTGTGTGTGTGTGTGTGTGTGTGTGTGTGTGCGCGTGCGCGGGCTTGCGTATGTATTCACCTAATTGTATTTACCTAATTGTGGTTGTAGTGGTCGCGTCTCGGCTCATAGCTCCGCCTCTCTTCTTGCCACTACTCGAGTCACTCCGGGCTGGTGCGAGAGCTCTGTCATACCTATTCTAAGCCTAAATAAGTATTTTCTAACATCCCTGTGACTTATCTGTCTCTAACTTACAGTTGTGCCTTAACAGTCTCTTCTTGTCCACCCTGTCAATTCCTCTCAGCATTTTATACGTTGTAATCATGTCATCTCTAGTTTTTCTGCCCTCTAATGTCTTATGGTATCTGAGCATCTTTGACCTCCGATTTTCATAACTTTGTACTGTTTGGGTTAAATTCTTATAGCCACTTGGCAGACCAGCTATGCTGTTGTCCAGGTCCATTTGTAGTATTTCTTCGTCTTCCACTGTTTGTATTCCTCACATCTTCGAACAGGCAGCTTCGTTTACATAGACAAGAAACAGTAGAGGTCCAGGTACTGATCCTTGTGGAGTCCCACTCGTCAAACTCGCCCATTCCCACATGGATAACATGCTGTAGCATCTCCAAGGATTGTGACTGATGGGTAGCTGGGATTGGTGGCAAGGCCAGGAATGGTAGCAGGTGGATGGATGGCGGATGGCAGTGGTAGCTTCTGGTGGCTGGCCTAGCGGTTGTATAGGTCAACAGAAATGTATCTGAAGGCAGCAACCACAGGGTCATACAATTAACTCGCTGCCTCCTTCCTATTAAGTATTCCTTGATCCACTGTAGTGTTTCCCCTGTATTCCTATATCTTGTAGCTTGTGTCGCAGTCTCTTGTGGGGGTACTGTATCAAACGTCTTCCTGCAGTCCAGAAATGTAGATCATCCATTTTGTCATAGACCTCGGTCAAATTTGTGGAAAAAAATTATCATTTCGGTTGTGAATCCACTCCATTCCAGGTGCTCCGGTAGTCTGTGTGTGTACTCACCTATTTGTGGTTGCAGGGATCGAGACTCAGCTCCTGGCCCTGCCTCTTCACTGGTCGCTACTAGGTCCTCTCTCACCATGCTCCATGAGCTTTATCATGCCTCGTCTTAACAAACACACACTGTGTGTGTGTGTGTCTGTGTGTGTGTCTGTGTCTGTCTGTGTCTGTGTCTGTGTCTGTCTGTGTCTGTGTCTGTCTGTGTCTGTGTTTATATACTCTCCTACTTGTATTTCCAGGGGTCGAATAATTGCTCCGGGACCGACTCTTAACTCTTTCTACCAATTTCACTTTTTTATAGGGGAGGGAACGAGAGAGAGAGAGAGAGAGAGAGAGAGAGAGAGAGAGTGGGAGGGAAGGGAGAGAAAGAGGGGAGGCAGGTTCGTGTCATCATACTGTTGCATGCGTGATCTAAGACGTGTTTGTTAGCCTCACGTGAACACCAACCACCCAGTAGATGTCTTAACTTCAGGATAATAATATAAAGAAGAATATATTACAGAGATAAAGGTACACTGCGCAGGTTGTTGCAAAAGTAAAGTTGATCCAACTGTTTCAGAAAATGTGAACATGAGCCAGGTTGTGATGGCTCCGTTGGCCTGCCTCCCGCCATCACCATCAGCCTGGTTGATCATTCAGTAACAAAGTTTGGTGTGAGGCTATCTGGCAAGAGAAGAACTCTTGAAACCGGCTTCAGCCACAACATACCAACACACTGTTGAGGATCATAGTATTTACCATTTACCAAAATTTCTACTTATTGTCTCCAGTGTTATACTCGCCTGTATTCGACTGAAGAAGCCTGCTGCGTAGGCGAAACGTTTCAGCAATATAGATCCCTGTGTGTTGCACGTGAGTCTTATTCATCGAACTGTAGAACAGTCGAAAAATCTAGTATCACACAGCAAAATTAACGCTAGCAGTTGTCACTATATTATTTAGAACCGTTCAGTGAGACAGAGTCATGTTGTTGAATTAGACACAGAGACAGAGTCATATTATGGTCTCTGATAAATTGATTCTGGGAGCTAACTGGCTGTTGTGGGTGGTATCAAGTAGAAGGACCTTTAACGACCTCACAGGGAATAGGTCACACTGCTTGATTTCCTTGGACTATCCTTGGCTTTTTAACCCTCCGAGGGTCAGTAATGCACATAGTCTTCCAGTATCTTAAGTGAAAACCCTAGAACAGTCAACGGTTCATCCGAGTTACCAGGCGCCAACATCCCTGAAGTTGAAGCAATATTGGACGTCAAGGGCTGACTCGTGGAACTCCATATTCACCACTCTTCTAGACCTCGATTATTTTGTGAAGGAGGAGTCTACACTGAAATTATTCCACAGTAATTAGAAACCATTCATATAACCCCACTCCATAAAGGATAGCTCTGACATCCCACATTATCAAAATTTTTGAGAATCTTAAGAAGCAAGATTGGTAATTACATGGAATCTCAGCATTTGCGCAACCCAGGGCAGCATGGGTTTAGAACAGGTCGCTCCTGTCTCTCGCAGCTGCTTGATCGTTACGACAAGGTCTTGCAATCTAAAACGAACAGAATACAGATGTAGAGTACACAGACTGTACGAAAGCCTTTGACAAGTGTGATCGTGGTATAATAGCTCACAAAATCCGTGCAAAAGAATTAACTGAAAAGGTGGACAGATGGATATTTAATATTCTGTCTAATAGAACCCAAAGTGTAAGTAGTGAGCAGAGTGAAATCAGAGGATACCATTATGTAAAATTCCTGTTTCACAAGGCACAGTACTGGCCCCTGGTCTCTCTCTCATTTTTATATCCAACATAGTATGAGAGTGACATCCATTGTAGACACAGCAAACCCCAAAGCTGATATAAGTAAAGTCATCCAGTGGGCCACTGACAGCAATATGATGTTCATTGAGGACAAGTTTCGTTTGCTCCGTTATGGTAAGACTGGGGAAATAATATGAGAGACCTTGAAGTGATCATGTTACAAGACCTCACAATCGAGAATCACAACAGTGTCACTATCACAGACAAGGAAAATAATATACTGGATAACTAGAATCTTCAAAATAAGAGAAGCCAAACCATTGACGATACTCTTCAAGAAAGATACATTAACATCTACACTTGAAAAATTCTAGAAGGATTGGTTCCAAATCTGAACACAGATTATACCCCAGGAGAGTAAGAGGCTTTGCAGACGGTGCAAAATACCCCTAGTGAAAAGCAGGGGTACACAGAGCACAATAAGGGAAACAACTCGGTAAGTTTTAGGGAACATAAACTTTTCAGTATCTTCCCTTCATTCATTACCCGTCCCTGCGGCCTTCCGAGTGTTGGCCTGATTAACCAGGCTGTTAGTGCTAGTTGCACGCAGTTTATTGTATGCACCACAGCCGGGTTGATCAGAAAATGACCTGAGAAATATATAAAATTTCCTCTTGAAGACAATTAGAGGTTTGTTGATAGTTTCCATTATGAAGGGAGGGTTTTGAAGTCTCGGTCCCTTTACACTTATTGAATATTCATAGCATCCCCGCTATTCTTCCATTTACTAAGCCTCTTGCATTCGTAGTGAGTGTTTTCAGTGTGTGCAGTGGTACTCGATTTGTAAGCACGATGAAGGTGCTGTGTACATTTTCCAGAACCGTCAGTCCCTCACCTGACCTTAAGACAGGCGAGGTACTGTTAGCGTAAAGCACTGTACTGTTCCAGCATAGAGAGAAGTGAGACAGAGGGAGAATGCGACAAGTGCACCACTGGATAAAGGAATAAGTAAGGGAAAGGAGACAGTAAGTGATGACCTAGCAGGGTTATCGGGAGGACCGTGAGGAGTGTGGTACCACAGGTGATTAATACTGGGACTGGTGATATTTCTTAGGTACCGAAATGACATGTCAGCAGTGACAGCCACACGTATCCCTCCTCAGGAAGGGTGCACAACCAATAAGAGTACGATAGAAGGCTTAAAAAATCATTTGCATAGAAGGCAAATAAGAGAGAACCGGTAACAAAATATAGAGTCTGGGGGGAAAGGGAAGGACGCGGAGGCTGCTAAGCTTATTCCCTAAGGACAAAGAGGCCAACAGAACACCAAGCATATCACCTGAGGTGCAGGTCAACTGGGTAACTTCTGGAGAATATGTGCAACTAGTTAACATAAGTTAGAAACCCCATCAAAGTCATTGAAAAATCGATATAATTCACATGTTGGTATTTGTCTTAAGAGTATGCGGTATATAGCTCACACCTGCTCAAGCATATCCCTTAGCAAGAAATATTCTAGAGATTCTGAGCGAGTCATGTCCTGGAGCTGAGGAAAGAGAACTCTGAGGAGAGACGAAAAGAATAACAGCGTTACAATATTAGAGGATAAGATGATCTACGGAGACATCACAGTGCACAAAATGCTCAGAAAACCTGCCAGGAAGTGTAGTGAAGGCGGACACCTGGGACAAGAATATGCTTCCTCAGCCTCGAGTTGGTTAGAAAGTAGAACAATCGGGAGCAGGAAGTAGTGCGATGTATGCTTTGTGCAAACAGCTTTCACTGTAGATAATACTCTACTCATGGTTTGATGAGTACAAAATACACACACGGCCAGGAGCTGTGACTCCACCCCAGCAGCGACAAATAGGGGGGTACACAAACGTATACGCACACACCCTCACCCACCCTTAATCTCTCTCTCTCTCTCTCTCTCTCTCTCTCTCTCTCTCTCTCTCTCTCTCTCTCTCTCTCTCTCTCTCTCTCTCTCTCTCTCTCTCAACCTCTCTCTCCTCTCCCTCTCTCTCCTCTCCCTCTCTCTCCTCTCCCTCTCCTCTCCCTCTCTCTCTCAGGTATCAACATGTATCACTATACTAGTACACATGGCTGATCCTCAATGCGTGTTGAATGTGTTCGCTTCTCCCGTGTTCATTCACCCCATCTTCCTGGTGCTTTCACCACCTTACGTGGACGCACTGGTGGTGGGGAGTAGTGTTAGTGATTATCCCGAAGGTGAAGGCAGTTGTAGTTGAGGGTAGTGGTGGTGATGGAAGAGGTAGCTCTGATGGTTGTAGGTAGTAGTGGTGGTTGTAGTGGTACTGTGGTTCTGGTGTTAATGGTAGCAGCCGTTGAAGGTAGTGGTAGGGAAATGCACCAAAAATAGAAATAGAGATGTGTCAGTGACAACTCTTCTCGCCCCTTAATGACAGTGCCCAGTGCCTTCAGTATGTGTTCGTGGCACCCAAGACCCACTGTAAGCCCTGTAGTTACCTGTGCCAGCTGTAAGCAAGGGGAGCCATTTACTGGTGGCGTCCAGCACTAAATCATCTTGTGATTGTTAGGTGTGCTGTGACACTCTGACTTGCCAGGGAGAGTTAGGGAGGGGGTCGCTTTGGCTATATTACTTCGTCTACAGTAATTGTGCCAGCCAAGTAGACTGTCCTGGGTACATGCACACAACATGCTGGCTGTCTCCCACCGAGGCAGGGTGACTTTCACCATCATTCACATGTAATCATTGTCTTTGTAGAGGCGTCCAGCTACGACAGTTCAGATGCCACTCCAAACACCAAATGTCCCAAACCCCACCTTCAAAGTGCAGGCATTGTACTTTCCACCAGGACTCAAGTCCTGTTAACCGGTTTCCCTGAATCCCTTCACAAAATATTACCCTTTTCACACTCCAGTAACTCATATATATATATATATATATATATATATATATATATATATATATATATATATATATATATATATATATATATATAACACTGATCTCTGGCTGAAGGAGACTCGAACCTACGAACCTTAGGACAAGGTACGCAGTGCTTTACCAATCTACCCACACTGGACCAATACCTTGGCGTGTAGCATGAGCTACACGTTTGATCCAAGGCAGCCAGCTTTCAGGGAGAAGGCTTACAGCTTTTCATCTCATCCCCTGCATGCATCAACCTTACTATATATATATATATATATATATATATATATATATATATATATATATATATATATATATATATATATATATATATATATATATATAATGGTGTGTGGGGACCCATAGCTTCGTCGAAAAATATTTGGATTTCTGCCTGAAGCCGTCAGAATATTCCACTTCCCTTCCCACTCCATCGTTCCTAGCTGCACAAATAGGTATGTTTTGTTACGTTACGTTGTATAGCAGACAAAGCTTACCTTGAGTAATATTTGTGGTGCTGTTACTGGCAGCACTGCTGACCTGTAACAGAGATATTGTAGATCATGAAGCTTCCGTCCTCCCTCCCTCCTACTCTTCCCTCCCTTCCTCCCTCCCTTCCTCCCTCCCTCCCTTCCTCCCTCCCTTCCTCCCTCCCTTCCTCCCTCCCTTCCTCCCTCCCTCCCTTCCTCCCTCCCTTCCTCCCTCCCTCCCTCCCTCCCTCCCTCCCTCCCTCCCTCCCTCCTACCCTACCTCCCTCCTATCCTCTCCCACCTAAAATTCTTTCGGTGATTTCGAGTTGCAGACTTGTAACTTGTTGAAGTGTTGAGATAAGGGTGTGTCTGGTATGCGTTAAGGCGGGAGACTGAGTTGGGGTGGAATGGGTAAGGGGAGGGTGAAGATTTTTGAGATGGAAATGGTTGAGGGGGGTGGGGAGCTGGATGTTGGTATGGGGAAGGTATAGGTGTGGGTTTGATGAGTGCATTGGAATGGGGAAGAAGAGGTGGGAGGAGAAGATTTTGAGGGTTGTGCACGCCCAGCCAGCGTCACGGTACTTGTCTCAGCTGTGTTGTCATGCTGGGTTGTTCATGCTTCATGACCAGTGTCACGGTACTTGTCTCAGCTGTGTTGTCATGCTGGGTTGTTCATGCTTCATGACCAGTGTCACGGTACAACGTCTCAGCTGTGTTGTCATGCTGGGTTGTTCATGCTTCATGACCAGTGTCACGGTACAACGTCTCAGCTGTGTTGTCATGCTGGGTTGTTCATGCTTCATGACCAGTGTCACGGTACAACGTCTCAGCTGTGTTGTCATGCTGGGTTGCCTTGTCAGCTGTTCCTATCTGTTTTTACCATTAGTTTACATGAAGGAAGGAATATGGCCGAACTGAGTGTACTTTGGCACGTAGAAGTTTACGAATCAGCAGGTGGACGCTACGATGGAAGAGGTGGAGTACGGAGTATAATGAGGCAAAGGTGTCATCGGTAGTGTTGAAGGTCTGTGCGAGGAACTAAGTTCTGTCCTTATGTGCAAATAAAAAGGAATGTATGAAGGTTTAGTGGTGTAAATACGTGTGTTAGTTACCATTTTGTCCTAGGCACATGTCGATTTGACACTAGGCCTGTTGTATACCACTGCATATGTGTGTGTGTGTGTGTGTTTGTTTCTCTCTGCATGTTTGTGTGTGTACACTTGCCTAGTTGTGGTTGCAGGGGTCGAGTCACAGCTCCTGGCCCCGTCTCTTCACTGGCCACTACTCGGTCAGTCTTCCCACACCATTAGCTTTATCATACCTCTTCTTAAAGCTATGTATGGATCCTGCTGTGTGTCTGTCTGTTGTTGTCTGTTATCTGTCTGTTGTTGTCTGTCTGTTGTTGTCTGTGTGTGTTTGTCTGTATCTGTGTGTCTGTCTTCATTTGTCTGTGTGTGTGTGCGTATGTGTGTATTCATCAGTTTGTGGTTGCAGGGGTGGATTCACAGCTCTTGGCCCCGCCTCTTCGCTAGTCGCTACTAGGACCATTCTCTCCCTGCTCCAAAAGCCTTATTATGCGTGTGTACTCACCTAGTTGTACTCACCTAGTTGAGGTTGCGGGGGTCGAGTCCGAGCTCCTGGCCCCGCCTCTTCACTGATCGCTACTAGGTCACTCCCTGAGCCGTGAGCTTTATCATACCTCTTCTTAAAGCTATGTATGGATCCTGCCTCCACTACATCGCTTCCCAAACTATTCCACTTACTGACTACTCTGTGGCTGAAGAAATACTTCCTAACATCCCTGTGATTCATCTGTGTCTTCAACTTCCAACTGTGTCCCCTTGTTACTGTGTCCAATCTCTGGAACATCCTGTCTTTGTCCACCTTGTCAATTCCTCTCAGTATTTTGTATGTCGTTATCATGTCCCCCCTATCTCTCCTGTCCTCCAGTGTCGTCAGGTTGATTTCCCTTAACCTCTCCTCGTAGGACATACCTCTTAGCTCTTGGACTAGTCTTGTTGCAAACCTTTGCACTTTTTCTAGTTTCTTTACGTGTTTGGCTAGGTGTGGGTTCCAAACACGTGTGTGTGTGTGTGTACTCACTCACCTAGTTGAGGTTGCGGGGGTCGAGTCCGAGTGTGTGTGTGTGTGTGTGTGTGTGTGTGTGTGTGTGTGTGTGTGTGTGTGTGTGTCTAGCTGTGTGTCTAGCTGTGTGTCTGTGTCTGTGTGTTCGAGTCGTTGTGTGTAAGGCAGTGTCTGAATGTTTCAGCAAGGAGGAGGCTGAAGGCTGGAGGCAGTCGACACGTCGAGTCAGAGATCACTATGTGGTGTGAATATTATGCGAAGTGTGAGGAATGAAGACAGAAAGATGTGTTTCAGTGGCTGAGTGATCCTAAAAGGGTGTCCCCGCATCCCGTAAGCCCAACCAACAAGAAAGCCTGGCCAAAAGTTGGGCTGGTAGGGTAGACAAGCTTTCGAAATAAATCACAGGTGTCGGTCACTGGTGTCGGTCACAGGTATCGGTCACTGGTATCGGTCACTGGTATCGGTCACAGGTATCGGTCACAGGTATCGGTCACAGGTATCGGTCACAGGTATCGGTCACAGGTATCAGTCAAAGGTATCGGTCAAAGGTATCGGTCACAGGTATCGGTCACAGGTATCGGTCACAGGTATCGGTCACACAAAAGATGTACAGAGTGAGGAAGAAGTTTCTAATGCAATTAAGAGCATTAAAGATTTGAAGCCAGTCGGAAGAGACATTCACAGGTTATTACACGGAAACTAACGTCTCACTGTCTTCATTAAAAATTACAGTTTGGCAACAATACAAGCACCAGTAACGAAGTTAACCTCCTTCTAATTAGGATATAAATGAACAGAAAATTTGAAGGCAGACAGAAGATGCTTTCTCAAATTATCACAGCACCATATCATCCTTTGCGGATGATACTAGGATCTGCATGAGGCTGTCATCTGCTGAGGACGCGGTTAACCTCCAAGAAGATATAAACAAAGTTTTCCAGTGGGCAACGGTAAACAATATGATGTTCAATGAGGACAAATTCCAACTACTCCGTTATGGAAAACTGGAGGAGATAATAACTAGAACAGAGTATACTACTGACTCCGGCCATACAATAGAGCGGAAAAATAATGTAAGGGACCTGAGAGTAGTAATGTCTGAGGATCTCACTTTCAAGGATCACAACAGTGCCACGATCGCACGTGCAAAGAAAATGATAGGATGGATCATGAGAACGTTCAAAACGAGAGATGCCAAGCCCATGATGATCCTTTTCAAATCACTTGTTCTCTCTAGGCTGGAATACTGCTGTACATTAACATCTCCATTCAAAGCAGGTGAAATCGCAGATCTAGAGAGTGTACAGAGATCCCTTACTGCACGTATAAGTTCTGTCAAGCACCTTAACTACTGGGAACGCTTGGAAGCACTTGACTTGTACTCGTTGGAACGCAGGAGGGAGAGATATATCATAATCTACACTTGGAAAATCTTGGAAGAAATGGTCCCAAATCTGCACACAGAAATCACTCCCTACGAAAGTAAAAGACTGGGCAGGCGATGCAAAATGCCCCCAATAAAAAGTAGGGGCGCCATTGGTACACTAAGGGAAAACATCATAAGTGTCCGGGGCCCAAGACTGTTCAACAGCCTCCCATCAAGCATTAGGGGAATTGTCAATAATCCCCTGGCTGCCTTCAAGAGAGAGTTGGACAGATACCTAAAGTCAGTGCCGGATCAACCGGGCTGTGGCTCGTACGTTGGACTGCGTGCGGCCAGCAGTAACAGCCTAATTGATCAGGCCCTGATCCATCGGGAGGCCTGGTCATGGACCGGGCCGCGGGGGCGTTGATCCCCGGAATAACCTCCAGGTAACCTCCAGGTATCTGAGGTCAAGATCGGGAATGACTATAGAATTATAGTTCAGCAGTATAAGATCTGATGCCGAGCAGATGAGATGTTGTCAGGTTATAAATGATAACTTTGGAGGAAGAAAAGAACAGAGTACATGAGAATATTACCGGCTTTATATAAAGTAATGCGAAAATGTATCATTTAAGGGCTCGTTAAACTCCTGAAGTTCAAAATTGACAAAAAACGTGAGTTTTCAATACTTTTCACTTTCCTTTTCTTATTTACATTCTCTTTCAAATTCTCCGCAGTCCTACCTATTGTAATTACTTGACCATCACAACATGGTCTTGGGTGCAGCCGAAGACAAAATGCAGGTGTAGTGTACACAGACTTAACAAAAGCCTTTGACAAGTGCGACCATGGTGTAATAACCCATAAAATATGTGCAGAAGGAATAAATAAAAAGTGGACGGATGGATATTTAATTTTCTGATGAAGAGCGTCCGAACAGAACCCAAAGTGTAAAAGCAGAGTGAAATCAGAGGATGCCATAGTGAAAACCTCTGTTCTCCGAGGCACAGTCTTGCCGTTTCTCTCTCTCGCATCCGACGTACACAGAAATATAAATCTCGGCACTGTATCATCCTTTGCAGATGATCCAAGAATCTGTATGAGACTGACATTCATTAAGGACACAGCAAACCTCCAAGTTGATATAAATAAAGCCTTCCAGTGGGCCTCTGACAATATTATGGTCAGTGAGGACAGGTGTCAGTTACTCAGTTATGGAAAGATTGAGGAAATAAAGACTGGAACTGAATGTAAAACAAACTGTAATCACTCAGTAGAGCGTAAGACTAATTTGAGAGACTAAAGAGTGATTGTCAGATCTCATCTTCATGGAACAAAACTGTGTCATTATCACAGTTGCAAGGAAAATGATTGAATGGATAACTAGAACCTTCAAAATAAGAAATGCCAAGCCAGTGAAAATATTCAGGACATTTGTTCTCTAAAGGCTAGAGTGCAGAGTGCTATTGTACTCTTAACAGCTTCATTCCAGGCAGGTGAAATTTCAGATCTGGAGAATGTGCAGAACGTAGGCGAGAAAAATATATAATCTACACCTGGGAAATTTTAGAAGGATTGGTGTCATACCTGCATACTCCAGTTATGCCCAATAAAAGCAAGAGGATGGCAAACTGTACAAAAATATCCCAGTGAAGAGCAAAGGTATAATGAGTAAACTAAGAAAAAACTATATGTGCGTGAGGTGACCAAAACTTTTCAGGAGTCTCCCTTCATTGTAAAGGGGATTAGCAAGAGACCCCTGGCTGTCATCAGGCGAGAACCTGACTAGTTCCTGATGATTAAGACACGTGTGCAACAGTTGGGTACCTTTATTGTTTAAACGTTTCCAAGGTTGATAGACTGATAACATCATCATTTCGCTACTACACCTGGTGCCTCTATATTTGACTGAGGAAGCCTACTGTGTAGACGAAACGTTTCTAAAGTAAAGATACCTAACTGTCGCAAGTGTTTTAATTATCAACTTGTCGGTATTTTATACCATTTTCAACTTCACTAAGTTCCTCAAGTCATCTCCTGATCGGTCGGGCTGTGATGTACATGTTGGCCTTCATACGGCCTGAAACAAGAGCTAGGTTGATCAGACCATTCACCTGGAAGCTTCGTCTGGTACTGGGCCGCAAGGCAGTTGCCGCTCTGAACGCTCCTCAGGTGAACTCCGGGTACCTAAGGAAAAATTAGATTTTGTTTTAAGAAAATGGAATTTGCATATCCTGTGAGCAGCCAGACAAGATGAGCTGAGGCGTGAAAGAAAATTTTCCAGACTGACAGCTGCACAGTTCAGTGGTGCAAAGTTTTCTCTAAGTAAGATACGGGATCCTTGAAGGTTTGAAGCCGATCACTTGATGGTCACATGTTATGGCATGAAAATCAGTATTTATAGATTTAGAATTTCTTGAGTGAAATTTGCAAATTGAAGCTTACATATCCTAAGAACAATTTAAAAAAATTATCTGATTAAAATTTACCAGCATCTAGAGTTTGAAGCCGGTAAGATGTTGCATTCTCTAGTTATTGCTTGAAAAACTATTTGTTTAGTAACATTGGCATATTACAATTTTGAAAAACCAAAACAAAAATCAATGTGAACTTTCCTTTTGGCAACGCCAACCATCAGAAAAAATTTGAAGCCGATCTAAAGAGACATTCTCCATTAATTGCTCGGAATCCACGTTTATTAACTATGTAACTTCGCAAATTTGCATGTACACAGCGTAAACCTGCAGGATACCAGGCTGCTCCTGGTGGATCAGAGCCTGATCAATTAAGCTGTTAATGCTGGCCACATGTCCAACATATGAACCATAGCCCAGGTGATCCAGCACTGACTTTAGGTATCTGTCCAGCTCCCTCTTTAAGACAACCAGGGGTATATTGGTAATTCCCCTTATGGCTTGTGGGAGGTTGTTGAATAGTTTTGGGCCCCGAACACTTGGTGTTTTCTCTTAGTGTACTAATGGCGCCCCTACTTTTCATTGGGGGTATATTGCACCGCCTACCAAGTCATTTGCTCTCGTAGGGAGTGATTTCTGTGTGCAGATTAGGGGCCAGTTCCTCTAGGATTTTCCAGGTGTAGAGTATGATGCATCTCTCTTGCCTGCGTTCCAGTGAGTACAAGTGCTTCCAAGCGTTCCCAGTAGTTAAGGTGTGCAGTAAAGGTTCTCTGTACATTCTCTAGATCTGCGAATTCACCTGCATTGAATGGAGATATTAATGTACAGCAGTATTCCAGCCTAGAGAGAACAAGTGATTTAAAAAGAATCATCATTGGCTTGGCATCTCTTGTTTTGAATGTTCTCATTATCCATTCTATCATTTTCCTCTCAGATGTGATAGTGGCACTGTTGTGATCCTTGAAGGTGAGATCCAAAGACATTACTACTCCCAAGTCTTTCACATTACTTTCCCGCTCTGTTGTGTGATAAGAGTTTATAGTATACTCAGTTCTAGTTATTATTTCCTCCAGTTTTCCATAACGAAGTAGCTGGATTTTGTCTTCATTGAACATCATATTGTTCTCTGTTGCCCATTGGAAAACTTGGTTTATATCTTCTTGGAGACTTTCCGTGTCTTCAATGGATGACGTGCAGATCGTCTGCAAAGGATGATATGGTTTACATCTCTATGTCTGATATGAAGATGAGGAACAGGATAGGGGCGAGTAGTGTGCCATGTGGAACAGGGCTTTTCACTAGGGCAGCTTCCGATTTAATTCTGTTTACCACTACTTATTGTGTTCGATTGGTTAGAAAGTTGAAGATTCATCTACCCACTTTGCCAGTAAATCCTTTAGCACGCATTTTGTGTGCTATTACACTATGATCGCACTTGTGAAAGCCTTTCGCAAAATCTGTGTATACTACATCTACATTCTGTTTGTTTTCTAGTCCATCCAGGACCATATCATAGTGGTCCAGTAGTTGCGAGATGCAGGAGCGACCTGCTCTGAACCCATGTTGTCCTGGATTGTGCAAATGTAGGGAGTCCAGGTGGTCTGCAATCCTACTTCTTAGAACTCTTTCAAATATTTTTATGATGTGGGACGTTAGAGCTATTGGTCTATAGTTCTTAGCTAATGCTTTGCTGCCACCTTTATGGAGTGGGGCTATATCCGTTTGTTTTTAGCGACTGTGGAATCTCACATGTGCCTACGCTCCTTTTCCATAGCATACCTAGGGTCCGTGAGAGGGGTTTCTTGCAGTTCCTAATGAACACAGAGTTCCAGGAGTCTGGGCCTGGGGCTGAGTGCATGGGCATGTTGTCAGTGGCCTTTCTCGAAGTCTAGAGGAGTTAGGGTTATGTCAGAAATTTGGCATGCATTGACAGGGTTTTTGAGCCTCATTCATGAATAACTTATTAAGATTGTCTATCTTTAGACGGATTAGAGGCTCGCTAAACACAGTCGTATTGAGATTTCAGTATCTCACTCATTTCTTTGTTGTCATCTGTATAAGTTTCATCCCTGTCTGAGCAGGGGCCCGATACTAGATGTGGATTTTGCCTTGTTTTTTGGCATATGAAAACAAATATTTCGAGTTTCTTATAATATTACTAATTGCTTTTCGCTCCTCTTGTCTCTCCTGGACCCTGTATGAGTTCTTTAACTTAATCTTAGTATAATCCACTTTTCTGGTTAATGCGTCCTTCCGTGTTTCAGATAATCTAGCGTTCTTGAGGAGCTCAGTGATTCTTCGCCTTCTCCAGTAGAGGGAGCGTCTCTCCCTCTTTCCAGTTTACTTCTTCTCTTCTTTTTTCTTAGGGGAATATGCCTTGAGCATACTTCATCTACCAGGACGTTGATCTTTTCAAGGCACTGGTTAGGGTCCATGTTATTTAAGATATCTTCCCAATATGTTTCATTTAGGACATATTTTACCTGATCCCAGTTGATGTTCTTGTTGTTGAAGTTGAATTTGATGAAGGTATCCCCATAGCTGTATGCATTTTGCTGAGCAGGACCCTTGTGCATGTGAGTTTGGACTTCGATTAGATTGTGATCAGAATTAGTTGTTTTTGATATTGTTATTGTTCTTACCAGGTCCTCATTATTTGTGAAAATAAGGTCAAGTGTGTTCTCCAGTCTTGTTGGATCCACTATCTGCTGACTTAGGGTGTGTTTATTGCAGAAATTCAGCAGCTCCTGTGTGTGACTTTTCATCTGACCTACCTTCAGGGATTATTTCTGCTACAACATTCTTCCATTTTGTATGTCTTAGATTGAAATCACCAAACAGCAAGAAGTTTGGGGATGAGGCTGGAGGTTTTACAGACATTAGTCAATTTTCACTAGCTGTTCCTTGAGCTATTGGGAAGTTGCATCTGGTTGCTTATATATACAAGCACAGTGGCTAAGTTTTGGTTCTCGATC
Organism: Cherax quadricarinatus; assembly: GCF_038502225.1. Classification (NCBI taxonomy): domain Eukaryota; kingdom Metazoa; phylum Arthropoda; class Malacostraca; order Decapoda; family Parastacidae; genus Cherax; species Cherax quadricarinatus. The sequence goes on along the minus strand of NC_091300.1, from coordinate 40,326,981 downwards.
TTTATTATTAGAACTTCAACTACATAATTTGTGGTGTTCAGTATCTCCGTGCAAATGAGCGACTCTTTGACATACAGGCCAATTCCCCCCTTGTTGCCTGTTCTTTCTGTTGCATCTGGAAAGGTTGTACCCAGTTATCCATATTTCATTATCCGAAGTAATATTTTGCGTGGGTCTCCGTCAAGGCTGCAAACATTGCATTTCACTCCCCTAGAAGTCCACTGATGAAAGGTGTTTTGTTGGTGGTGGATGGTTTAAGGCTCTGTATGTTAGCAAATATAAATGAGGTCGTGTTGGTTGTTTGTAGGGGAGATTTCGTTCTTGGCATCAGTAGTTGTGATTCTGGAGGGACATGGGGGACCACTGGTTGTACCTCCAGTCCAGAAAGGCTCCAAGGTGGGTAAGCATATTACTTACAGCTGTTTCATTCCCTCTTGTTTTATGAGTTGTCTGAGGAATGTGATGCGCTCGAGTAGTGAATGAATGATAATCGATTCGAATCAAAGTATGAGGGAAGGTAGAAAAATGGGTGAAGGAGGTGCAGGGAGAAAGGAGGACGGAGGGATGAAATATAAGTACCCAACCCCTTTGACTGTTACTTGGTCATGATGTTTGTGCTTTTCATTTTGCGTGATTGTGTAATTTAGGCAGAGTGCACACTGCACTGTCCAGCACTTGTACTCGTGTATACGTGGATGCTAGTATCTACGAGGGAATTCTGAGAAATCAGTAGACTAGACGTGAGTGTTGTGGGTGGGAAGTGTGGTGCCTTTGAATGTTAGGTAAGAAAGCTGCGGTTCTTTAGGTCTATAATAGATCATGATGTCTATGGCCTTTTGGAAATCCATCTGCCGAGTTAGTGACCTAGCTACGTTAAGACATAAAGCTCATTTCTGAACGACACGTCTGAAAAAAGTCTTGCGTTACTTTACACCCGCTTGACAGGTTATTTCCGTCACCATTGATTGTTAATGTGCAGCAGGTGGAGTCTGTGGCATATATCTGTCTTAGTTCTTTGGTTATTTATACATAGGCCTTTATATCAAGAACCTTTAGCTAACAGTGGCTTCTTCTATAGACCTGTTAAAAATGTGACAGGCTGTAACCACCTTAAATCATCAGATTCACTACGTCTTACCATGTTCGCATAATTATCATCTTTCATTAAAAAATGTCTAGGAGTTATTTTAAAACACACCATTATTAACCTAGAGAAAAAAAGGTTAAAACAAATTTTATGTGCAAAAATATACTTTGTATGCCATAAAAATATAGTAAACCCATCACTCTTTATATAATCAAACCATGTTGTTCCCCATGGAACAAAGTACATAAACCAGAGAGAAAAAAGTCCATAATTCAGTGGACCATCATTCAAGAACCAGTATGGGGGCTACAATACACACACACACACACACACACACACACACACACACACACACACACACACACACACACACACACGGAGCGGGAAGAGTGACCGGGTAGCGGCCAGGTGAAGAGGCGGGGCCAAGAGCTGTGAATCGACCCCCGCAACCACAACTAGGTGAGTACAATTAGGTGAGTACACACACACACACTCATAAGGAGATTGGGAAAATCTGGAGCCCCATGGGGGTCCCGAAACATGGAGAGCCAAGATGATAGATATGGTACTGGAAAACCTCATGCATCAACATGTTAGAGACACTACCAGAGAGAGTGGTGGTGATGATCCAAAAAGACTGGACCTTGTATTCACTTTGAGTAGTTCGGACATCAATAACACGTATGAAAGGCCCCTTGGAGCTAGTGATCATGTGGTTCTGTGCTTTGATTACATAGTTGAGCTACAAGCGCAGAGGATAACAGGAATAGGACGGGAAAGACCAAACTACGAAAGGGGGGGACTACACAGGCATGAGGAACTTCCTGCAAGATGTTCGGTGGGAGAGAGAAATGGCAGGAAAACCAGTAAAAGAAATGGTGGACTGTGTGACAACATAATGCAAGGAGGCAGAGGAGAGGTTTGTTCGTAAGTTCGTAAGGGAAACGGAAATAATGGGAAGACCAGAACGAGTCCTTGGTTCACCCAAAGTTGTAGGGAGGCAAAAACTAAGTGCATTAGGGAATGGAAAAGGTACAGAAGTCAAAGGACCCAGGAAAGTAGAGATCAGCCGAAGAGCCAGAAACGAATATGCACAGATAAGGGAGGCTTAGCGACAATACGAAAATGACATAGCATCGAAAGTCAAGTCTGACTTGAAGCTGTTGTATAGCCACATCAGGAAGAAAAGAAAAGTCAAGGACCAGGTAATCAGGCTGAGGGAGGATGGTGGGGAGTTCACATGAAACGACCAAGAGGTATGTAAGGAGCTCAACATGAGATTTAAAGAAGTATTTACAGTGGAAACAGGTAGGACTCCAGGAATTCAGAATAGGGAGGCACACCAACAAGTGATGGATGAGGTACACATAACCGAGGAGGGGGGTGAAGAAGCTGCTATGTGAACTTGATACCTCAAAGGCGGTGGGACCAGACAACATCTCTCCATTGGGTCCTTAGAGAGGGAGCAGAGATGCTGTGTGTGCCACTCATAAAGATCTTCAACACATCAATTGAAACTGGGCAACTACCTGAGGTGTGGAAGATGGCAAATGTAGTCCCAATTTTTAAAAAAGGAGACAGACACGAGGCATTAAACTACAGACCTGTGTCACTAGTGTGTATAGTATGCATAGTCATGGAGAAGATCAGGAGGAGAATGGTGGGGCACCTGGAAAGAAACAAGCGCATAATCGACAACCAGCACGGTTTCTGGGAAGGAAAATCCTGTCTCACAAACCTACTGGAGTTTTATGACAAGGTGACAGAAGTAAGACATGAGAGAGAGGGGTGGATAGACTGCATTTTCTTGGACTGCAGGTAGGCCTCCGGGTAGGTCTTAAACACAGTTCCTCACAAGAGGTTAATGTAAAAGCTAGAGGATCAGGCACACATAACAGGAAAGGCACTGCAATGGATCAGAGAATATTTGAGAGGGAAGCAACAACGAGACGAGGTGTCAGAGTGGGCGCCTGTGACAAGCGGGGTTCTACAGGGGTCAGTCCTAGGACCTGTACTGTTTTTGGTATGTGAATGACATATCGGAAGGGATAGACTCAGTAGTGTCCTTGTTTGCAGATGATGTGAAGTTAATGAGGAGAATCAAATCGGTCGAGGTTCAGGCAGGACTACAAAGAGACCTAGACAGGCTACAAGCCTGGTCCAGCAACTGGCTCCTGGAATTTAACCTTGCCAAATGCAAAGTCATGAGGATCGGGGAAGGGCAAAGAAGACCACAGACAGAGTATAGTCTAGGTGGCCAAAGACTGCGAGCCTCACTCAAGGAAAAAGATCTTGGGGTGAGTATAATACCGAGCACATCTGAGACGCACATCAGTCAGATAACTCCTGCAGCATACGGGCGTCTGGCAAACATAAGGATAGGGTTCCTATACCTCAGTAAGGAATCGTTCAAGACTCTGTACACCATATACGTCAGGCCCATACTGAAGTATGCAGCACCAGTTTAGAATCCACTCAAACACATCAAGAAATTAGAGAAAGCGCAAAGGTTTGCAACAAGACTATCCCAGAGCTGAGGGAATTGTCCTACGAAGGCTAAGGGAAATTGGCCTGACGATACTGGAGGACAGGAGGGTCAGGGGAGACATGATAACGACATATAAAATACTGCGCAGAATAGACAAGGTGGACAAAGACGGGATGTTCCAGAGATGGGACACAGACACAAGAGGTCACAATTGGAAGTTGAAGACTCAAATGAATCAAAGGGATGTTAGGAAGTATTTCTTCAGTCATAGAGTAGTCAAGCCGTGGAATAGCCTAGAAAGTGAAGTAGTGGAGGCAGGAACCATACATAGTTTTAAGAAGAGGTATGACAAAGCTCAGGAAGCAGAGAGAGAGGACCCAGTAGCGATCAGTGAAGAGGCGGGGCCAGGAGCTGAGTCTCGACCCCTGCAACCACAATTAGGTGAGTACACACTACCCCACACACACACTCATTCTCTCTCTCTGCCACATATGGTTAGCATCTTAGGATCCCCCACGTTAAAATCTTTTACAGTTTCTATATCCAGAGTCTTGACACACTGCGTCAACAGTGTAGGTAACTTTGCGGTAACATTTAGTCCTGGCACAATAACTTAACAACATGTAAAGTAAAAGGACACAAGGGCAACTAATGTGACATTTTATTGCACTTGTGTACTTTTACTTTACACATTGTCGGTAATTCTACCAACATATATACAAGTTACCACCAGGGCAACCTGCAATATTTACCCAGAAAAGTGGTGGTCAACCATCTTCACCAGCAGAGAGAGAGAGAGAGAGAGAGAGAGAGAGAGAATATGAAATCCACACTCCCATAGACAGAAAACAAAAGAGCGCTACGTTGTTGATATAAACATTTATTATTACTCTCCTGTTGTCTTCTCTCTTAAGTTATATTTATTATTTGACATAATGTATATACACTAAAATAATGTGTGTGCATGCTACATCGAATTATTTACACTAGTACATAAGAAAGGAGGAACACTACAGCAGGCCTGCTGGCCCATACTTGGCAAGTCCTTGTCAAACCTAAACCCACTAACAGAAATATTCGTCCAACTCATTATCAGTGTTACTCAAGGAATAAGCTTTGATAACCCTATTAATTCAAGTACAAATCCCACTCAGATTCTACCCTATATAGGTTCAAATATAGGTTAGATAAATACTCGTGTATTTATCTAACCTATATTTGAAGCTTCTCAAGCTTTTATCTCCAGTGATCCTACTAAGTAGATTGTTCCTCTCATCGACTACTACATTTCCAGACCAGTAATTTCCTATATCCTTCCTAAATCAAAATTTATCCAATTTGAATCCGTTGTTTGTCTATATATGACAGCTAAGGTCTTTAACATGAGATCGATCAAACCCCATGAAAATACAGGCTAAACTTACCTTAATAGTCAACAGCATTTCAGATTATACTAAAATCTGTAAGTATTACAAAATAAATGATCATTTCATTCATTTAAATACTAATCCATGTACATTAGCATGAACTCTGCTGGTATCCACTTAAAAATCTGGAAGTTGAATGCAGCTTCTGCTGAGTTCTGCTCATCCTGCATATTAATATGTCAGCCCTTGTGTTTATGCTTGGCATTGTGCAGCACCTGTGTGTTTCTGGTACTCGTGTACAGATTCATTAACACCATTAACTGTGTTCCTGGTACCCACGTAGTATTCGCATACATGTGCAGCTTTATTGAAACCCAGTGAACCACCAGAGTGTTTCTGGCATCCACGTAACATTCATGAGGTGTCGTCAGCAACTTGGGTAAAGTTTAACCCGGGTCCTGTCAGTCTAAGAATGCTTCCAGAAAGGCGACTGTGTGAGAATGAATGCTCAAGGAGTGCGGGAGCTCACACACGTGTTTGTTGACGTTCTCTGTTGACACACTGTACAGATAAAGTTTGTGTGTGTGTCTGTCTGTCACTCAGATGTCTCTCTGTTTCTGTGTATTTCCGTGTCTCTGTTTCTGTGTATTTCCGTGTCTCTGTTTCTGTGTATTTCCGTGTCTCTGTTTCTGGATGAGTGTTTATTTCTGTGTGTCTACGGCACACTCTCCCTCGCTTTCTTTATCTATCCCATTCCATTCCTGTCAGTTTCCTTGGTGTTCTCTGCTATTCACTCTCCTTCCGTCTCTCTTCAGTCGTTCTGTCATACCTTTTTTCCTCTTTATTTCCACACTTTCCATCTTTTCTTTCAATTCATCTTCACTTCTCCGTCTTCCCTCTCACAGTTCCTTCCTCTTCTCTTATCCTTCCCTCACCAGTTTCCCCCTCTCAACCTTCCATTCACCAATCTCCCCTGTCTGTCTCCCCGTCTCTTTCTCCCCGTCTCTGTCTCCCCGTCTCTGTCTCCCCGTCTCAGTATCCCCTGTCTCTGTTTCCCCTGTCTCTGTCTCCCCTGTCTCTCAGTCTCCCGTCTCTGTCTCCCCGTCTCAGTATCCCCTGTCTCTCAGTCTCCCCGTCTCTGTCTCCCCTGTCTCTGTCTCCCCTGTCTCAGTCTCCCCGTCTCAGTATTCCCTGTCTCTGTCTCCCCGTCTCTCAGTTTCCCCTGTCTCAGTTTCCCCGTCTGTCTCCCCTGTCTGTCTCCCCGTCTGTCTCCCCGTCTCTGCCTCTCCGTCTCTGTCTTCCCCGTCTCAGTATCCCCTGTCTCTGTCTCCCCGTCTGTCTCCCTTGTCTCAGTCTCTCCGTCTCTCAGTCTCCCCGTCTCTGTCTCCCCTGTCTCTGTCTCCTCGTCTCTCAGTCTCCGTCTCTGTCTCCCCTGTCTCTGTCTCCCGTCTCTGTCTCCCCTGTCTCTGTCTCCCCTGTCTCTCAGTCTCCCCGTCTGTCTCTCAGTCTCCCCTGTCTGTCTCTCCGTCTGTCTCCCCCGTCTCTGTCTCCCCTGTCTGTCTCCGTCTCTCAGTCTCCCCTGTCTCTGTCTCCCCCGTCTCTGTCTCCCCCGTCTCTGTCTCCCCCGTCTCTGTCTCCCCGTCTCTGTCTCCCCCGTCTCTCAGTCTCCCCTGTCTCTCAGTCTCCCCGTCTCTCAGTCTCCCCCGTCTCTCAGTCTCCCCGTCTCAGTCTCCCCGTCTGTCTCCCCGTCTGTCTCCCCGTCTCAGTCTCCCCGTCTGTCTCCCCCGTCTCAGTCTCCCCGTCTCAGTCTCAGTCTCTCCGTCTGTCTCCCCGTCTCGGTCTCCCCGTCTCTGTCTCCCCGTCTCAGTCTCCCCGTCTCAGTCTCCCCGTCTCAGTCTCCCCGTCTCTGTCTCCCCGTCTCAGTCTCTCCGTCTCGGTCTCCCCGTCTCAGTCTCCCCGTCTCAGTCTCCCCGTCTCAGTCTCCCCGTCTCAGTCTCCCCCGTCTCAGTCTCTCCGTCTCGGTCTCCCCGTCTCAGTCTCCCCGTCTCAGTCTCCCCGTCTCAGTCTCCCCGTCTGTCTCCCCGTCTCGGTCTCCCCGTCTCGGTCTCCCCGTCTCAGTCTCCCCGTCTCAGTCTCCCCGTCTCAGTCTCCCCGTCTCAGTCTCCCCGTCTCAGTCTCCCCCGTCTCAGTCTCTCCGTCTCAGTCTCTCCGTCTCAGTCTCCCCGTCTCAGTCTCCCCGTCTCAGTCTCCCCGTCTCAGTCTCTCCGTCTCAGTCTCCCCGTCTCGGTCTCCCCGTCTCGTCTCCCCCCGTCTCAGTCTCCCCGTCTCAGTCTCCCCCGTCTCAGTCTCCCCCGTCTCTCCCCGTCGTCTCCCCGTCTCAGTCTCCCCGTCTCAGTCTCCCCGTCTGTCTCTCCGTCTCAGTCTCCCCGTCTCAGTCTCTCCGTCTCAGTCTCCCCGTCTCAGTCTCCCCGTCTCAGTCTCCCCCGTCTCAGTCTCCCCGTCTCAGTCTCCCCGTCTCAGTCTCCCCGTCTCAGTCTCTCCGTCTCAGTCTCCCCGTCTCAGTCTCCCCGTCTCAGTCTCCCCGTCTGTCTCCCCGTCTCAGTCTCCCCGTCTGTCTCCCCGTCTCTCCGCCTGCCAAGATACATCAACTATGAGGAAACTAGCAAAAGTTTTCCTTATCTAATTGAAATTCGAGGATGTGCAGGCGTGTGTTTGGGAGGGATGTGCAGGCGTGTGTTTGGGAGGGATGTGCAGGCGTGTGTTTGGGAGGGATGTGCAGGCGTGTGTTTGGGAGGGATGTGCAGGCGTGTGTTTGGGAGGGATGTGCAGGCGTGTGTTTGGGAGGGATGTACAGGCGTGTGTTTGGGAGGGATGTGCAGGCGTGTGTTTGGGAGGGATGTGCAGGCGTGTGTTTGGGAGGGATGTGCAGGCGTGTGTTTGGGAGGGATGCGCAGGCGTGTGTTTGGGAGGGATGTGCAGGCGTGTGTTTGGGAGGGATGTGCAGGCGTGTGTTTGGGAGGGATGTGCAGGCGTGTGTTTGGGAGGGATGTGCAGGCGTGTGTTTGGGAGGAGGGATGTGCAGGCGTGTGTTTGGGAGGGATGTGCAGGCGTGTGTTTGGGAGGGATGGGCAGGCGTGCGTTTGGGAGGAGGGATGTGCAGGCGTGTGTTTGGGAGGAGGGATGTGCAGGCTTGTGTTTTTGAGGAGGGACGTGTAGGCGTGTGTTTGGGAGGGATGTACAGGCGTGTGTTTAGGAGGAGGGATGTGCAGGCTTGTGTTTGCGAGGAGGGATGTGCAGGAGTGTGTTTGGGAGGAGGGATGTGCAGGAGTGTGTTTGGGAGGAGGGATGTGCAGGCGTGTGTTTGGGAAGAGGGTTGTTCAGGCGTGTGTTTAGGAGGAGGGATGTGCAGGCGTGTGTTTGGGAGAAGGGGTGTGTTTGGGAGGAGGGATGTGCAGGCGTGTGTTTGGGAGAAGGGGTGTGTTTGGGAGGAGGGATTTGCAGGCGTGTATTTTGGAGGAGAGAAGTGCACTCGGGTATTTTGGAGGAGGGATGTGCAGGCGTGTGTTTGGGAGGAGTGATGTACAGGCGTGTGTTTGGGAGGAGGAATGTGCAGGCGTGTGCTGGGATGAGGGGGTCATGTGTTGGGAAAAGGGGCCATGTGTCGGGGTAGGGAGAGACTGACTGACTGATATGTTTCTTGGGAAAGAGGAAAAGGGCGCGCATGTGTGGGTATGGGAGAGGAATGATGGAGAATGTTTGGAAATATATGGTGTAAAATACTGACACAGTGGATAAATAAACACATAAGCAGTATAATGTGATCCTTTATGGACAAAGTTTCGCCCACACAGTGGACTTTATCAAGTCACAAACAGATCTACCTGGGTGAAAGGTACGTGAGTATTTATAGCACAGAGTCAGGTGGAGAATGCTGGGTCAGGTGAAGAATGCTGGGTCAGGTGAAGAATCTGGGTCAGGTGAAGAATGCTGGGTCAGGTAGAGAATGCTGGGTCAGGTGAAGACTGCTGGGTCAGGTGAAGAATCTGGGTCAGGTGAAATGCTGGGTCAGGTGAAGAATACTGGGTCAGGTGGAGAATGCTGGGTCAGGTGAAGAATGCTGGGTAAGGTGAAGAATCTGGGTCAGGTGAAGAATGCTGGGTCAGGTGGAGAATGCTGGGTCAGGTAGAGAATGCTGGGTCAGGTGAAGAATCTGGGTCAGGTGAAGAATCTGGGTCAGGTGAAATGCTGGGTCAGGTGAAGAATACTGGGTCAGGTGGAGAATGCTGGGTCAGGTGGAGAATGCTGGGTCAGGTGAAGAATGCTGGGTCAGGTGGAGAATGCTGGGTCAGGTGGAGAATGCTGGGTCAGGTGGAGAATGCTGGGTCAGGTGGAGAATGCTGGGTCAGGTGAAGAATGCTGGGTCAGGTGAAGAATGCTGGGTCAGGTGAAGAATGCTGGGTCAGGTGAAGAATGCTGGGTCAGGTGGAGAATGCTGGGTCAGGTAGAGAATGCTGGGTCAGGTGGAGAATGCTGGGTCAGATGAAGAATGCTGGGTCAGGTAAAGAATGCTGGGTCAGGTAAAGAATGCTGGGTCAGGTAAAGAATGCTGGGTCAGGTGGAGAATGCTGGGTCAGGTGAAGAATGCTGGGTCAGGTGGAGAATGCTGGGTCAGATGAAGAATGCTGGGTCAGGTAAAGAATGCTGGGTCAGGTGGAGAATGCTGGGTCAGGTGAAGAATGCTGGGTCAGGTGGAGAATGCTGGGTCAGGTGGAGAATGCTGGGTTAGGTGGAGAATGCTGGGTCAGGTGGAGAATGCTGGGTCAGGTGAAGAATGCTGGGTTAGGTGGAGAATGTTGGGTCAGGTGGAGAATGCTGGGTTAGGTGGAGAATGCTGGGTCAGGTGGAGAATGCTGGGTCAGGTGAAGAATGCTGGGTTAGGTGGAGAATGCTGGGTCATGTGGAGAATGCTGGGTCAGGTGAAGAATGCTGGGTCAGGTGGAGAATGCTGCATGTGACCCAGCATTCTCCACCTGACTCCATCCTATAAATACTCACGTACCTTTCACCCAGGTAGATCTGTTTGTGACTTGATAAAGTCCACTGTGTGGGCGAAACGTTGTCAATGAAGGATCACATTATACTACTTATGTGTTTATTTTTCCATGGAGAATATTTGCTGAGAATGAGGAGACAGTTATGGGAAGTAGTGGGGTGGGGTGTGTAGGTACACCTATCACGATAACTGTAGGAAGGGTATTAGAGGGAGTGATATAGAGGAGTGTTGGTATTTGTGTCAGGTGCCTGTTGTGGGATGGAGGAAGGTGTATAGAGCTCTGTTGGTATATATGGCAGGTGTCGTGGAACTGTGCTGGTAGATGTGGCAGGTGTCATGGCACTGTACTGGTAGATATGGGAGGTGTCATGGAACTGTGCTGGTAGATACGGCAGGTGTCATGGAACTGTGCTGGGAGATATGGCAGGTGTCATGGAACTGGTCTGGTAGATATGGCAGGTGTCATGGAACTATGCTGGTAGATACGGCAGGTGTCGTGGAACTGTGCCGGTTGGGTTTCTTTCCAGTTCTCATACACTGAGGATCATGCAGCATGAGAAGACGTTCTCTCCCCCATCCATTACTTTCTTCTGACAAATCCCAACAATCCTATTTTTTCTTTGATCGGTCGCCCCCACATTTTCTAGTGGTAAACTTTCTTATGAACATAAGAAAGAAGAAGCACTGCAGTAGGCCTACTGGCCCATGCTATCCAGGTCTAAGTCACACCTGCTCAAGACAGAAGGAGCACTGCTATTGTAGACGTTTTGCCATCCCGTGGCTTTTATCAATACAGATTCTAAAGGGCATAATGGGGAAAACAGTGAACTTTTACAAAAATGGGGTAAAACGGGGCCCCCGGCTTGGGTTAGTGTTCACAGCATCGTGGTGGGGGGAGGTCTGGAGCAAAAGGGGAAGACTGGGGTTTTATGGGTCAGTGGATGGGACGGGGGCAACGAGGGGGGTCACTGGTAGGGGGGGATTAGGGGGAAATGGGTCCTTCCCAAAGTGGGTTAGTTGGCCGTGGGAAGGGCTTTTTGGGTGTCGGGGACATCTGCGGAAACCCAGCTTTCCGGCTCCCCCCTCTCTTTGGGGGGTTCCACTGGGGTCCCTTCCGGCTGTTTTCCTCCTTCCCCGTTTGCCCCCCGGCCTTTCTCCAGACTCTCCTCCCACCTACTAGAAAAACTCAAGGAAAGAGGAACCAAATCTTTGTCTCAATTCTACTTCTTTCCCATTATTCTAAAAAATGTATTGTAAAAAACTGGATGGCAAACGTCTACAAAAAATTCCCGATGTTCACATTTTCTTAACTTTTACCCACCCACCTGTTAAGTGGGGGCTTTTTTTGACTTTTTTTTTTGTAAACGTTTCGCTCTCCCGGAGCTTTGTCAAAATTCAAACAATACATTTTTGCACAGAAATTTTTAAAACCAAAATGGGGTGTAAATACAAAAAGAAATTATTGGGAGTAATAAACCATGAAGTGGTTGAAAAATCCCGGGACGAAAAAAAAAGTTACCCCAAAAAATTTGGCTTGGGGGGCATAAAAATAGGTTTTAAAATTTATGTAGTTTTTTGTTTTTCTAACCTATTTTTTAAAAATACCAAGTAGTCCTTTAGACTTTTATCTGAAAAGGGCTACCCCGTAAAAATTGAAGACAATTATAAAAAACATAGAATGTGGGGAAAACTGCAGTAGGGCCCACTGGCCCCTAACAGAGCAGGTCCTTTTCAAAAAGACATCTACCTAAAACTCTCAAAAAACAACTCCACCCCCCAAAACCAAAAACCCCAGCCCCCTCATATTTTGTCCCCGTCTCTTCTTAAAACTACCAAAAGGGCCCGGGCCCCCTATCACCCCCCTGGGAAAAACTGTTCCATTACAACTCCTTTAAAAAAAAGTACTTACCTATGTCCTTTCTAAATCAAATTTTTCCCCAAAACCAAATTTTTCCTGGTTCTTCCCCCGGTTCGACACCCTCAGTCATTAATGTCTCCCTTGTTTATGCCCGGGCCCCCTTTTAAATTCAATGATTCTCCCCCCTTTTTACCCTCTCCCGAGAGTGGAAATTTAAAAGGCTTTAAGTGTTGGTAAGACACATATGCAACAGTTAGGTATCTTTATTTTGAAAGTTTTCGCCTAAAAGTAGGCCCTTTTTAAACAGTAAAAGGTTGATAAAAAGCAGAAAAATACTTGAAGACGATGTAATCAGTCCATCCCCAAAAAATTTTGAAGGGGGTCGGGCCCCCAGTCTGGAGAAAACTTTTTCCGTTGTCTGAAACAATATGAATTGAAATGACGGGAAAGGGGGCCATAAGTGCCAAATTTGGGGGGTCCCGTCCCTCTCTGGGGGAAAAACATTTTCCTTTCGAAAAAAATTAAAGTTGAATGAAAATGGGGGCCTTTTTTTATAAGGGGGATGGACTGATTACATCGTCTTCAAGTATCTTCTTTTCTATCAACCCTGTTTTTCGACTGAAAAAGCCTATGGTTTGGCAAACGTTTTTAAAATAAAGATATTTTTTGTTTCTATGTTTTTCCTAAAATAAAGTTTTCCAAACCCTTTTTGTTAAGGTTTTAAGTCTATCTTCATACAGGGGTTCCTTACACATTCATTTATATTCTTCTTGACTCTAATGAGTCTATGCCCATCCTGTTGGGCCCAAAGAAACATAATCTAAATGAGGCCTCACTGTGATGTATAATTAAAATAACTTTGGACTTTTTCTTATCTTCTTGAGATAAATCCAATAATCTTTGGGTTGTTCGCACACTGGGGCACTGCTGTCTTGGCAATTTCTCTTTGACCCCCAAGTCTTTTCACTTCTGTTAAGCTCTACTTCCCCTAGATTATAGCCGGGGTTTTTTTCATTCCAGGGAAAAATCCTTCCTTACCCCTTTAAAACTTTCTGCCATTTCTCAGACCAAGACAAATTTGTTCATGTTGGAGTTCTTTGTATCCCCCTCGATAAATTATGGTTTCTTTGTATCTCAGCAAACTTCTCATGCTATTCCCCCTTTATCGGGTCTTAGAAAATTATAAAACAAAGGCCTAAAACTGATCCTTGTGGGAACCCCCTATATAAACCCCATTAGATTTCCCTCCTTTGGTAACCCCTTTTTCTTTTGGGGACCTAATCCATGCGAACTTTACCTCCTTACCATGGTCCCCTTTTCTTAGATCTCCCAGTTCTCTGTCGGGCTTTTTAAAATCCAAATCTTCATTTCCCTTTCACCAATGCCTAAAAGTTTTAAATGAAGAATAGTAGTTTTCAGGCAGACAACCCCTCGTGAAACCCTCAAATTATTTTTCCAAATTATTTTAAGGTGACTTCGTAAATTTGCTATAATTGATTCTAATAACTTGCCCCCCTATGATGTCAGGCAGGACGGTAATTTGAAGGTGGACTTATCCCCGATTTTAATAAGAACCCTTAGCCCTCTTCCCATCTCTGGCCCCTGGGGATGGGAAATTAAACACTCGTTAATGGTGTAAATCCCCGTTCCCTTAATTTGAAAAAAATCATCAGGTCCCGGGGCATTTTTTTCAGTTTGTCTATCTGTTTTAAAAACCATTCCCCCTGAAATATTTGTTAATTAATTTTGGGGAATAAAAAATTTTTAAATTATGAATTCATTTAAACTTCCTTGTAAACTGAAAAAAATAGTCATTAAATAAAAAAACATTTGTTCAATCTCATTCCCTTCCAGTTTCAAGTCTCTTTCCCTTAATTCTCCATAACTTGAAAAAGG
>NC_091300.1:40259405-40313132 GCF_038502225.1 Cherax quadricarinatus | reverse complement strand
TGCGGGTCCCGAGAAAGGTATCCCTGTATTGCATAAACCCGGCCACTCTCTACCTCACACCCCACAATAAGAATAGTACAGAGTGCGGCATGAGTTTCTGATGTAGAAAATTAGCTCATCCTTATTGACCCAACTGATACCCCCTTTTTTTTTAATATTGTAAATGAAGATATGCCTATAAAAACTAGTTTCTCCCGCTAAATTGAGTTTGGCTAAAATGATAAATCATTTTCTTATCTCAGAGAGTGTTGGGAACCGCTCAGGTTGAAGCCAGTCTGATTGTCAGCATTGTTCAAATACTTTCTGTCAGCATATTTCAAATACTTGGTAGCTATAATGTCGTGGACTCCCGTATGACCCGCGCCGTAAGGCTAGACAAAAGTGTGGTCAGGGTAGTTACCCCAGAGAGACGTAGCCCCAGTGACAAAACTTGGCTGGGCTTCAACATAAACATGTAAAAATTGTTGCCCAGACGAGCGGGATGGTGGGCTCTGGGGTGGAAAACCCAGAACTCATCAGGTATGTCAAAGAGCTGTTCACAAATGTTTTATTGTAATCAGGAGAAGCGCTCAACCCGTCGTGCTTTTGTGGTGCCTAAAAAAAAGGAGGCATTCAGATGCGATGCAAGGAAGGGGAGGATAAATCCAGTTTCTTGGATCAAAAGCCTGTCAGTTGAGGAGGCATCCTTCAGTTATTTAATATAGAATAATATCTTAATATTTCTAAGTTAAATGTGACAAATGGCGCCGACACACACCAACAACAACAACAACAACACAAAAACCCTTTTAAGGACGTAGGAAAATATTTTTAAAATCTTGAACCATTGAAATAGTTTCAAATTTTGTATCATTTGAAAAACTGAAAAATTTTCCCCTTTTTAATAGTTCCCCAAAAGGTTGTGAGAATTTAAATCCTATTGGGTAATGGATATTTATTTATAAATAAAAGTTTCAGGAGGACAGTAGTGGACGACCCCAAAATGTATACAAATTCCTCTGCCTAAATCACACTTTTTTCTTTATAAAATAAAAACCCCTACACAGCCTAAATTCAGTAAAGAATATATATCCAGTTTAGACACACGGGCGATTAGTGTTTGAAGCCGACCTGAAGACGCATTCTCTAGTTATTACTTGGAAATCAGTTTATAACTCACGTATCTGTAATAACATCATTGCAAACAAATGAGAGGACGGGTGGGACTCGAACCCGTGCCAAGCAAGTCTTAAAACTGGCGGGCCAGTGTAAACCACTGGACTGTGCCGAAATAATAAGATTGATTCAACTATTTCAGTGCACCATTGGGAGGTTAGCATGAGCCCCATGTTAACCTCCCTGTCATGTTAACCTCCCTGTGATGTATAGAAATAAATGTAGTTAGATGAATTTTATTAATCAGACATAGTCCAGTGATTAACACTCTGACCTGCAGGTCTCGCGTGCCATGGGTTCGAGTCTCACCCGTTCTGTGATTTCATAAACTAATTTATTAAATAAATTTAGCGATTTGAAATATACTTCAAAGTGAGAGCTAAGCTTTCTTTTAATAAAGCCCATTAACACTTAATGCTTGAAGCTTACCAGAGAATGCGTTCTCCAGTAATTGGTCAGAATCCAATATCAGATTGTCACCTAGACAGTCTAAACTCTAATGTTATTTGTCTCATCCTTCTTATACAATTCGTCAGTGTTAAAACTTTGATTTATCCTTAATTTTTAAACGAGGTGGAGGGGTAAGCCAGCTGAAGGCCTCGGTCAGTTGACCAGAAGCTTCAGTGGCGGGTCATCATATGACTAAGACCCGCGTCACGAAACACTTGTTCTGTTTCCTGACGAATTTGACCTATCCTGACCTTACCATCTACCAGCCTTGAAACCTTGACATTGATCTGGCGAGGCCTCGTCTTGTACACGATGTAAACCAAAAACGAAAAAAATAAAAAAAAATGGTAACCACTTGAAGGTGTTTCTTCCAGGATACCCTGTTGTTGTTACTGTTGTTGTTGTTGTTACTGTTGTTACTGCTATTGTTGTTACCCTGTTGTTACTGTTGTTACTGCTGTTGTTACTGCTGTTGTTGTTACTGCTGTTGTTGTTACCCTGTTACTGTTGTTACCCTGTTGTTGTTACTGCTGTTGTTGTTACCCTGTTGTTGTTACTGCTGTTACCCTGTTGTTGTTACTGCTGTTGTTGTTACCCTGTTGTTGTTACTGCTGCTGTTGTTACTGCTGCTGTTGTTACCCTGTTGTTGTTACCCTGTTGGTACTGTTGTTGTTGCTGTTGTTACTGCTTTTGTTACCCTGTTGTTGTTACTGCTGTTGTTGTTACTGCTATTGTTGTTACCCTGTTGTTGTTACTGCTGTTGTTACCCTGTTACTGCTGTTGTTACTGTTGTTACCCTGTTGTTACTGCTGTTATCCTGTTGTTGTTATCCTGTTGTTACTGTTACTATTGTTACCCTGTTGTTACTGCTGTTGTTGGTACCCTGTTGTTACTGCTGTTGTTACTGCTGTTGTTGTTACTGCTGTTGTTGTTACTGCTGTTGTTACCCTGTTGTTACTGCTGTTGTTACCCTGTTGTTGTTACTGCTGTTGTTACCCTGTTGTTGTTACTGCTGTTGTTACTGCTGTTGTTGTTACTGCTGTTGTTACCCTGTTGTTGTTGTTACTGCTGTTGTTACCCTGTTGTTGTTACTGCTGTTGTTACCCTGTTGTTACTGCTGTTGTTACCCTGTTGTTGTTACTGCTGTTGTTACCCTGTTGTTGTTACTGCTGTTGTTACCCTGTTGTTACTGCTGTTGTTACCCTGTTGTTGTTGCTGATGTTGTTACCCTATTGTTGTTACTGCTGTTGTTACCCTGTTGTTGTTGCTGCTGCTGTTGTTACCCTGTTGTTACTGCTGTTGTTACCTTGTTACTGCTGTTGTTACTGCTGTTCTTGTTACTGCTGTTGTTACCCTGTTGTTACTGCTGTTGTTGTTAGCCTGTTGTTACTGCTGCTGTTGTTGATACTGCTGTTGTTACCCTGTTGTTACTCTGTTATTGTTACTGCTGTTGTTGTTACTGTTGTTGTTACCGCTGTTGTTACCCTGTTGTTGTTACTGCTGTTGTTACTGCTGTTGTTGTTACCCTGTTGTTACTGCTGTTGTTACCTTGTTACTGCTGTTGTTACCCTGTTGTTACTGTTGTTACTGCTGTTGTTACCCTGTTACTGTTGTTACTGCTGTTGTTACCCTGTTTGTTACTGTTGTTACTGCTGTTACCCTGTTGTTGTTACCCTGTTGTTACTGCTGTTGTTGTTACTGCTGTTGTTACCCTGTTGTTACTGCTGTTGTTGTTACCCTGTTGTTACTGCTGTTGTTATCCTGTTGTTGTTACTGTTGTTACTATTGTTGTTACCCTGTTGTTGTTACTGCTGTTGTTGGTATCCTGTTGTTGTTACTGCTGTTGTTGTTACTGCTGTTGTTACTGCTGTTGTTGTTACTGCTGTTGTTACTGCTGTTGTTACTGCTGTTGTTACCCTGTTGTTGTTACTGCTGTTGTTACTGCTGTTGTTACCCTGTTGTTACTGCTGTTACCCTGTTGTTACTGTTGTTGTTACCCTGTTGTTGTTACTGCTGTTGTTACCCTGTTGTTACTGCTGTTGTTACCCTGTTGTTACTGCTTTTGTTACCCTGTTGTTGCTGCTGTTGTTGTTACCTTCTTGTTGTTACTGCTGTTGTTGTTACCCTATTGTTGTTACTGCTGTTGTTACCCTGTTGTTACTGCTGTTGTTACCTTGTTGTTACTGCTGTTAGCCTGTTGTTACTGCTGCTGCTGTTGTTACTGCTGTTGTGACCCTGTTGTTACTGCTGTTGTTGTTACTCTGTTGTTACTGCTGTTGTTGTTACTGTTGTTACCCTGTTGTTGTTACTGCTGTTGTTACTGCTGTTGTTGTTACTGCTGTTGTTACCCTGTTGTTGTTACTGCTGTTGTTGTTACCCTGTTGTTGTTACTGTTGTTACTGCTGTTGTTGTTACCCTGTTGTTGTTACTGCTGTTGTTACCCTGTTGTTACTGTTACTGCTGTTGTTACTGCTGTTGTTACTGTTGTTCCTGCTGTTGTTACTGCTGCTGTTGTTACTGCTGGTGTTACTGCTGTTACTGCTGTTACTGCTGCTGTTGTTACTGCTGGTGTTACTGCTGTTACTGCTGTTGTTACTGCTGTTGTTACTGCTGCTGTTACTGCTGTTGGTGCTGTTGTTACTGCTGCTGTTACTGCTGTTACTGCTGTTGTTACTGCTGCTGTTGTTACTGCTGCTGTTACTGCTGCTGTTA
This sequence comes from Cherax quadricarinatus, assembly GCF_038502225.1. Lineage (NCBI taxonomy): Eukaryota > Metazoa > Arthropoda > Malacostraca > Decapoda > Parastacidae > Cherax > Cherax quadricarinatus. The sequence continues at coordinate 40,308,815 of NC_091300.1, read as the reverse complement.
CTGCTGTTGTTACTGCTGTTACTACTGTTACTCTTGTTACTGCTGTTGTTACTGTTACTGCTGTTGTTACTGTTACTGTTACTGTTGTTACTGCTGTTACTGTTGTTACTGCTGTTATTGTTTCTGATGTTACTGCTGTTGTTGCTGTTGTTACTGCTGTTGTTACTGTTACTTCTGTTGTTACTGCTGTTACTGTTACTGCTTTTGTTACTGCTGTTACTGTTGTTACTGCTGTTGTTGCTACTGTTACTGCTGTTGTTACTGATGTTACTGTTGTTACTGCTGTTGTTGCTACTGCTGTTGTTACTGCTGTTTTGTTACTGCTGTTGTTACTGCTGTTGTTACTGCTGTTGTTACTGCTGTTACTGTTACTGCTGTTGTTACTGCTGTTGTTACTACTGTTACTGTTGTTACTGCTGTTACTGTTACTGCTGTTGTTACTGCTGCTGTTGTTGCTGTTGTTACTGCTGTTACTGTTACTGCTTTTGTTGCTGCTGTTGTTACTGCTGTTACTGCTGTTACTGTTGTTACTGCTGTTGTTACTGTTACTGTTGTTACTGCTGTTGTTACTGCTGTTACTGTTGTTACTGCTGTTACTGTTGTTACTGCTGTTGTTACTGTTACTGCTGTTACTGTTGTTACTGCTGTTGTTACTGCTGTTACTGCTGCTGTTACTGCTGTTGTTACTTTTGTTGTTGCTGTCGTTACTGTTTTCTTCACATTATTATTATTATTATTATTATTATTATTATTATCATTATTATTATTAACTATTCATGCATTCACAGTGGTAAATATTTTTAATCCAAAAAAATATTGCTCTAGAAAAAAAAGTGCTGACCGAGGCATGAATAGGGAAATAGGGAAATAGGGCCTCTTGTTGCCCATTTCCAATTCAAATTAACAGTAAGTGGCGCATTTACTTAAAACAAATACCTCAATTAGCGGGGATTGGTGGGGTGCTGATTAGCAATTCCTCGGTGATTGGTCGCTACGACTGGGCATTGTTTCCGACGCTTACCTTTCGGAGGATGGAGCAGCCACTGTATGACCCGCTCGGGTTTAGTGCTTCGCATAAGTATAGTCGGTGAATAATGCAGGAATAGGAAGAAAGGGTGATTGGGAAGAGTTAAGGGGGTAGGGAAGGTTAGAGAGGGGGGATCAGGGAAAGGGGATATTTCTGTTCCTCAGAGTGTAAGATAGTACGTCGATGGGGGTAGAAGGGTCGTGGGCGTGAGTGGGGGTAGAAAGGTCGTGGGTGTGAGTGGGGAGTAGAAGGGTCGTGGGTGTGAGTGGGGGGCAGAAGGGTCGTGGGTGTGAGTGGGGGGTAGAAGGGTCGTGGGTGTGAGTGGGGGGTAGAAGGGTCGTGGGTGTGAGTGGGGGATAGAAGGGTCGTGGGTGTGAGTGGGGGGCAGAAGGGTCGTGGGTGTGAGTGGGGGATAGAAGGGTCGTGGGTGTGAGTGGGGGCAGAAGGGTCGTGGGTGTGAGTTGGGGGTAGAAGGGTCGTGAGCGTGAATTTAGGGAGGGTCATGATATACCTATGAAGGTATATCACTCCCCTCTACTCCCGCAGCCCGGCGCTGGGCTAGGCTTGTCTGGTACTTGCCTGATCTACCAGGCGTTTACTGTCAGCGGCCAGCTGGTCTACATATCCATTGCAACCTGGTTGATCTGGCACTTGGCGGAGGTACATGTCTAAATTTCTCTTGAAGTCTTCTACACTTGTTCCAGCAATGTTTCTGTAACCTTGTAGTTGTGTGTTATACAGTGTGGAAGCACGGTTGTTGATACAGTGTTCTCGTATTGTACCCGCGGCACCCCAGTTTTATGTCACACATTCTTCCATTTCTCTCACTCCACTATGTTATTATAGCAGTGTGCAGATTTGGAACTAAGCCCTCAAGCACCTTCCACGTATAATCATGTATCTTAGTCTCCTCTGCTCCTTTCCCAGTAATTTAAATACTTTATTAGCTCTGTGGGTTATAAATGATCTCTGTTTCTCTTCCAGCTGTGATATTTCACCTGCTGAACTGGGCCGTCACCGCTCAACAATATTCTGAACGTTCTAATTATCCACCTCGTCACTTTCCTGGCTTTCTTGATATGTGCTTTATTTTGTTCTTTGAAAGAAAGTGAGGCTGTCATTATTACATACAGATCCTTCACAAGTTCATTTCGTTATATTTGGTGCTCTTCTATTTTGTTGACAGTGTCTCTCATGAACTCTTAATTCTTTCCGTATCTAAGTAGTTGGAACTTGCCACTACTGAGCATCGTGTTATTCTTTCCTGTCCACTAGAAAACATTCTTTAAATCCTCGTGCACTTTTTTCCGTGTCTTTTACCGAGGTGAATTTCATGTTTATTTTGGTATCTGTAAATGATATGTAATTGTGGTAAGGTTTTTTTTTATATATATGCTTGTTATGAGGGTAAGAAACAGTAAAGGCACCAGGACTCTGCCTTTGTGTACTGAACTTCTTACTTTGCAAAGGCTTTTTTTTTTTTCTCTGTTCACTACTACTGTATGTTCTGTCAGAAAATTCAGAATCCCTTTGCCTAATTTTCTTGTTTTGCCTATCATCCTCAACTTAGGTGCAATTACTCAGTGATCACATTTGTCAAATGCCTTTGGAAAATACATGTATACCACAAGTGCGTTTTGGTATATACGGATTTTGCAAACGCATTTAACAAATGCGATCATGGAATGATTATACTTAAATTGAGGGAGATATAACGTCATGGGCGTGAATATACGGGGGAGGGGGCGCGGGATTTGGTGTAGAGACCATATAAATTCATTGGTCTAAACTACTAGGGACGCCTGAAACCCTGAGAAGCGTACTTCCTGGAATATAGGCGAGAAAGATGCATCATAATTTACCACTGGAAAATTCTGAAGGTATTGTTCCCAGATCTGCACACACAAATCACTCCAAACAAGAGCAACAGGCTCGACAAACGGTGCCAGATAGCCCAAGTAATAAGCAGGGGTACCATGAGCACACTGAGAGGTAACACTAGAAACCGAGACTTTTCAACAGCCTCCCTTAATGCGTAAGGGGAATTACCAACAGACCCTTGGCTGTCTTCCAGAGGGAATTTGATAAGTTCCTCAAGTCAGTTCCTGATCAGCCGGGCTGTGATGCATGCTGCTAGCATCACTGCATCACTCTGTGCTACATTGTGCCACCCTGTGCTACACTATTACACTGTGTTACACTGAAACATTGTGCCACACTATGAAACATTGTGCCACACTGTGCCACACACTGCCACACACTGCCACACTGTGCTACTCTACCTCACTTGACCACACTGCTACACTGTGCCAGACTTTGCTACACTGGGCCACACCGTGCTACACTATGAAACACTGTGCCTCATTTTGCCACACTGTGCCTCATTGTGCCACACTGTGCCACATTTGATCACACTGCTTCATTGTACTACACTGTGCTTCGCTGTTGCTACACTGCCACTTTGTGCTACACTGTGCCACAGTGCTGCACTGCCACACTGTGCCACAGTGCTGCACTGCCACACTGTGCCACAGTATGAGCCTCGCGTATCTTTTATTAAAGGAAAAACAGCTATACAAAGAATGTTTTTAATTTTGGGCGAAGCACAGAGGATATACATTTTGTACGTGGGAGAGTGGATGTGTATAGGTGGGAAAGTGGATGTGTATAGGTGGGAAAGTGGATGTGTATAGGTGGGGAGTGGATGTGTATAGGTGGGAAAGTGGATGTGTATAGGTGGGGAGTGGATGTGTATAGGTGGGAAAGTGGATGTGTATAGGTGGGAGAGTGGATGTGTATAGGTGGGAGAGTGGATGTGTATAGGTGGGAGAGTGGATGTGTATAGGTGGGGAGTGGATGTGTATAGGTGGGAGAGTGGATGTGTATAGGTGGGGAGTGGATGTGTATAGGTGGGAGAGTGGACGTGTATAGGTGGGAGAGTGGATGTGTATAGGTGGGAGAGTGGATGTGTATAGGTGGGGAGTGGAAGTGTATAGGTGGGAGAGTGGACGTGTATAGGTGGGAGAGTGGATGTGTATAGGTGGGAGATGTGTATAGATGGATGTATAGGTGGGGAGTGGAATAGTGTATATAGGTGGGAGTGGATGTGTATAGAGAGTGGACGTGTATAGGTGGGAGAGTGGATGTGTATAGGTGGAGAGTGGATGTGTATAGGTGGGAGAGTGGACCTGTATAGGTGGGAGTGGATGTGTATAGAGAGTGGATGTGTATAGGTGGGAGAGTGGATGTGTATAGGGGGGTGAGTGGATGTGTATAGGTGGGGAGTGGAAGTGTATAGGTGGGAGAGTGGACGTGTATAGGTGGGAGAGTGGATGTGTATAGGTGGGAGAGTGGATGTGTATAGGTGGGAGAGTGGACGTGTATAGGTGGGAGAGTGGACGTGTATAGGTGGGAGAGTGGACGTGTATAGGTGGGAGAGTGGATGTGTATATGTAGGAGAGTGGATGTGTATAGGTGGGAGAGTGGACGTGTATAGGTTGGAGAATGGATGTGTATAGGTGGGAGAGTGGATGTGTGTAGGTGGGAAAGTGGATGTGTATAGGTGGGGAGTGGATGTGTATAGGTGGGAGAGTGGATGTGTATAGGTGGGAGAGTGGACGTGTATAGGTTGGAGAGTGGATGTGTATAGGTGGGAGAGTGGACGTGTATAGGTGGGAGAGTGGATGTGTATAGGTGGGAGAGTGGATGTGTATAGGTGGGAGAGTGGATGTGTATAGGTGGGAAAGTGGATGTGTATAGGTGGGGAGTGGATGTGTATATGTGGGAGAGTGGATATGTATAGGTGGGGAGTGGAAGTGTATAGGTGGGGAGTGGATGTGTATAGGTGGGAAAGTGGATGTGTATACGTGGGGAGTGGATGTGTATAGGTGGGAAAGTGGATGTGTATAGGTGGGAGAGTGGACGTGTATAGGTGGGAGAGTGGATGTGTATAGGTGGGAAAGTGGATGTGTATAGGTGGGAAGTGGATGTGTATAGGTGGGAGAGTAGATGTGTATAGGTGGGAGAGTGGATGTGTATAGGTGGGAGAGTGGATGTGTATAGGTGGGAGAGTGGATGTGTATAGGTGGGGAGTGGATGTGTATAGGTGGGAGAGTGGACGTGTATAGGTGGGAGAGTGGATGTGTATATGTGGGAGAGTGGATGTGTAGAGGGGGGAGAGTGGACCTGTATAGGTGGGAGAGTGGATGTGTATAGGTGGGAGAGTGGATGTGTATAGGTGGGAGAGTGGATGTGTATAGGTGGGAAAGTGGATGTGTATAGGTGGGGAGTGGATGTGTATAGGTGGGAAGTGGATGTGTATAGGTGGGAGAGTGGACGTGTATAGGTGGGAGGGTGGATGTGTATAGGTGGGAGAGTGGACGTGTATAGGTGGGAGAGTGGATGTGTATATGTAGGAGAGTGGATGTGTATAGGTGGGAGAGTGGACGTGTATAGGTTGGAGAATGGATGTGTATAGGTGGGAGAGTGGATCTGTATAGGTGGGAGAGTGGATGTGTATAGGTGGGAAAGTGGATGTGTATAGGTGGGGAGTGGATGTGTATAGGTGGGAGAGTGGACGTGTATAGGTGGGAGAGTGGACGTGTATAGGTTGGAGAGTGGATGTGTATAGGTGGGAGAGTGGACGTGTATAGGTGGGAGAGTGGATGTGTATAGGTGGGAGAGTGGATGTGTATAGGTGGGAGAGTGGATGTGTATAGGTGGGAGAGTGGATGTGTATATGTAGGAGAGTGGATGTGTATAGGTGGAAGAGTGGATGCGTATAGGTGGGAAAGAGGATGTGTATAGGTGGGAAGTGGATGTGTATAGGTGGGAGAGTGGATGTGTATAGGTGGGAGAGTGGATGTGTATAGGTGGGAGAGTGGATGTGTATAGGTGGGAGAGTGGATGTGTATAGGTGGGAGAGTGAATGTGTATAGGTGGGAGAGTGGACGTGTATAGGTGGGAGAATGGATGTGTATAGGTGAGGAGTGAATATGTATAGGTGGGAATGGATGTGTATAGGTGGGAGAGTGGACGTGTATAGGTGGGAGAGTGGATGTGTATAGGTGGGAAAGTGGATGTGTATAGGTGGGAAAGTGGATGTGTATAGGTGGGGAGTGGATGTGTATAGGTGGGAGAGTGGACGTGTATAGGTGGGAGAGTGGATGTGTATAGGTGAGAGAGTGGACGTGTATAGGTGGGAGAGTGGATGTGTATAGGTGGGAGAGTGGATGTGTATAGGTGAGAAGTGAATATGTATAGGTGGGAATGGATGTGTATAGGTGGGAGAGTGGACGTGTATAGGTGGGAGAGTGGATGTGTATAGGTGGGGAGTGGATGTGTATAGGTGGGAAAGTGGATGTGTATAGGTGGGGAGTGGATGTGTATAGGTGGGAGAGTGGACGTGTATAGGTGGGAGAGTGGATGTGTATAGGTGGGAGAGTGGATGTGTATAGGTGGGAAAGTGGATGTGTATAGGTGGGAAGTGGATGTGTATAGGTGGGAGAGTGGATGTGTATAGGTGGGAGAGTGGATGTGTATAGGTGAGAGAGTGGATGTGTATAGGTGGGAGAGTGGATGTGTATAGGTGGGAGAGTGGATGTGTATAGGTGGGGAGTGGATGTGTATAGGTGGGAGAGTGGACGTGTATAGGTGGGAGAGTGGATGTGTATAGGTAGGAGAGTGGATGTGTATAGGTGGGAGAGTGGACCTGTATAGGTGGGAGAGTGGATGTGTATAGGTGGGAGAGTGGATGTGTATAGGTGGGAGAGTGGATGTGTATAGGTGGGAAAGTGGATGTGTATAGGTGGGGAGTGGATGTGTATAGGTGGGAGAGTGGACGTGTATAGGTGGGAGAGTGGACGTGTATAGGTGGGAGAGTGGATGTGTATAGGTGGGAGAGTGGACGTGTATAGGTGGGAGAGTGGATGTGTATAGGTGGGAGAGTGGACGTGTATAGGTGGGAGAGTGGATGTGTATAGGTGGGAGAGTGGACGTGTATAGGTTGGAGAATGGATGTGTATAGGTGGGAGAGTGGATGTGTATAGGTGGGAGAGTGGATGTGTATAGGTGGGAAAGTGGATGTGTATAGGTGGGGAGTGGATGTGTATAGGTGGGAGAGTGGATGTGTATAGGTGGGAGAGTGGACGTGTATAGGTTGGAGAGTGGATGTGTATAGGTGGGAGAGTGGACGTGTATAGGTGGGAGAGTGGATGTGTATAGGTGGGAGAGTGGATGTGTATAGGTGGGAGAGTGGATGTGTATAGGTGGGAAAGTGGATGTGTATAGGTGGGGAGTGGATGTGTATAGGTGGGAGAGTGGACGTGTATAGGTGGGAGAGTGGATGTGTATAGGTGGGGAGTGGATGTGTATAGGTGGGAAAGTGGATGTGTATAGGTGGGGAGTGGATGTGTATAGGTGGGAGAGTGGACGTGTATAGGTGGGAGAGTGGATGTGTATAGGTGGGAGAGTGGATGTGTATAGGTGGGAAAGTGGATGTGTATAGGTGGGAAGTGGATGTGTATAGGTGGGAGAGTGGATGTGTATAGGTGGGAGAGTGGATGTGTATAGGTGGGAAAGTGGATGTGTATAGGTGGGGAGTGGATGTGTATAGGTGGGAGAGTGGACGTGTATAGGTGGGAGAGTGGATGTGTATAGGTGGGAGAGTGGACGTGTATAGGTGGGAGAGTGGATGTGTATAGGTGGGAGAGTGGACGTGTATAGGTGGGAGAGTGGATGTGTATATGTAGGAGAGTGGATGTGTATAGGTGGGAGAGTGGACGTGTATAGGTTGGAGAATGGATGTGTATAGGTGGGAGAGTGGATCTGTATAGGTGGGAGAGTGGATGTGTATAGGTGGGAAAGTGGATGTGTATAGGTGGGGAGTGGATGTGTATAGGTGGGAGAGTGGACGTGTATAGGTGGGAGAGTGGTTGTGTATTGGTTGGAGAGTGGATGTGTATAGGTGGGAGAGTGGACGTGTATAGGTGGGAGAGTGGATGTGTATAGGTGGGAGAGTGGATGTGTATAGGTGGGAGAGTGGATGTGTATAGGTGGGAGAGTGGATGTGTATATGTAGGAGAGTGGATGTGTATAGGTGGAAGAGTGGATGCGTATAGGTGGGAAAGAGGATGTGTATAGGTGGGAAGTGGATGTGTATAGGTGGGAGAGTGGATGTGTATAGGTGGGAGAGTGGATGTGTATAGGTGGGAGAGTGGATGTGTATAGGTGGGAGAGTGGATGTGTATAGGTGGGAGAGTGGATGTGTATAGGTGGGAGAGTGGACGTGTATAGGTGGGAGAGTGGATGTGTATAGGTGAGGAGTGAATATGTATAGGTGGGAATGGATGTGTATAGGTGGGAGAGTGGACGTGTATAGGTGGGAGAGTGGATGTGTATAGGTGGGAAAGTGGATGTGTATAGGTGGGAAAGTGGATGTGTATAGGTGGGGAGTGGATGTGTATAGGTCGGAGAGTGGACGTGTATAGGTGGGAGAGTGGATGTGTATAGGTGGGAGAGTGGACGTGTATAGGTGGGAGAGTGGATGTGTATAGGTGGGAGAGTGGATGTGTATAGGTGAGAAGTGAATATGTATAGGTGGGAATGGATGTGTATAGGTGGGAGAGTGGACGTGTATAGGTGGGAGAGTGGATGTGTATAGGTGGGAGAGTGGATGTGTATAGGTGGGAGAGTGGATGTGTATAGGTGGGAGAGTGGACGTGTATAGGTGGGAGAGTGGACGTGTATAGGTGGGAGAGTGGATGTGTATAGGTGGAAGAGTGGATGCGTATAGGTGGGAAAGAGGATGTGTATAGGTGGGAAGTGGATGTGTATAGGTGGGAGAGTGGATGTGTATAGGTGGGAGAGTGGATGTGTATAGGTGGGAGAGTGGACGTGTATAGGTGGGAGAGTGGATGTGTATAGGTGGGAGAGTGGATGTGTATAGGTGGGAGAATGGATGTGTATAGATGAGGAGTGAATATGTATAGGTGGGAATGGATGTGTATAGGTGGGAGAGTGGACGTGTATAGGTGGGAGAGTGGACGTGTATAGGTGGGAGGGTGGATGTGTATAGGTGGGAGAGTGGACGTGTATAGGTGGGAGAGTGGATGTACTCATTTATGGTTGAAGTCAAGTCTCAGCTCCTGGCCCCACCTCTTGCACTGACTTCTGAATAAACTCCCTCCTGCCTTTGCGAACATTATCATCCCTATTCTTCAGGCTGTGTATAGATCCTGCCTCTACCATTTTCTTGTCCCAGTCATTCCACTTCCTGACATCCCTGTAACTCGGCTTTTTTTTTTAACTTCCAAATGCTCCCTCTTGTACCTGTTTCCCGCCTCTAGATCAGCCTTGTCCTACCCACATATTTTGTACATTGTTATCATGTATTCCTGGCTCTCTGTCCTCTAAGGCCATCAGGTTTAGTTCACACTCCTTAGCTCCAGGACTAGTTTTGTTGTGAACTTCATTATTTTCCAGTTTCTTGACCTGTTTTATCAGATGTTGGTTCCACAATGATGCTACATCCTCCAGACGTGACTATATATGCCTCATATACTGTAGTGTTATAAATGACTCCTTGTTAAGGTTCCGGGAATCCATTCTTAGATTTCCTCTATGCGCACTTGTGGAAGTTATTTGGTTGATGTGGTGATATGCTTGGAACTATGCTCACCCCTAGGTCCTTGTCTTTGAGTGAGGTTTGTAGCCTTGCATCACCCCCTACCCTTTCCCGAGCCTGTCCTCCCTTCTGGTCATATTAGCAATATTTCAATGTTCAGTCCTGGCACTTGCTGGGGTTGAATTCCAACAACCACTTGTCAGACCAATCCTTCAGCTCTTCCAGGACCGTTTGTAGGCCTTCCTTGTACTTGTTTTGTGTGAACAAGGACACACCAGACTCTGGTCAGGCATTTGTCTGTGAACACCAGACACAGTACTGGTCCCAGTGACAGTACTGTGTATCGGGAGAGTGCACGTTTATAAACCAGAGTGCACATGTATAGACGAGAGAGCACGTGTATAGACGAGAGTGGACGTATGTAGACTGGAGTATCGATGTGCATAGATGGGAGAGTGGATGTTTATAGGTGTGAGAATGAATGTGTTTAGATGGGAATGCATCTGGGAGAGACTGTATGTATAGAGGTGTAAGAGAATAGATGATGTGTTACGTAGGTGAGATTGGATATGTATAGGTGGGAGAGAGGATGTACATAAGTTAGGGAGAGTGAATGCATACCTGTTTATGTGAGACTGGATGTGTATAAGGAGAGAGAGAGAGGGTGGATGTGTGCATGAAAAAGTGGATGTATATTTGTGAGAAAGTGAATATGCTGTATTATACATGAAAGACATACTGTGAGTGGGTATTCTATACGAGGGGGATGAGTGTAACATACAGCGGAAGTAGTGGTATTATCGTATACATTCCAAGTATATCTCTTGTATAATGTTAAATATATTTCCTAACTAATTCAACAGTAGAGTGAGACAGAATTTCTCTCTCTCTCTCTCTCTCTCTTTCTCTCTCTCTTTCTCTCTCTCTCTCTTTCTCTCTCTCTCTCTCTCTCTCTCTCTCTCTCTCTCTCTCTCTCTCTCTCTCTCTCTCTCTCTCTCTCTCTCTCTCTCTCTCTCTCTCTCTCTCTCTCTCTCTCTCTCTCTCTCTCTCTCTCTCGAGCAAATATTAATTAATGTTTGATGAAGGTCTGGTGGTCATGGCCGGCGGATTGTGTACCTCTCTAGGATTTATCTTATTAAAAGTGGTTTTTGTGAGAAAAAATCTGCTTTTGGGAAGAGTGAGAAGCAGGGTAGAGAAGGTAGGGTGGGCAGGGTAGAGAAGGTAGGTGAGTAGGGCAGGGTGGAGAGGGTAGGGTAGGGTAGAGAGGGTAGGGTGGTTAGGGCAAGATAGAGAGGGTAGGTGGGTAGGGCAGGGTAGAGAGAGTAGGTGGGTAGGGCTCTCAGTAGTAGTAACCAGTTACCAGTAACCAGTGTACCGTTGACTCAACGACCAACCGTCTCTGCCTGAGTCACTATCTGAACTCATATTGCGCTGACCTGGCATTATTCAAAGACCCTCTATGGGTACGTGGGCGGCCAGCCAGTCAGTCAGTATTACGAGTGTGAGCAAGGAGGCAGGTCACGGCTGTAAGGGCGTTACACACATTATCTGTAATTATACGTACTACCAGCCTACGTGAGTATTTCTTACCTAATCCACGTGTCGAACTCCCACATGATAAATGGTGGCAGCGGTGGGATGCGTGGATTTACGTTTTTAAGGGTAATTCAAGACGTTAGAAGGCTGTTTGTGCGTAGCCGGCAGGGTCAAAGGTGAACTCTCACCCACCAGCTACTACCCTCACTCACCACCTCCAGCCTGCGAGCCTGTTGCAGCCGTTTCAAGCTTCCTGGCTTAGTTCGTGTGCTAATTGCTTCAATCTCCGAGGGGTTGACCCGGATTTTGCAATTAAGCCAGTCAGTAAGCCAGACTGTGGAAGTGAACGCCAGTCAGCCTATCATCCAGCCTGTCTCCTGTCATCCAACTGCTCCTCCGTGCTTTGTGCATCGTTACACGTCTTCCAGCCAGCCATTCTCGTGGGGTAAGCCAGAGAGGGTAGGGTGGGTAGGGCAGGGTAGAGAGGGTAGGTGGGTAGGGCAGGGTAGAGAGGGTAGGGTGGGTAGGGCAGGGTAGAAAGGGTAGGTGGGTAGGGCAGGGTAGAGAGGGTAGGGCAGGGTAGAGAGGGTAGGGTGGGTAGGGCAGGGTAGAGAAGGTAGGTGGGTAGGGCAGGGCAGGGTAGAGAAGGTAAGGTGGGTAGGGCAGGGTAGAGAGGGTAGGTGGGTAGGGCAGGGTAGAAAGGGTAGGTGGGTAGGGCAGGGTGGAGAGGGTAGGGTAGAGTAGAGAGGGTAGGTGGGTAGGGCAGGGTCGAGAGGGTAGGGTAGGGCAGGGAAGAGAAGGTTGGGGGGGTAGGGCAGGGTAGAGAGGGTAGGTGAGTAGGGCAGGGTGGAGAGGGTAGGGTAGAGAGGGTAGGGTGGGTAGGGCAGGGTAGAGAGGGTAGGGTGGTTAGGGCAAGGTAGAGAGGGTAGGTGAGTAGGGAAGAGTAGGGTCGAGAGGGTAGGGTAGGGTGGGTAGGGCAGGGCAGAGAAGGTAGGGTGAGTAGGGTAGGGTGGGTAGGGCAGGGTAGAGAGGGTAGGGTGGGTAGGGCAGGGTAGAGAGGGTAGATAGGGTAGGGCAGGGTAGATAGGGTAGGGCAGGGTACAGAGGGTAGGGCAGGGTACAGAGGGTAGGGCAGGGTAGGGAGGGTGGGTGGGTAGGGCAGGGTAGAGAGCGTAGGGTGGATAGTGCAGGGTAGAAAGGGTAAGTGGGTAGGGAAGGGTAGAGAGAGTAGGTGGGTAGGACAGGATAGAGAGGGTAGAGTGGGTAGGGCAGGGTAGAGAGGATAGGGTGGATAGGGCAGGGTAGAGAGAGTAGGGTGAATAGAGCAGGGTAGAAAGGTAAGGGTGGATAGGGCAGGGTAGATGGGTAGGGAACGTTAGAGAGGGCAGGGTAGAGAGGGTAGGGTGGTAGTAGAGGGTTGGTGGGTAGGGTATGGTAGAGATAGTAGGCTGGTAGGGCAGGGTAGAGAAGGTAGGTGGGTAGAGCATGGTGGATAGGGCAGGGTAGGTGGGTAAGGCAGGGTAGAGAGGGTAGGGTGGATAGGAAAGGGTAGAGAGAGTAGGGTGGATAAGGCAGGGTAGAGATGATAGGGTGGATAGGGCATGGTAGAGAGAGTAAGGTGAATAGGGCATGGTAGAGAGGGTAGGGTGGATATGGCAGGGTTAGAGAGGGTTGGGTGGGAAGGGCTGGGTAGAGAGGGTAGGGTGGTAAGAGGGTGGGTAGGGCAAGGTGTCTGGGGAGGGGTTGGATAGTAGGGCATGGTAGGGGAGGAGAGGGTAGGGTGGAGAGGGTATAGCTTAGCCTTTGAAGGGTGTCGAGAGTTTTCCTACTACCGCAGGCTTGTTTAGTACTAGGGAGGAAATAAATCTCTCTCTCACACACACACACACACACACACACACACACACACACACACACACACACACACACACATACACACACACACACACACACACACACACACTGATCCATACAAAGCTTTAAGAAGATGTATGATAAAGCTCGTGGAGCGGGAAGAATGACCTACGTAGTAACGGCCAGCGAAGCGGGGCCTGACCACACTGGAGAACAGAAGGGTCAGGGGAGATGTGATAACGACATAAAATACTGGAAATATAAACACATATGCAGTATAACTGTTTTGCATGATGATAGGATTGCTGGTTTCTTTTTCTGTCTCATAAACACGCTAGATAACAGGGATATCTTGCTACTCCTACTTACACTTTGGTCACACTTCACAGACACGCACACACACACACACACACACATATATATATATATATCTAGGTTTTTCTCCTTTTTCTAAATAGCTCTTGTTCTTCTTTATTTCTTCTATTGTCCATGGGGAAGTGGAAAAGAATCTTTCCTCCGTAAGCCATGCGTGTCGTATGAGGCGACTAAAATGCCGGGAGCAATGGGCTAGTAACCCCTTCTCCTGTAGACATTTACTAAAAAAGAGAAGAAGAAAAACTTTATAAAACTGGGATGCTTGACTGTGCGTGGATGTAGTGCAGATGACAAGAAACAGATGATTGCTGATGTTATGAATGAAAAGAAGTTGGATGTCCTGGCCCTAAGCTAAACAAAGCTGAAGGGGGTAGGGTAGTTTCGGTGGGGGGAAATAAATGGGATTAAATCTTTAGTATCTGAGAGAGAGCAAAGGAAGGGGTAGCAGTAATGTTGAAGGATCAGTTATGGAAGGAGAAAAGAGAATATGAATGTGTAAATTCAAAAATTATGTAGATTAAAGTAAAGGTTGGATGCGAAAAGTGGGTCATAATAAGCGTGTATGCACCTGGAAAAGAGAGGAATGTAGAGGAGAGAGAGAGATTTTGGGCGATGTTAAGTGAATGTATAGGAGCCTTTGAACCAAGTGAGAGAAAAATTGTGGTAGGGGATCTGAATGCTAAAGTAGGAGAAACTTTTAGAGAGGGTGTGGTAGGTAAGTTTGGGGTGCCAGGTGTAAATGATAATGGGAACCCTTTGATTGAACTTTGTATAGAAAGGGGTTTAGTTAGAGGTAATACATATTTTAAGAAAAAGAGGATAAATAAGTATACAAGATATGATGTAGGGCGAAATGACTGTAGTTTGTTGGATTATGTATTGGTAGATAAAAGACTGTTGAGTAGACTTCAGGATGTACATGTTTATAGAGGGGCCACAGATATATCAGATCACTTTCTAGTTGTAGCTACACTGAGAGTAAAAGGTAGATGGGATACAAGGAGAATAGAAGCATCAGGGAAGAGAGAGGTGAAGGTTTATAAACTAAAAGAGGAGGCAGTTAGAGTAAGATATAAACAGCTATTGGAGGATAGATGGGCTAATGAGAGCATAGGAAATGGGGTCGAAGAGGTATGGGGTAGGTTTAAAAATGTAGTGTTAGAGTGTTCAGAAGAAGTTTGTGGTTACAGGAAAGTGGGTGTGGGAGGGAAGGGGAGCGATTGGTGGAATAATGTAAAGAGAGTAGTAAGGGAGAAAAAGTTAGCATATGAGAAGTTTTTACAAAGTAGAAGTGATGCAAGGAGGGAAGAGTATATGGAGAAAAAGAGAGAGGTTAAGAGAGTGGTGAAGCAATGTAAAAAGAGAGCAAATGAGAGTGGGTGAGATGTTATCAACAAATTTTGTTGAAAATAAGAAAAAGTTTTGGAGTGAGATTAATAAGTTAAGGAAGCCTAGAGAACAAATGGATTTGTCAGTTAAAAATAGGAGAGGAGAGTTATTAAATGGAGAGTTAGAGGTATTGGGAAGATGGAGGGAATATTTTGAGGAATTGTTAAATGTTGATGAAGATAGGGAAGCTGTGATTTCGTGTATAGGGCAAGGAGGAATAACATCTTGTAGGAGTGAGGAAGAGCCAGTTGTGAGTGTGGGAGAAATTCGTGAGGCAGTAGGTAAAATGAAAGGGGGTAAGGCAGCCGGGATTGATGAGATAAAGATAGAAATGTTAAAAGCAGGTGGGGATGTAGATTTGGAGTGGTTGGTGCAATTATTTAATAAATGTATGAAAGAGGGTAAGGTACCTAGGGATTGGCAGAGAGCATGCATAGTTCCTTTGTATAAAGGCAAAGGGGACAAAAGAGAGTGGAAAAATTATAGGGGGATAAGTCTGTTGAGTATACCTGGTAAAGTGTTTGGTAGAGTTATTATTGAAAGAATTAAGAGTAAGACGGAGAATAGGATAGCAGATGAACAAGGAGGCTTTAGGAAAGGTAGGGGGTGTGTGGACCAGGTGTTTACAGTGAAACATATAAGTGAACAGTATTTAGATAAGGCTAAAGAGGTCTTTGTGGCATTTATGGATTTGGAAAAGGCGTATGACAGGGTGGATAGGGGGAAGTGTGGCAGATGTTGCAAGTGTATGGTGTAGGAGGTAGGTTACTGAAAGCAGTGAAGAGTTTTTACGAGGATAGTGAGGCTCAAGTTAGAGTATGTAAGAAAGAGGGAAATTATTTCCCAGTAAAAGTAGGCCTTAGACAAGGATGTGTGATGTCACCGTGGTTGTTTAATATATTTATAGATGGGGTTGTAAGAGAAGTAAATGCCAGGGTCTTGGCAAGAGGCGTGGAGTTAAAAGATAAAGAATCACACATAAAGTGGGAGTTGTCACAGTTGCTCTTTGCTGATGACACTGTGCTCTTGGGAGATTCTGAAGAGAAGTTGCAGAGATTGGTGGATGAATTTGGTAGGGTGTGCAAAAGAAGAAAATTAAAATTGAATACAGGAAAGAGTAAGGTTATGAGGATAACAAAAAGATCAGGTGATGAAAGATTGGATATCAGATTGGAGGGAGAGAGTATGGAGGAGGTGAATGTATTCAGATATTTGGGAGTGGACGTGTCAGCAGATGTGTCTATGAAAGATGAGGTGATTCACAGAATTGATGAGAGGAAAAGAGTGAGTGGTGCACTTAGGAGTCTGTGGAGACAAAGAACTTTGTCCTTGGAGGCAAAGAGGGGAATGTATGAGAGTATAGTTTTACCAACGCTCTTATATGGGTGTGAAGCATGGGTGATGAATGTTGCAGCGAGGAGAAGGCTGGAGGCAGTGGAGATGTCATGTCTGAGGGCAATGTGTGGTGTGAATATAATGCAGAGAATTCGTAGTTTGAAAGTTAGGAGGTGCGGGATTACCAAAACTGTTGTCCAGAGGGCTGAGGAAGGGTTGTTGAGGTGGTTCGGACATGTAGAGAGAATGGAGCGAAACAGAGTGACTTTAAGAGTGTATCAGTCTGTAGTGGAAGGAAGGCGGGGTAGGGGTCGGCCTAGTAAAGGTTGGAGGGAGGGGGTAAAGGAGGTTTTGTGTGCGAGGGGCTTGGACTTCCAGCAGGCATGTGTGAGCGTGTTTGATAGGAGTGAATGGAGACAAATGGTTTTTAATACTTGACGTGCTGTTGGAGTGTGAGCAAAGTAACATTTATGAAGGGGTTCAGGGAAACCGGCAGGCCGGACTTGAGTCCTGGAGATGGGAAGTACAGTGCCTGCACTCTGAAGGAGGGGTGTTTATGTTGCAGTTTAAAAACTGTAGTGTAAAGCACCCTTCTGGCAAGACAGTGATGGAGTGAATGATGGTGAAAGTTTTTCTTTTTCGGGCCACCCTGCCTTGGTGGGAATCGGCCAGTGTGATAATAATAATAATAGTAAAAATGCAGTATAATGTGATCCTTTATTGACAACGTTTCGCCCACACAGTGGGTGTTGTTGTTGTTGGTTTGCCGGTACTTCCGGCCCGGGTCTTCTCCAGATGGCGACCCGGCGGTGGCCTCCCGGGCGGGGGGTGTCGTTCATCTTCTTCTTTCTTCTTATTGTTTCTTTTGGCCCTCCGGTTGGAGGGTGACTTCTTCTGTCTTGCGGTGACTCCCCAAGTGGGAAGTATCTTCTCGTTTAGCATCTTCAGCAGCATAGGAGGGTGGAGGCAGCAATTACAGGGTTCTTTTTGGAGCCACACCCCAGCTTTAGCAGGCAGGAAAGTGCTGGGGGAAACTTGCCTTCACGATGATTGATCATTGACAGTCCTGCTAGATGAGGGTACCAACTTCGGCAGCTCCATTCTGGAGAGTCCTGAGTCTCTTCCTTGTGGTGTAGTCGAGTCCCACAAAGCGGTGACTTTTTGAGAGTAGGTTGATCAGGGATTCAGTGGTGAATGATCGAGTTGAGTCACAGGTGAACTTGACTGTCCCGTTGTGGAAGCGTTGAATAATTTCTGGAGTGTACATTGCATTCTCATTCTGGTTGGTTGTGTAGAAGTATACACCAGGCAAGAACTGGACTTCTTGTGAAGGAGTGGCGGTAGTACGTATGGATGCATCCCAAGGCTCTTGTGTTTTAACCTTCTTGGCTGGCGGCGGAGACGTTTGAGGTGAGACGTCTGATTGGTCCGTTGTGACGGAGGTGGAAGCAGGTGCTGGTGGACTCTCATTGGTGGAATCGGTCGGCGTCTCAGTGGTCTCTGATTGGTCCATCTCTGTGTCGGGAGGAAGGTGTGGTAGCGGTGGAGCAGCGGTAATGTTGGAGACATTTGCAGTGGATTTTATGATCTCTGTGGAAGGTGGAGATGCAAGGAATGTGAAATCAGGCATGTTGTTGAGCTGGAAGAGTTCGTTGATGGTGGTGTTGAAGGAACCAGGTTCAGCTACATTCTGCACATGAGCATACATGATGCAGTGAAGAATCTTGGTGGAGTCGCCAGCAAGAGCTGGCGAAGAAGTGGTAGATGCAGCTTGCGTGGCATGAAGAATGTTGGTAGTATCTGCTTGAAGCTTGGTAATAGCAGCGTATGTAGTCGCTTGTGCAGTGTTTTTTTTTTTTGTTGTTGTTGTTGGAGTTTTCTTAAGTATATCTCGTCTGGTTGGGCACTTGGCAGCAAGAGTATGGTGATCATTCTTGCAGTTCAAGCAAGTAGTCAGTAGTGCACGTCTTGAAGTCATGACCTTCTTGGCCGCAGGTGGAGCAGAACTTCTTATTCTTGGCAGGGCAGTCTTTGGTGGTATGTAGGTATGAGTAACAGTTGGAACACTGTTGAATTTGATGGAATTTTTCTGCTTCGATGAAGGCTGGATTGATGTGGAAGTAGTGAATAGCCAGTCCCTCAGCGAGAGCTCTGGCTGCCATGTTGACGTCACTGAAGGTGACCTTCAGCATGGAGGTGGCATTGGGTATTTTGGTAATGAATTCCACCTTGTCCCAAGGGTTCTGTGCTTCAATGGACGACTTGATTTCTACGGTAGCCTGGGCAGTGATTAGCCTGTCGAGTCTCTTGAGGAACACAGTTCTCCTGGCCCTCAGAGCTGGGAAATTCAAGACAATAAAACCCTGATCTCGTAGAGTGGTTGTAGCAGTGGTGGTAATGAGTTTTTCAGCCTCGGTGTCGTCAGTACAGACGACAACGAAGGCCTCTTTGAGCGACAGAATCGCATTAAACTTGACTTGAAGTCTGCCACTGACGACAGCTGCAAGTGCTAGCTTGGACGAGTCATTGACTGTCCCACTCTCTGGTTTGATCTTTACACTGTTCGAGAAGTGCATCGTGAAGTGTGGTCTGCTACGCTGTAGGTTCAGAATGCTGAGGTCAGGTGGAGAATGCTGCATCTGATGATGTACCGAGTGGGGTTATAGATGCAGCATTCTTCACCTGACCTCAGCATTCTGAACCTGACTATAAATACTCGCGTACCTTCCACCCCAGGTAGATCTGTTTGTGACGTGAAAAAGCCCACTGTGTGGGAGAAACGTTGTCAATAAAGGATCGCATTATACTGCATATGTGTTTATATTTCCATTGTGTCGGTGTTTTATACCATTTATTTCCGACATAAAATACTGCGAGGAATTGACAAGGTGAACAATGGCAGAATGTTCCAGAGATGGGACACAGAAACAAGGGGTCACAATTGGAAGTTGAAGACTCAGATGAGTCAAAGGGATGTTAGGATATATACCTTTGAAGAGTTTCGAGAGTTTATCTACTCTTTGAGCCCGGCCATGGGCCAGGCTCGTCTTGTGCTTGCCTGGTCAACCAGGCTGTTGCTGCTGGAGGCCCGCTGCCCCACATATCCATCACAGCCTGGTTGATCTGGCACCTGGTGAAGATACTTGTCCAGTTTCCTCTTGAAGGCTTCTACATTTGTTCCAGCAGTGCTTCTGATGTCTTCTGGTAAGATGTTGAAAAGTCTGGGACCCAGGATGTTGATACAGTGTTCCCTTATTGTTCCCACCGCACCCCTGCTCATAGAACTGACTGGGGAAAAAATAAACCAAGAGCTATCAGACATACCCTGGGAATCAGACATGAGCATCCTAAATCCCCAGTAGTGCCTCGATAAGCTGAATACAGAAGTATACAAAGTATGTATGAAACATGTACCAACGAGGAAACCCAGAAGATCAGATATAGAGAGAGAGCATAGGAGATGGTACAGAAGAAGAAAACGGGTTACTGAACTGCTTAAAAAACACAGATATGCTACAACAGAGGAAAGGTAGATTTAGCAGAGAGATCACTTAATTAGAGCAAAAACTTAGGATGTCATACCTAACAGAAGAAGTACAAAGGGAACAAAGGGCCATACAGGATATTGCAAGAAACCCAAAATATTTCTATTCCTACGCAAAATCCAAGCTAAGAACTACCTGTAGAATTGGACCACTACTGAGAGGAGACTCGTATACTGACGACGAACAGGAAATGAGTGAAATCCTAAAAGAACAGTATGAGTCGGTGTTCAGCAACCCACTAAATGACAGCAAGGTAGAAAATGCTGAAATATTTTTCACCCCAGAAGAAGGCCGCGCAGATCAACTAACTGACATTAGTACAAATCCCATAGATTTCAAAAAAGAAATGGACAATATGCCCACTCACTCCGCATCTGGACCAAATTCTTGGAATGCTTTATTTATAAATAAGTGCAAAGTACCACTAGCACGAGTCCTTTGGAGAAAGAGCTTAGATCTAGGTGAAATACCGGAGGCCTTAAAGAGTGCAGATATAGCTCCTTTGCACAAGGGAGGCAGTAGAGCACTAGCTAAAAATTACAGACCAGTAGCCCTAACTTCTCACATCATAATAATCTTCGAAAGAGTGATGAGACGACAGGTTACAAATTTCGTGGAACAGCACAACCAACATAACCCGAACCAGCATTGTTTTAGAGCAGGACGATCATGTCTCTCACAGCTGCTGAACCATTATGACAGAATTACGGAGGCACTGGTAGACGACCAAAACGCAGATGTGATTTACACAGATTTTGCAAAGGCGTTTGACAGATGCGATCATGGAGTGAGCGCACAGAATGAAGGCCATGGCGGGCATTACGGGGAAGGTAGGAAGTATTACTTCAGTCATAGAGTTGTCATGTGTATGTGTGTGTGTGTACTTACCTATTTGTACTCACCTATTTGTGGTTGCAGGGGTCGAGATTCAGCTCCTGGACCCGCCTCTTCACTGACCGCTACTAGGTCCTATCTCTCCCTGCTCCATGAGATTTATTATACCTCGTCTTAAAGCTATGTATGGTTCCTGCGTCCACTACGTCACTTGCCAGACTATTCCACTTCCTCCTGACTTCCACTTCCTGTGTGTGGGTGTGTGTATTAAAGAGAGAGAGAGAGGGAGAAAGATACAGAGAGAGAGAGAGAGAGAGAGAGAGAGAGAGAGAGAGAGAGAAATACGTTCTGAACTGAGTAGCCTAAATGAAGACAATAAAAATAGAAGGATGAAGGTACAACAGTACTGAAGACTGACGTGTGGGAGGAAGCGGCTGAAGTGTGGGAGGACTGTCTTGTTGGGGTTGGGACGGACGTGAGAAAGGGGGCTGAAAGGGCAACAACACTGGAACAATCCTAGCGCCTACTACTACTCTGAGATAATCCTAGTGCCTACTGCTACCAATCTGGAACAATCCTAGTTACCTACCACTACCAAACTGGAACAATCCTAGCGCCTACCACCACCACACTGGAACAATCCTAGCGCCTTCCAACACCACACTGGAACAATCCTAGCACCTACCACCACAACACTGGAACAATGCTAACGCCTGCCACCACCACTCTGGAGCAATCCTAGCACCCACCACCGCTACACTGGAACAATCCTAGCGCCTACCACTACCACTGGAACAATCCTAGCGCCTACCACCACCACACTGGAGCTCCTACCACCACCACACTGGAACAGTCATAGCGCCTACAACAACCGCACTGGAACAGTCCTAGCTCCTACAACCACCATACTGGAACAATCCTAGCTTCTACCACCACACTGGAAGTCTTAGCGCCTACAACCACCACACTGGAACAGCCCTAGCGCCTACAACCACCACACTGGAACAGTCCTAGCGCCTACAACCACCACACTGGAACAGCCCTAGCGCCTACAACCACCACACTGGAACAATCCTAGCTCCTACAACCACCACACTGGAACAGTCCTAGCGCCCACAACCACCAAACTGGAACAATCCTAGCGCCTACCACCACCACACTGGAACAATCCTAGCGCCTTCCAACACCACACTGGAACAATCCTAGCACCTACCACCACAACACTGGAACAATGCTAACGCCTGCCACCACCATCACTGGAACAATCCTAGCGCCTACCACCATCACACTGGAACAGTCCTAGCGCCTACCACTACCACATTGGAAGAATCCTAGCGCGTACTACCACCACACTGAACAATCCTAACTCCTACCACCACCACACTGGAACAGTCATAGCGCCTACCACCACCTCACTGGAGTAGTCGTAGCGCCTACGTGCACCACACTGGAACAATCCTAGCGCCTACCACCACCACACTGGAACAATCCTAGCTCCTACCACCACACTGGAACAATCCTAGCTCCTACCACCACCACACTGGAACAGTCCTAGCGCCTACAACCACCGCACTGGAACAGTCCTAGCTCCTACAACCACCATACTGGAACAATCCTAGCTTCTACTACCACCACACTGGAAGTCTTAGCGCCTACAACCACCACACTGGAACAGCCCTAGCGCCTACAACCACCACACTGGAACAGTCCTAGCGCCTACAACCACCACACTAGAACAGCCCTAGCGCCTACAACCACCACACTGGAACAATCCTAGCTCCTACAACCACCACACTGGAACAGTCTTAGCGCCTACAATCACCACACTGGAACAGCCCTAGCGCCTACAACCACCACACTGGAACAGTCCTAGCGCCCACAACCACCAAACTGGAACAATCCTAGCGCCTACCACCACCACACTGGAACAATCCTAGCGCCTTCCTACACCACACTGGAACAATCCTAGCACCTACCACCACAACACTGGAACAATGCTAACGCCTGCCACCACCACTCTGGAGCAATCCTAGCACCCACCACCGCTACACTGGAACAATCCTAGCGCCTACCACCACCACTGGAACAATCCTAGCGCCTACCACCACCACACTGGAACAATCCTAGCGCCTACCACCACCATCACTGGAACAATCCTAGCGCCTACCACCATCACACTGGAACAGTCCTAGCGCCTACCACTACCACATTGGAAGAATCCTAGCGCGTACTACCACCACACTGAACAATCCTAACTCCTACCACCACCACACTGGAACAGTCATAGTGCCTACCACCACCTCACTGGAATAGTCGTAGCGCCTACGTGCACCACACTGGAACAATCCTAGCGCCTACCACCACCACACTGGAACAATCCTAGCTCCTACCACCACACTGGAACAATCCTAGCTCCTACCACCACCACACTGGAACAGTCCTAGCGCCTACAACCACCGCACTGGAACAGTCCTAGCTCCTACAACCACCATACTGGAACAATCCTAGCTTCTACTACCACCACACTGGAAGTCTTAGCGCCTACAACCACCACACTGGAACAGCCCTAGCGCCTACAACCACCACACTGGAACAGTCCTAGCGCCTACAACCACCACACTGGAACAGCCCTAGCGCCTACAACCACCACACTGGAACAATCCTAGCTCCTACAACCACCACACTGGAACAGTCTTAGCGCCTACAATCACCACACTGGAACAGCCCTAGCGCCTACAACCACCACACTGGAACAGTCCTAGCGCCCACAACCACCACACTGGAACAGTCCTAGCGCCCACAACCACCACACTGGAACAGTCCTAGCGCCTACAGAGGCCAGAGGAAAAGAAAGTCCATTTCATGAATATTTTCGGTGGATCGCTCCCCGTCGGCCCATTTAAATCTGAATTTTCGGATTTCGATTACCGTATTAGGCCGACCGAAGAGCAAGCTCGAAGCTCAGGCCACCCTTGATCCCAGCTCATCAACCTGATTATATATATAGAGAGAGAGAAAGAGATAGAGAGAGAAGGGAGGGAGAGACGTAGATCCCATTGGCCCATACACCGGTTAATTATGCCTCTGTATTTGCATACCGTGTATACGACATGGGGAATGTGTGTGGGGGAAGGGAGGGATGGGAAATAGGTCTTCTTGAGAGAGGGTATTTTTCGAGTACTAGTGACTCCAGCTCTGCCTGGGAAAACATTTAGTGTAGTTTAGTCAGTGTTTGATGTTTCCACAGTATAACTATAACATAGAATATAGTGCGGCCGCGCGCACTGTTGTTCTTCCAAGGTGAAGAAGAGAACATGGATCCCTGACAACCTGACACAAGACAAAGGGTCCTTCCCAAGTGCCCGAAAAAAAAATCTAAACTCTCACAGCAAATGAAAGAACATTTACAAAGAGTAAAGAAATTATCATTGTTCAGCATCAACTAAATTGCTCGTACCAGACAGAGGAAACATAAAAGGACCAAAAAAAGCCACTCAGGATTTTGGGGAAATTTCTAAATAATTTTTTTAACTCAAAATTCGTCTGGAACGTCTTTCAATATTGGCCCTCCAGTCATAAATTTCTTTCTCCCCTGTGCAGGTTATTTGTGAATTGTTCCAGCCACGGTATTGTGCCTTGTTATTTTCTTTTTAGCAAAATAGGTTTGCAATATAAAATCCAGTCTCAGTAGATTAAAAATTTTGTACCCAAAGGCACAGTCTTAGCACCTCTACCGTATCTCATGTTCGTAGACGTATATAAAGTATCACGCCTTGTGAGTGAGACCGAAATGAGTATAAAAATTTCATCAGTAGAAGATATAGACAAACTAGAAACAAAATCATTAACAAAGTTTTCCATTGGCCAAATGAAAATAACACGATGTTCAACAGTGACGAATTTCAGCTGCTTAGACATACAAGGAATGGGGAACGCGAATTGAACATCATGCATAAAATGTAGGCAGGCCATCTCATAAATGGTAGGGGGCGAAGGAATAATTATGTCAGAGGATCTGTCATATAGGGAATACAGTAAGTCAAATACAACAAAGATAAAGAAAATGATAGGGTGATTGTTGAGAATATTCAAGACAAGAGAAGCAACTATAATGATGGCGATTTTCAAATCAGTGCTGCTCCCACGACTTGCATGCAGCTTCGTGCCTAAAGCGCCTTTGAAAGCAGGAGAGATAGCAACGTTGAAAAATATTTGTAAGTCGTCTTTCCACATAATCAAGAGAGACAGAAATGTCTAATAATATACACATGGACAATACTTGAGGCCATCGTCTCCAAACGGCGTGCTAGTCATAACTTACTGAAGGAGGGTAGTTGTCATGTCACTAATGTTGTGGTTGCTAGGTCGTTACTAATATTTTATGTCGATGGGCTGCTGTATGCCTCTACTGCTACTGTTTTAATATCTTCCCCTCAACTTTCTGGCACCTGGCACTTGTCTGTCTGATGCCATCTCATTCTAGCTAGAATCGGTCCCTGGAGCGCTTCTGTCTGAACTTCCTACTCATTTCTGCAACATTGCAATCTCCTGATGATGTGTTGATTGCGACAAGAAAGGCGTAGAACTATTTTTTAACTTCCTCCGTGATTTTGCAACTTACTGAAGTGAAGGACAGGCGAGAAGGTGTAGAATTCACCAAATGAAAAACAGGGTTGCCATAAGTAGCAATGAAGAACGAATCATCAGCATCCGTGGCCCAATACTCTCCAAGCTTTTGCCAGTAGAAATCAGAAATATTGCCGGATGGAAGATACATATTTCCGAGAGGAAAGTGGACCATTATCTCCTGCAAATTCCTGAACAGGTTAGTTTGGCCCCTAGCCTGCTGGCCGCTTTCACAAGGTTGACTGGGAGCAAAAAT
Source organism: Cherax quadricarinatus (assembly GCF_038502225.1). Taxonomy (NCBI): domain Eukaryota; kingdom Metazoa; phylum Arthropoda; class Malacostraca; order Decapoda; family Parastacidae; genus Cherax; species Cherax quadricarinatus. The sequence continues at coordinate 40,283,415 of NC_091300.1, read as the reverse complement.
GTGTTGCCACGGGGCGTCATACGAGTTAGGAACGTATCCATTTCTGGGAAGACGCACTCGATTGGCCGGAAATCGACAAAATCGTACTGCAGTCCATCCTCGCGCCACCACTGACACGCGTGCAGATTTAAACGTTTCCTGGACTGATCATACACCGCCCTTGCCACACGTGTCACGCGTATTTTATTTGCTTATTTCAGCAAAAATATTCGTTTTGTAGCTTTGTGCGAATCTTCCCATCAATGTAATAATAATACGGGAGCAAGGGGCTAGTTACTCTTCTTGTATAAGTTAATGTACAAAGAAGAAAAACTTTGTTCCATCCTTTTCGGGTCACTATACCTCGGTGGGAGACGGCCATTCTGTTAAATACTACTACTACTACTACTGGCCTGGTGGTTAACGCTCTCGCTTCACACGGTGAGGGCCTGGGTTCGATTCCCAGCCAGAGTAGAAACATTGGACGTGTTTCTTTCCACCTGTTGTCTATGTTCCCCATCAGTAAAATGGGTACCTGGGTGTTAGTCGACTAGTGTGGGTCGCATCCTGGGACACTGACCTAAGGAGGCCTGGTCACAGACCGGGCCGCGGGGGCGTTGACCCCCGGAACTCTCTCCAGATAAACTCTAGATAAACTACTACTACTACTAATAATAATAATAATTAATATTAATAATGTTTATACACTATCCTAGCGCAACCAGACATTAAGGACAATAATTTGTGAGTTAAGAAAAATATTGGAAATTACAGTGGAGGATGGTGTAAGGCGGTAACGTATTAGAGTAAGGAGAGGTTGTGTAGTGTGGAACACTGAGTCAGTCACTGCTACACACTACCACTTTACTTACCTCAGAACACCTGGAAGGTTTGAACACTTTGCAGAGTCTCGGTGAATTTTACATGCTTAAGCACACACTGACAAGTAAGTGAGTTAATACTGAAGTCTTTATGATGGCCAACAGAAACAGCCTATTTGATCAGGCCTTTATCCACCAAGAAGCCTGTGGTAGTTAATACATGATGTTTCGTGCCTGGCGTTCCCCACAACCAGGTCTTCCCATCTAGTAACCAGGCCAAAAATAATGAAAATGAGTTTAAGCACTGTGATGACCCTGAATACCCGCAGGAAGGGTAGAGAGGAGGAGGCTGGGAATGCTCTCGCTGATGCTGTTCTCATCGTCCTGGTACCTCCACGGAGGTTCCTTGATGCCGGTGAGGAGATGGGAACGGCTCTTAATAAAAGCTTTGGATATGACATCCCGTTCCGCGGATCGAATCTGATTGCCTTACATTATCCCCCCTCCCCCTGACGCCAGGCGTTGTGGGACCCCCTTCGGGTTTGGCGCCTCACCGCGAATTATGCAGGGATGCAACTTCTCGGTAGCCCCCCTCCCCCCCACTCTATCTCTCTCTCTCTCGTTGGCACTCCTGTCAATGGGATTCGCTCGGGGGTCGCTGAATATCGCTCGGATGGGCTGGGAAGGGGGAAGAGGAAGGGGAATAGGAAGGGGGGTGAGGTGTTAGTGTTCTTGAGGAAGTTATTGACCACATAAATCAGGGGCAAGATCGGCGGTAGTGGGGGGAGGAGGGGAGGGCAGGGGAGTTGGAAGGAGGGGTTAACGGAGGAAGAGAGGGAGGGGTGATGGAGGAAAAGAGGAAGGGGTGATGGAAGAAGAGAGGGAGGGGTGATGGAGGAAGAGAAGGAGGGGTGCTGGAGGAAGAGAGGGAGAGATGATGGAGGAAGAGAGGGGGGACGGAGGAAGAGAGGGAGGGGGTGACGAAAGAAGAGAGGGAGGGGGTGACGAAAGAAGAGAGGGAGGGGGTAACGGAAAAAGAAAGGGAGGGAGACGGAGGAAGAGCGGGAGGGGGTGATGGAGGACGAGAGGGAGGGGGAGGAGGAAGAGAGGGAGGGGGAGGAAGAGAGGGAGGGGGAGGAGGAAGAGAGGGAGGGGAGAGGAAGAGAGGGAGGGGGAGGAGGAAGAGAGGGAGGGGGGAGGGGTAAGTTCCCTCGATGGATTAGAATCATTAGACAATTAGGCAGAGGCAGATTGTGATGACTCTAGATGTGGTAACAGCTGCCTCAACCTGCTTCCCTCTCCCTTACTCTCTTCTTCCCTCCTTCCCTTACCTGTTCTTTCCCTTATTCCTATCTCTGTTTCCTCCCTTATTCCCCTGTTCTCTCCCTTGCTCCCTTCTCTATTCCCTCCCTTACTCCTTGAGTTTCTAATAGGACCCCCTTGCACCCTTTCTATTCCCTCCTTTCCCTGTTTTCTCCCTTACCCCCATTCCATGTTTTCTACCTTACTCCCTGAATGTCTAAGAAGGCTCCCTTATTCCCTCCCTATTCCCTGATTCTCTGAAAGATACCTTTTCGCCTGCTACCTTAATGATGTTCATTCACCTGACCTTAGTGATATTTATAAACCAGATGTGACGTGCGTCGAGTTTGTTACACTTCATTCAACATGTGTCACACACACTAACACTAGCTGCACACTAACAGCACCTTTCAAGGCAGGTGAAACTGCTGACCTAGAAAATGTACAGAGAACCTTCACGGCGCGCATAACGGAGATAAAACACCTCAATTACTGGGAGCGCTTGAGGTTCCTGAACCTGTATTCCCTGGAACGCAGGCGGGAGAGAGACATGATTATATACACCTGGAAAATCCTAGAGGGACTAGTACCGAACTTGCACACGAAAATCACTCACTACGAAAGCAAAAGACTTGGCAGACGATGCAACATCCCCCCAGTGAAAAGCAGGGGTGTCACTAGCACGTTGAGACCATACAATAAGTGTCAGGGGTCCGAGACTGTTCAACTGCCTCCCAGCATACATAAGGGAGGATTACCAACAGACCCCTGGCAGTCTTCAAGCTGGCACTGGACAAGCACCTAAAGTCGGTTCCTGACCAGCCGGGCTGTGGATCGTACGTTGGTTTGCGTGCAGCCAGCAGTAACAGCCTGGTTGATCAGGCTCTGATCCACCAGGAGGCCTGGTCACAGACCGGGCCGCGGGGGCGTTGACCCCCGGAACTTTCTCCAGGTAAACTCCAGGTAAACACCCCCCGTGGTGTCATGCCCTCTCTACCAGTGAACTAGCAATTCAGAGTGTAGCAGTTCTGGGGCCCCCACTGCTGTGCTTATTACTGCTTCAAAACAGCCAATCATGTGAAAGTCCTCGAATTCACCATAGTGTTGTAGAGACCTTCAACGTACGACGCAGCACTGGTAGACTTTCACCGTCTCTGGTCGTGAGCACTGTGCTTACACTGGCTCTTGTTCTGTACAATTGTTATATGTTCTCTGGATATACTGTACGTATTTATATTGTGGTGAAGGAATACACGGGTAAAGAAATTTATTTCTACTTAAAGAAATTATTTCTGCATGTCTGCCTTGTTGCTTGCTCTGCTCAGTGGAGAATTAGTTTATTCAGGTATACACACACATACAGTTACGTAGATTATAATACCTGGCAACATATGTGTAGAGAACCCAGGATAACCCAAAAAAGTGAGATTGACTTATTTCCATTGGGGTCCTTTTAATACCTTATTATTATACTATAAAGGAGATAATATCTTATTATATTATAAAGGAGGTATACCAGGAATAAGGTAATATGAGTTATTTATATTTACATGTGTGTTAGCTAAAAAATAATATAAAATAATTCTCCTCCCTTTCTGTCGCTACATTCATTGGGTGCCTTTTGGCTCTCTTCTTGAACTGGTTCATGCTATGACTGGCGTTGACATGTGCGGGCAGTCTGTTCCATTCCTTTATTGCTGTACAATTAAAGGTGTTTGAAGCCTGGCCACTGACTGTGGCTACTACAAAGTTGTGCTCTCTTCCCGTAGTACTATGATTGCTTTGGTTCCCAGCCTTGACAAAATTGGAAGCAAGATATTCTGGACACTGTGAGCAGTCTTATAAACTTGATTTAAATTCAGTTGTTTTACTCTGTCTTCAATATTCAGCATATCCAATTGTTGTAATTCATCCTGGCCTACATGTTCTCTTGGTCCCAGGTCCAGGATGAATCTTACCTTTTTGTTCTGGGTGATTTGCAGTCTCAATCATTTTTTTTTGTCAAGGCAGGGTAACATGAAGAGCAAACGTAGTCTAAATGACATTGTATAAGGGCTAGACATAGGATCTTGCGAGCCTCAGTATATACACTGCGCTTGTCTGTAGAGGAACCTCAGTCTGACATTCGCTTTCTTTACTACGCTGTTCCCTATCGGTTCTCCTGACATGCATGGGTCAAAGGGGATTCCCAGATATTTTACTGAGGAAACTGAAGTGATGGGCTCCCCATTACACCGGACATTAAAATTATTTACCCTTCTCAGTTTGTTTCGTGCCAAAGAGTATGGCTTCCGTTTTCCCGAGGTGTAACGATAGGCATGTCGTTTACATAACATAGGAATAATAAGGGACCCAGAATACTACCTTGGGAACTCCACATGCTATCAGCAGGGGTTCTGATTCTGTTTTGTTGATTTTGACAATTTGTTTCCTGTTAAGATAGGTTCCGTAGACTGGTTTAAGTCCTATGTCGATAGCTTGAAGTTTCTTAGATAATATATTGTGATTGACAGTATTGAAGGCCTTTTGCAAGTCTAAGGTTACCATTCGTAGGAGGTTCCCTGTCGACATTTCAGTTCTCATGTAATCCATCAGATTAATTAAGGAGGTGTCGGTTGAATATGATCTCCTAAAGCCTGATTGGTAACTATGTAGAATGTACACCACCCTCTCTAGAATTTTGGATATTACACTGAGTATATTAACATGCCTATAGTTGCTGACATCAGACCTACTATTTTTCTCGAAGATAGAAGTAACTCTGACGTCCTTGAACCCCTCCGGTAAGGTATTAGTGGTTATGGACAAATTTATGTGAGCAATGGGAATTGGCAATTCAGAGGCACCATCCTTTAGGAACTTAGACGGGATGTTATCTGGGCCGGTGCTCATAGTTGGGTTTAATCTGCTTAGTTCTTTTTGCACGAAGTCATAAGATACACTCATTAGTCGACAACTGGGGTTACCCCTTTATTGGTACAGTATGTTTCAAACTTATAGGAGTCTGTGTTCAAGGTATTTCATGCCGCTGGTAGTTTACTTACTAGTGTTGCTGCGACAGATGTGTAGTAGGAATTTACTTAGGATCAGGTGCTACAGGTCCATCAGACTACCACCTGCGTTCCTCATACCTGACCTTAGTAATGTTCATCCTCATGACCTTATCTAAATGTTACCTGGAAACTATTCCAAGGAGTCATCGCCTCCGCTACCTGGTCTGAGACCAGGCCTCTTGGTCTGATCAACCAGGTTGTTGGTGTTGGCCGGATGCAGGCCAACATATGCACTACAGCTCCGTCTGATCCTGAACTGACTTGAACTTTCGAAGTTCCCTCTTGAAGACAGCTAGGGACTTATTGGTAGTTTAACTTATGAAGGGAGGGTTTTGACGAGTCTTGGTCCCTTTCCATTTATTGTGTGTATCTCTCAGTGTAAACGCTACACTTCTGATTTTCATTGTGGAAATTTTGGACCGTTTGCCGAGCCTTTTGCTATCGTAGGGAGTGATTTCGGTGTGCAAATCTAGGACTATCCCTTCATAATTTTCCAGGTATCTCGCCCACGTTCCGAGGAATATAATTTAAGGGCCTTGAGGCATTCCTATTGTTTAAGTACTTGACTGAATTTATATGTACAGGGAAGATTCTCTGTACATTCTCCAGTTCTGGGATTTCTCTTAGAGGGAACAAGTGTTGTGAAGTTTTCAATTCTTTGCCATCTATGTTTTGATGGTTTTATTTTGAATGTTCTGAACACCCATTCTATATTTTCCCTTGCGGCTGTGGTAACACCATCGTTGTGATGCTGGAAGATAAGATCTTCTGACATTATCACTTCTACGTCTTTCACGTCAGTCGTCCTCTCTATTACATGATTTGTGTTTCCTTTATACTCCTTTCCAGTTTTTATATCCTCAGTTTTTTCATAGTGAAATAACTGAAATTTATCCTATATGAGCACATTGTTTCTTTTGGTGTAGTGAAAAACTTGATTTACATCAGTTCGGAAATTTGCTTCAGCCTCGCTGAATGCCTCTCATATAAATTCTAGTATTGTTCAAAAATGATGAGATGGTACTATGATTTATGTCTCTGTTTATGTCGGATACGAGAATGAGGAAGAGACTGAGGGCGAGTACTGCGCCTTGGGGAACAACGTTTCACTCTGCCAGCCTCGGATTTTACTTTATTCGCTATTGTTTTCTCAGTTCTGTTTGTTAGGAAGTTGGTTTAAAAAGACACGGAGTCAAACACTAGGAAATATTTATTAGAAATCGTTTCGGTCCTAGGACCTTGATCACTTCTAACACAGAGATTAAAATGACAGTATATATAGCCGGAAAATGAGATGTGAGTGACACACGGTGACCTAAAAAATGACATATTTGAGATGAGGACAGATAGTGAGGTCACGTGACTCCTGTGTTAGGTTGGTGGTGCTATGTCTGGTTGAGTATCATGTATGCGGATATTTTTTATAATTTTGTAACTTTCGGTATTATATTCTGTTTTCGCGCACTTTCTTCGCTGTTACGCCACGGTTAAATTTGTTGAAGATTTTTGCTAAGTCTATGTACACCTGTTTTTGTTAGTCTTCCAGTGCGGTCAAAACTGTGTTGTAATGGTCCAACAGTTAGAGGTAGGAACGACCTGCCCTACGAGTAAACTCGTATTGCTCCGGTTTATGCAACTCTTGTGATAACATATGTTTAGCAATCTTGCTTCATAAAACTGTCTCAAAGATTTTGAAATAGTGCTATCGGCCAATAGTTTTTGATTGTTCTACTGCCATCTTCGTGAAGTGAGGCCGTATGCATGAGTTTTAAAACTAAACTAAATTTGATTTCTTTGTGTAGTAGACAGAGTGTAGTTTACATGTAATATAATATTGTTAAGCACAGAGAAAACCACAAGCATGGATGTGCAATGACTGTGGATGACTCTTGTGTCCAGACTACATCTTCACAGGACATTTAACGCACCTAATAGTTTATATAAATAGAGTGGGAAGCTGCATCTCCCATTCTACGGCAAATGGTGGCATTAGTGGTTGATATAATGGAAAAATCAAGCCCGTGTGTCTATCTAATACCGCATTTTAGAGCTCGCACCCTGGGATTTTGATGCACCATTCGCTTTGACACCTCCCTGTCCTGGTAATCACATCAGGACCTGTCAGTCTTTTCTTGCTGCTCTGTCTGGATACCTCCATGGCCTTGTGCACCTCTGCTGCACACACATGTAATGGCCATGGTAGATATCAAGCTGTTGACACTCGTTTTTATGGCTGCAGACGGCCCCGTTTGGTCTGCTTCTTTCTTCTCAACAGCAAGAACACACCTGCTACGGGTTATCAACCAGCGCAGTAAATGGAACAGAAAATATATGGAGTTGAATTTCATGGAGGTGCAGGCTTAGTGGACTGTGATTCCTTGATGGAGATACCCTTTAGAGCTACCCGACTCAGGTGCTTCATTATCTTCAAGACCCTGGCATCAATAAAGTTTCTCCCTCTTGACAATTAAAAACTTAAACCCACAGCCTTATTATAATGCCTTTATTACGTCGACTGATGCTTAATATTACTTATCCTTTGACTTCTTTTCAATCCAAGATGGATTCCCCAGGTCAAGTCAGTCATCATTCTCATTTCCTCTGACATTCCTCCTCCAAGCAACGAGAGAGATCGTTCACCTGAAATAATTTTACGCACCAAGCTGGTTGACGCAGAAGCATCGCCCACATGAAGCTAACCCCCCCCCTCCCACACACACACACACATACATACACACATGCACACACACACACACACACACACACACACACACACACACACACACACACACACACACATATATATATATTATGTATATATATGTATGTATATATAGGGTGGGGTTGGCACCGACCACTAACCACAGTCTAAGGGTAACCGTGGCCAGTAACACCTACGCTACTCTGAGACCTCTCTCCCTGCTTTGGTTGCTCCCTTGCAACATTGCACAGCTCCTGATGACGCACTGAGAAGTGTGAAAGTACCTGAGCTAAAGATTTCCATCTCCTCCCCCCGTGGCTTGTCCTGTACACACACAATATATATATATATATATATATATATATATATATATATATATATATATATATATATATATATATATATATATATATATATACATGTCGTGCCTATAGGCAGAACTTGCGATCTTGGCTTAAATAACAACGTTCATCTTGCCATATAGGACAAGCGAAAATTTGTGTATGCAGTAATTTCGCCAAAATCATTCTGAACCTAACGAGAAAAATATATTTCACTGTGTTTGTTTAGTATTAAATTATTGTAAACAAATCTAAAATTAGTTGGGTTAGGCTAAAATAAATTGCTCTTGTTATAATAAAGTTAGGTAAGTTTTCTAAGATTCTTTTGGTGCAAAATTAAAAATTTTTACATTAACATTAATGAAAAAATATATCTTTAAACGTATAAGAGAGAATTTTAGAAAGGACTTAATTTTAAATGAGTTCTTGCTAATTGACCAGTTTTATCTATTCGGCACATTATATATATATATATATATATATATATATATATATATATATATATATATATATATATATATATATATATATATTATATGCAGACTAGACACAGCTGTGGTCACCATCTGTGAGGATAATAAACCAGTTGTACACTCCTTGCAACTCAAGCAACTCAGTTCATCGCCTGGAGGGCTCGAACCAGCTCTGAACCTAGCAAAACAGTTCGTTATCCACTGGACAATGCTAGCTTAATAAGATTCGTCCTCCAACTAGGTATATATCTGTACACCACTGGAAGGTTAGCATGGGACCCACTATTACCACAAGTTAGGTTTTTAAACAGACGGTACTCACACCAGCATGGGCTTTATCAAACTGTATCACACGACCAGCATCCCCAACCACCTCTCACACGACCAGCATCCCCAACCACCTCTCACACGACCAGCATCCCCAACCACCTCTCACACGACCAGCATCCCCAACCACCTCTCACACGACCAGCATCCCCAACCACCTCTCACACGACCAGCATCCCCAACCACCTCTCACACGACCAGCATCCCCAACCACCTCTCACACGACCAGCATCCCCAACCACCTCTCACACGACCAGCATCCCCAACCACCTCTCACACGACCAGCATCCCCAACCACCTCTCACACGACCAGCATCCCCAACCACCTCTCACACGACCAGCATCCCCAACCACCTCTCACACGACCAGCATCCCCAACCACCTCTCACACGACCAGCATCCCCAACCACCTCTCACACGACCAGCATCCCCAACCACCTCTCACACGACCAGCATCCCCAACCACCTCTCACACGACCAGCATCCCCAACCACCTCTCACACGACCAGCATCCCCAACCACCTCTCACACGACCAGCATCCCCAACCACCTCTCACACGCTTTCATTCCCCTTCCACACGACCAGCAGCCCTCACGCCGCTGTCCAAAAGTAATAGACAAGGTAGAAATGTTGAGAGTCTGTGGACAAGAGTACTCGAATGTTCCTCTCCCTTTCAGATGTTCTCCCTTTCAGACGTCCTCTCTTTCAGACGTCCTCCCATCAGACGTCCTCCCTTTCCGACGTCCTCCTTTTCAGACGTTCTCCCTTTCAGACGCCCTCCCTTTGACGTCCTCTTTCAGATGTCCTCTCTTTCGGACGTCCTCTGTTTCAGACGTCATCTCGTTCAGACATCCTCTCTTTCAGACGTCCTCCCTTTCAGACGTCCTCTCTTTCAGATGTCCTCCCCTTCAGATATCTCCCCTTCAGACATCTCCCCTTCAGACATCTCCCCTTCAGATATCTCCCCTTCAGACATCTTCCCTTCAGACATCTCCCTTTCAGACATCTCCCCTTCAGACATCTTCCCCTCAGACGTATCAGTGAAAGTTGACAGCAAGTGAGAGTAATGGCCGCTACTCTCTCCAGTCTGTCCCAGCCTCCTCCCTTCCCCTCTTCTTCCCCTCTACGTTTCCTTCTCCCCGTTTTCCTTCCCCTCTCCCATTCCCCATTTTTTTGCCCCTTTCTCATTTGCTGCGTCGATGCCTTCGTCTGTGTGTACCAGAGTGTCGGGAGGAGGAACGGCGTCTCCTGGGAGAGTTGAGAGTGGCGTTCACCAAACAGAAAACCAGACACGGCTCGATAACGTTCACTGAAGAACACAAGTGGCACCACATCGTTCACAGAACACAAGTGGCACCACATCGTTCACAGAACACAAGTGGCACCACATCGTTCACAGAACACAAGTGGCACCACATCGTTCACAGAACACAAGTGGCACCACATCGTTCACAGAACACAAGTGGCACCACATCATTCACAGAACACAAGTGGCACCACATCGTTCACAGAACACAAGTGGCACCACATCGTTCACAGAACACAAGTGGCACCACATCGTTCACAGAACACAAGTGGCACCACATCGTTCACAGAACGCAAGTGGCACCACATCGTTCACAGAACGCAAGTGGCACCACATCGTTCACAAAACACAAGTGGCACCACATCGTTCACAGAACACAAGTGGCACCACATCGTTCACAGAACACAGGTGGCACCACATCGTTCACAGAACACTAGTGGCACCACATCGTTCACAGAGGACAAGTGGCACCAAAATGTTCAGAGAACATAAGTGGCACCAAAATGTTCACGGAACACAAGTGGCACCACATCGCTCACAGAACACAAGTGGCACCACAACGTTCACAGAAGAACTCCACAAGTGGCACCAGAGTGCCAGAACTTGACTGACCAATTTTGCCACTCGGGCTAATTGGGTGTTACCAGTAAGTGGCTGTTTGTCGCCACGTGCTGAGGGGAGGGGAGAGGGGAGGGAACCAAGGGAAGGGGAGGAAAACAGGAGGAGGAGGGGAAGGAAGTAGGGAGAGGGGAGGGGAGCAGGAGAAGGGGTGGGAAGCAGGGGAAGGGGGGGATGCGGGATGGAAAAGAGAAGGAGTAATGGGAGAGGGAGGAAGTAGAGAGGGAACAGTGTTAAGTAGTGAGTACCTCAAGTACTGTCCAGCTCTCACTAGATGTGTTGAGGTGAGGATAGTGAAGCAGAAGACTCTCTCCTCACTCTCCCTAATCTCCCACCCTCCCTATACTTTCACCTTCCGCCACACTCTTCACCTTCACCACACTCTCCTCACTTTCCCTACACACTCCTCACCTTCCTCACACTCCCCTCACCTTCCTCACACTCTCCTCGCCTTCCTCACACTCTCATCACCTTCCTCACACTCTCACCTTCCTTACACACACACACCTTCACACTCCCCTCACCTTCACTCTCTCCTCGCCCTCCTCACATTCTCACCTTCCTCACACACTCCTCACCTTCCTCACTAACAGGTATAAGAAACACATTATTATTATAACTATTACTACTTCTGCTACTGATACTACTACAACAATTACTACTACTAGAGAAGAGTATTACTGCTACTACCACGGTCACTACAACAACTACTACTATTACACACACACACACACACACACACACACACACACACCAGTTTCTCATAAAATTCCACCCCTCCTTACATATCCCCAACCCAACCAGCCTCTTCCACCCTTCCCCCCCCGACCCATGGGCAATGACCTGGAATCCAGGAAGCCACGAACGAGAATACAGTAATGGAAAGAACTGAAGGAACACCAACGAAGATGTGATATCAAATAAGAGTGAGGAGTGGCATGAGCGAATCGTAGAGGCGTCTCCAGACATCATAGCACTCACGGAGACAAACCTATCAGATATAAGAGACATCTTCCCGACTGGCTATCAGATTCCGAAAGAATCCAGTGGACCTTTGAGGAGATGGGAGGAATGGACAGATGGAAAGCAGATATTTATATAGTAGGCACACTAAAGACCAGGGGTCCCGAAGTGGTTATAACAGTGATATACAATGCTCCACTAAACAGCAAGAGGCCAAGACAAGAGTATGATGAAGACAACAGAGCTGAGGTGGCCAGAAGAACCCAGATGAGCAGGACAAAGTTGCTGGTCATGGAGGACTTAACCACATGGGAAACCAGAAATGTCAAGGGCCAAGATGCTTGAGGTGGTAATGGAGAACTTCATACAGTAATATGTTAGAAACAACTAGAGAGAGAAGAGAATGAACCAGCAAGGCTGGACCTTGCAATTTCCCTGGGTGGTTCCGACAGTACTAATGATCAAACGGTCCTGAGTTTCGAATACTTACGGAATTAAGAGTGGAGAGTGAAGCAGCATGGGGAGGAGGTGACTACACAGGCATGAGGCATTTCTTGTATGAGGTGCAGTATAAAATAACTAGAGGGAAAGAGAGTGAGTGAGATGATAGAGTATGTGGCAAAGAGGCGGAGAAGTTCTTACCCAGAAACATTAAGAACAATGGGAAGACCAGAGTGAGTCCATTGTTTACCCAGAGAGGTAGAGAGGCCAAAGTCAAATGTGCTAGTATATGGAAAAACTATAGAAGGCAAAATACTCAGGAACTCAAGGAGCTGAGCAGAAGAGCCAGAAACGAGTATGCATGGATAACAAGGGAGGCTCAGTGACAGTTTGAAAATAAGATTAGATTTAAAGGTAAATCCGACACCCAGAGTTGTTGTATAGCCATATCAGAAGGAATACATCAGTCAGAGACCAGGTAATCGGACTGAAGAAGGAATGACCAGGAAATCTGTGAAGACCTCAGCATGAGATTTAGGGAGGGATTCTTAGAGGAGACAAAGGCAGTAGAGTGCATCAGCAAGTGTTAGACACAATACACACAACTTGGTAAGAGGTGAAGCTGGTATGTGAGCTAGATACCTCGAAGGCGGTGGGCCCAGATAATATCTCTCCATGGGTCATGAGAGAGGGACCAGAAGAACTGTGTGTAACGCTAGCAACAACCTTCAAGTCTATCGAAACTGGGTAACTTGCGGAAATGTGGAAGACAGTAAATATAGTTGAAGATTGAGACACTTATGCAACATATGGGAATCTTTATTCAGGAAACGTTTCGCCACACAGTGGCTTCATTAGTCCGATACAAAGTAGAAAGGCGTAAGGAGAGGAGGAGTTTGAGGTAATCAGTCCCTCAGCCTGGAGTCGATGTGTTCAGTCCATCAATCTTGTAGAATGTACAGCATAGGGCCGTAGACGTGGCTTATATACTGTAGTGAGGTGAGGCGAAGCAGGAGGAGGTGAGGTCATAGTGGTACCATCCACTAGTCGAAGTAGGTCTTCGTCCAAAGGTTGGACAAGTGTTGAAGAATTCTTTGTAACAAGATCCCATGATGCTGCAGTGTCCCAATTTTTAAAAAGGGAGACAGCCAGGCAGCGTTAAACTATAGACCAGTGTCACTGACATATATATAAAGTCATGGAGAAGATTATCAGTAGAGTGGTGGAGCACCGAGAAAGAAGTGGGTTCATACATGACAACCTGCACGGTTTCAGGTATATAAGGAGTCATTCATGACACTACACTGTGTACGTCAGGCCCATATTGGAGTATCCAACATAAGTATGGAATCCACACGTCGTCAAGCATATCAGTAAAATGGAGAACGTGCAGAGGTTTGTAACAAGACTAGTCCCGGAGCTAAGATTAGGGGAACTCAACCTGATGACACAGTAGGACAGGAGGGATGAGGGGGATATGATAACGATGTGCAAATTACTGAGAGGAATTGGCAGAGTGAATAAGGGCAGAATGTTTCAGGGATGGGCCTTAGTGTTGTTAGAAAGTGAAGCAATCTAGAGAATGAAGAGTAGAGGCAGGATCCATACATAGCTTTAAGAAGAGATATGATAAGGCTCTTGAAGCCAGGAGAAAGTGGGCCTAGTAGAAATCAGTGAAGAGGCGGGGCCAAAAGGTGTGAATCGACCCCTGCAGCTACATACAGGTGAGCGCGCGCGCACTCACTCCAGTAATTACCATCACTGCTTAAGAAAGGTCGTCTCTACCTGTTTATAGTGGTGCAGGAAGCAGATATTTATATGTGTGAGTACTGTTGAGAAACATGTCCCCACAATGACTTCCACAACCCCATAACATCTGCAACCCACACAACAACCCCAACAGTCCCCTCGTACAACAACCATATAACCATCACAAAACATCTACAACCCCCACGCAACCACCCCCACACAACCCTTCCACAACACCCCTCACAACACCCCCCTCACAACACCCCCCTCACAACACCCCCCTCACAACACCCCCCTCACAACACCCCCCTCACAACACCCCCTCACAACACCCCCCCTCACAACACCCCCCCTCACAACACCCCCCCTCACAACACCCCCCCTCACAACACCTCACAACTCTCTCACAATGACCCCTACATAATCCCATTCATATCAACCTCCCATCCCCCCACACACACACAACAATCTCCCTCACAGCAACCCCTATAACCCCCACACAACAACCTTTCACAACCCCTACACAACCCCACAACTCCCACAACAACCCATAATGAACAGCGTCCGGCCAAAATTGGCTCAACACGGCAGTTTTCAGCTACAAATTGTGGTGGGGATTTTGGATGGCCGGAGCCGCGTGCTGCTCTTTTGGAGTCCACACTAGCAGAAAATGGAGAGGTGGAGGCCACTGTACCTCCCCCACCTCCATCCCCTCGACCACCTCCATCCACCCACACCTCCTCCCACCCAACCTTACAGCCCCACAACATATCTGGGGTCTCAGCTCTTGGTAAATTATCCCCAGATTTCGGGAATTTGTCTCAGAGTGTGGAGCATTGTGAGAAATATATTGTTTTGGAGTATGGTGAAGTAAAGGGAAAATTATCAGTGGTGGTGCGGATAAAACACATGGAAATTATTTTTGGCCGTATTGGTAAGGTTGGGCGCACTGGAAGACAAACAAAATGTATGCAGAAACAGGAATAACTAGGAAAGTGGACACGTGTGTCTTGAACTTTCAGTTAAATGAGAGAGAGAAAGATTAATACACGAGGCAAAATCTGAGGCTGCCACAGTGGAAAGCTCTGTTCTTCAAGTCAGTGCTCGCTTCTTTTTTTCTCATCGACATCAACCGAGATATAAATCATGGTAATGTATCATTTACAGATGATACTGGAATATTATGGAAGTGAGGGCCACTGAAGACCCAGTTAACATCCACGTTGACTAAACCAGGTCTTGCAGTGAACACAGAAAAACAGTATGGTGCCCAATGAGGATAAATTTCAGCTGTTTGCTTATGGATATATTAAAAAAAATAATATGAAAAAGAGGACCAAACACAATGAAGCCTCTATATAGAGGAGATAGGAATGTCAGAGACCTGAAAATCTTCATGTCGGAAGATATCAAGATGAAGCAACACAACACTGCCACTATCACAGTAGTCCTCTACACTGTCACCTTAACACGGTGATGGAGTTTCAGTGGTACCTGTGTAGGGGGTAGGGGAGAGATCTCTTCACTATGAGCAGTGCCACTCTCCCCACAGGATGTTTGCTTGACTAGAAACCCAACATTTCTTTCGGCATAAATGGTGGGGATATTTCCCCATTCATCTGAATTTGCTGACATGGAATGACGGATATAAAATGTGAAAAATAATTAGAGTAGTTTTATGATTTATGTGATTATTGAATATGACGTAATCATGACAGAAACAATTTAATTATAACAGTTAATATTTGATAATGTTAGAAGCAAAATAGATTACCGGAAGACGGTTTTGGGGTTCAACGCCCTTGTGACCTGGTGTCCCAAATCAAGCCTCTTGATGGTTCACCTGATCAACCAGACTGTTAGTGCTATGTGCACACTGACCTGGGGAGTTTATCAAGTTCCTTCTTGGTAACAAGCAGGGGGACTGTTGGTATTTTCCCTTAGTATAACGTATGAAGGGAAGGTGTTGAGTCTTCCTTCCTTTACATTTATTGTGTTATCTGTAGTGTACTCACAGCATCTTTGCTTCTCCCTTTGCACCATCTGTCGAGCCTCTTCCTTTTGTAGGGAGCGGTTTCTTCGTGCAGATTTGGGACCAGTTATTATAGAATTTTCCAGGTGTAAATTATGATGTGTCTGTCTCCCTTATGTTCCGGGGACTACAGGTCAAGGGACTTCAGGAGTTTCCTGTATTCCAGTTATTTTATTTCATACAGACAGTGAAAGTTGTGTGTACGTTCTTAAAAAGGCTGTTAGTATCCAGCCTCTCATTTTCCTTGCATTTGTGGTAATAACACTGCTACTGTAATCCCTGAAAATAAAATCGTCTGACATCATCACTCCTGACTTTCTCAGGTTTGTCTTATGCTTTGTAATTACAATAAATACTAATCTGGAAAAAAAATGATGGATAAGAAGAACCATCAGAACAAGAGATGAACCAGTAAGGAGACTCAGTGAGGAACTGGTACAGTATTAGGTAGGCAGTTTTATGGAAGGGCCGGTGTGTAGGTAGTAGAGCCGGAAGCGAGATAAATGAGGAAAGCTTCTAGTCACATCGGTTCCTAAATATTCCTGTCCAGAGGTTCTGTTAATCTGTATAAATTGCTCTTGTGGCTTAGCGCTTCTTTTTGATTATAATAATAATGTATAAATCGCCGTTCTGACTGAAACTGAGAGAGATGTTGAGAGCTGATTCAAGGGACCCCCTTCAATATCAATATCCTTGGGAGTCAACTGTGTTGCACTGGAGTTCATCAAACTATTGCAGGAATATTCATGGATCATGCATGCACTGAAGGTATCCGTCCTGCAGTCATACTAATCTGAAATGCATTTCTACATGTCTTTGGATGTTTCACTTTCATAGAATTTTTCACATTTATAATGTGTATACCTCAGCAGGAACTGTTATGTTGAAGACTTTTCTCTCTGTTAATGTTCTCAGTGATAGTGGAGAAAGTGGCGGCTATGTTTGAAAAGATCTTTGAAATTATTTGGCAACGCATTTGGTGGAAGTACTATTTACCCCTGTCATTTCTTGAAGGACTGCAGACGACGAGTTTCATGTATTATTAACTCTGGCACACCAGAAACAACCGAGAAGATACATATAGTTCTTTCCGCCAACTCTGTTGCCAAACACATTTCCATCATACCCACCCATTTGTTTTATTTCCATCAAACACATTTACCAGAGAGAAACGTCTTCAGCACAAAACAGTTTCTGCCGAGGTAAACATTATTCCTTTTAGTAACTGTGACGAAATACAAATAACCCGCACGTAAAAGAGAGAAGCTTACGACGACGTTTCGGTCCGACTTGGACCATTTACAAAGTCACACGTCTTTGTGACTTTGTAAATGGTCCAAGTCGGACAGAAACGTCGTCGTAAGCTTCTCTCTTTTATGTGCGGGTTATTTGTGTATCGTTCCAGTCACGGTATTGTGTCTTTTTTGTTATTTACTGTGACGAAATCTATGTAGATAAAACATCCAAAGTCGTCCAGAAACGTATTTCTGAACACTACAGTCGTATGAAGAATGAGACGCTTATTCAACATTTGGGAGTCTTTATTATGGAAACGTCGATGTGTTCAGTCCATTTGTCTTGAGATTGATGGACTGAGCACATCGACTCCAGGCTGAGGGACTGATTAACTCAAACTCCTCCTCAGCTTCCACTGTTCTTGTCCGTATTGGACTGAAGAAGCCACTGGCTGACGAAGCGTTTCCACAATAGAGACTCCTAAATGCTACACCGTTTTCCCATTCTTCAACTTGTCAGTTTTCTAAACCATTTACATCACACTACAGTAGTATACCAGAGGTGTTGATAGCTTCAACAATTCCTGCATCTCCCACCGAAAATCTCATCATTTCATGAATGGGAATTGAGAACAAACGGCTGCCAAGGAGAACAATGTTCTAAGCAAGTGTTGTCAGTCCGCCCTCAGAAGCATTTCGAACAATCTCAATCTGAACAGCGACTTTTATAGTTTAGCTGAACTTCTTGGCCAGGAAGTTGGCGGGACATTGTGGAAACGATGTGACCCAACATCCACCACACTTACTCATCACACTGTGCTGTATAGTACACCCAGCCTTACCTTCATGGGTTTTTCTTCTTGTGACTTGTTGAGGGGCTTGTGACTTGTTGAGGCCCTTGTGACTTGTTGAGGGCCCTTATCACATGTTGAGGTCTTTGTGACTTGTTGAGGTCCTTGTGACTTGTTGAGGCCCCTTTGAGGGCAAAACATCGTCAATAAAGCTTCCGTGTAACTGTGCTAGTACTTACAGCTGTTGCTCATATTATACAGCACTGTTTAGAATGCTGTGGTCCACTATTAGCTCCTCTCCCTCCATGTCCTCTCCCTCTATTCCTTCCACTCTCTCCAAGGCCCCTTCTGCCTCTATCCCCCCTCCAACCCTCCCTCTCCGTTCAACACCAACACACGTCTCTACGAAGTTACATTGTTAAGTTGATGAGAAATCTCCTGGGTAAACGTTGTGTCATCCAGACTTAGTTTGTCATTCAGATGAGGCCGATATTACAGCAAAACCAAACACCAGAACTGACTGGGTCCATCCCTTCGTGCCTTCCGAGTCAGTGGCGAACGTGGTGCTAGTGGTGTTTGGTGGTGGTGATGGTGTTGTAAGTATTGTTGGTCATTGTTGATGAAGGTAGTGCTTGTTAGCAATGCTGGTGGTGTTCAAGGGGTGGTGGAGGTACGTGGTTGTTCAAGGGGTGGTGGAGGTACGTGGTTGTTCAAAGGGTGGTGAAGGTACGTGGTTGTTCAAGGGGTAGTGGATGTATGTGGTTGTTCAAGGGGTAGTGGAGGTACGTGGTTGTTCAAGGGGTGGTGGAGGTATGTAGTGGTGATGGTGATGCTTCTAAAACTAAGCACTCGCTATTATGGTGAATGCGACCATGGAAGACTAACTCTTAAAGTGAGGTTATTCTGTGTAAAAGGAAAAGTAAGGAAAGGAATATTTAAATTCTTAACAAGCAGATCACAGAGTGGTAGTGACGAAAATAAAGTATTAGCGAAATAGTTGAGGGCTGCAAAGCACGGTCCTCACACACTGTTGTTTCTCAACCATGCTGACTGCAGCTTCGTATTGTTCTTTGAAGACGATACCAAAATAAACATGAAAATCATTTCAGTAGAAGACGCAGAAATTTACAAATTCTGACAGATTAGTTTTTGGATTTTGCTGCCGAAGTGGCTAGTTTATTGTGCACCCCGATATCCATCCTGTGGATGGTAGCGCAAGAGCATATGGATACACAAGACGCCTAGGAACAAGGCTCCAAAAGGGTTAACAGGAGTACATCTGGATTTATATCTACAGTTCTTTTATCTGTTACAAATTTAAGAAATTTGCTTAATATATCTGGTATCTTATTTTCCTTAATAAGATACCTTGACAGGTCACATAGGTTATTATACTGTCTGTCTCTATATTCCTCAGTAAGTGGACAGTTAAGCACATAGTGTTTAATATAGTGACCATAAGGCTGGTCACATACTTTGCATTTGGTGTGTTGACTAAACTGCCAGAAGTACTTGTAACCAGGTCTAAGCCTGACCACTACAACATCAGTCTGTTCACATTGCAAGTGGCTCCATAAACATGCTAATCTACGTTCATGATATAGTAGGTTTTAGATCTACTCAGACTTTTATAGCTCTACTGAAATTCCGACAGTCTTCAGAAAGTAACCGAAAATAACATGTTTAGTAGTGACAAATTTCAACTTCTTAGCTATGGAAAGAATGGAGAACTCACTGAAGGGAACAGTTTAAGAATCTAAAAAAAATTAATGTCAGATGACTTAGCATCTTGGTAAACACAGGGAGTATGAGGATGTTCAAAAGATAAGAGCTGCCGATGATGGTTTTATTCAAATCAGTTATGCTCTCACGTTTCTAATATTGTTCTGTGTTCACATCACTTACCAGTGCAGAAGAAATATCAAAGATGGAAAATGTACTGAGGTCATTTTCTGCTCGCACAGAATAAATCGAACGCACTTTGAGAGTACTTTCTGGAACGTAAGAGATACCTGATGATTGGGTACGGGAGTTATTTCCAGGGAAGCTTTAGGTAGTAGTCGTTTTGATAAGGACCTGCCTCGCATGGGCCAGTAGGCCTTCTGCAGTGTTCCTCCATTCTTATGTTCTTATGATAAGTACATGGAAAATACCTGACGTCAGGTCCCCGATCTGTCCACTACCATATAAACTTGCTGAAGTGTGAGATATGGGAGGAAGTATAAATTCAACCCAGTGAAAAGCATAGGTACCAATAGATATAACTAGAGAACACTGTGCCAACGTTTGTGGCCCAAGACTCTCTAACTTTCTACAGACATGAAAAATATTCTCTGAAGAAGGTAGAGATTTTCTGAAGGAAACTGGATCACTACCTTCTGCGAGTGCCTGATCAACCAGATCGTGGTAACTGTATAGGCCTGTGGGCAGCTAGCTGCAACAGCCTGGTTGGTCACGCAGTCAATATTAAGTCTGGACTCAGGCTCGAGTTGGATTGTAGATGAACTCTCGGTCACAGGTATATCACCACCACTTAAAACGTCAACACGGCCAAGCACCACGCTAACCAAACACCAGAAAGCACACCACCAAGCAAGCATCAAGCACAATCAGGTAAACACCATCAGTAAACACAAAGCACACTATCAAAAAAACACCAACAAGCACCACCATCACCAAGAAAACACCGTGTCTGAGGACATCAAGGGACTGAACCAGTCAGTTATAGGCTTCGGTGTTACCGTCATCTCAGCCTCATCTGGAGGACAAATTCGTCTGGTTGAAACAATATTTATCGAGTAAATTTCCTCCCAAATTAATATAATCGTGTAGAGATGATGTGGTTCCGCGAGGTTCGTTCCACAGGGGTCGTGCCAATAGGTTTGTTTCATGAGCTTCGTTCCACAAGATTCGTTCTGCAAGCTTCGTTCCACAAGATTCGTTCTGCAAGCTTCGTTCCATAAGATTCGTTCTGCAAGCTTCGTTCCACAAGATTCGTTCTGCAAGCTTCGTTCCATAAGGTTCGTTCTGCAAGCTTCGTTCCATAAGATTCGTTCTGCAAGCTTCGTTCCATAAGATTCGCTCTGCAAGCTTCGTTCCATAAGGTTCGTTCTGCAAGCTTCGTTCCACAAGGTTAGGTCTACGAGGTAATACCCTAAGACCACGGGGAAACAAATATCTGAAGGCATTTGTATCTATTCTGGATAAGTAAAAGTTTTACACTTCTTCTGCCTATAAGAAGATGCAAAGAGCCCCCCAAAAAACTCCTGAAATACAGCGGAGCGAAGAATTCTATAAAGCTTCCAACATGTATTCCCTGGTATTGCCCATCTCCCTGGGAAATGGGGAAAATGGGAAAAAAACGGCATGCATTGAGTGCTCGAAGAGGCCGTCCATCGCCATCATTAACCCTCGTAACTAAAATTCTCCCGCGGCCTCTGGACGCGTTCTTCAACTCAAAGAGCCACTTCGTCGCTATCGCGGCTCTGGTTGGCAAAGGAGGTGTGGGAGAGCCGGCCCAAACAACACTCCCGAATAAACGTATAATTTATTAGTCTCGGTTTTGAGGCCAATAAACGCGGCGGATCTGGCCAGACAAACGATCGGATCCCGAGTCTGCGGTGTCAATAAAAACTAATGCGATTCCCGAAGCGTCCAATCTTTTCCGTTAAGAGCCCAGGGTTGGGGAGAGTCTGGGAGGATGATACCACGGGGTCAGGCATGCGCGGGCTCCTCTCTGACCCCCAGGGTTGTGACTTGGACCGAGGGAGGATGATAATTCGGGGTGAGGGATGCGCTGGCTCTTCTCTGACCCCCAGGATTGTGGCTAGGAACCTGGGAGGATGATGCCTCAGACCCCATCCTCTATATCCCGTAGATGTAGACTTCAATCCTTTTAGGACGTTAACGATCCTGTTACTTTACACGAAGGACAAGCTTCATCGGGCTGTCGAGTGTTACAAGCGGAAGAGGCAGTTAGGGTGACCTCACACGTGGGTTAACCTGGAGATTCAACCTTGTGGATGTCTCGTACACCTTAAGGGTTCTTATTTGTCAAGAGATTTAGAGACGTTTCGTTGGCGTCACACTGTGTGTGTGTGTGTGTGTGTGTGTGTGTACGTACTCGCCTAGTTGAGGTTGCAGGGGTCGAGTCCAAACTCATGGCCCCCGCCTCTTCACTGGTCGCTACTAGGTCATTCTCCCTGAACCGTGAGCTTTATCATGGCTCTGCTTAAAGCTATGTATGGATCCTGCGTGTGTGTGTGTGTGTGTGTGTGTGTGTGTGTGTGTGTGTGTGTGTGTGTGTGTGTGTGTGTGTGTGTGTGTGTGTGTGTGTGTGCGCGCGCGCGCGTGCATGTGTGTGATGGTCGTCACAGGAGTCTGTACGGGGTCACATGAAGCCACACGGGGTATATATATAGGGTCACACAGGGTCACGCAGGATGACGTTCTTATTATTTAGATCTTAACTTTCCTTAATATGTCTTTGTCATCTGTGAAAGGCAACAGATATCCCTCGTAAGGACACAACTAACCCTCCTAGCTATCCCTCGTGAGGATACAACTATACTCCCAGCAATCCTTCGAGACATCCAAGAGGACATAAGAGGCCTAGCAGTCCTTTGATACATCCTAGAGGAGGACACAGCTAGCCTCTCAACCATCCCCTTGATACAGAGGATACAAAACGTACCTTGGGAAACATAAGTGGGTGCAAGAATCACGTATTAAGTCAGCGGTGCTATTCCTACTTGGCGAAGTGAGGGAGGAAGGTAGGAGAGTGCAGTGAGTGCCACTCGCGCTGTGGAGCCATACTGTAGCCTTGTTGGCACTGTGTGCCAGTGCAGACGGCCAGGACCACAACTTGGAAAATGGTAGCCGATCGTCGAGAATGTTGCATCCTGGGGAGGAGCGCGAGGTATTTCTGGGGAGGAATCTGTGTGGGGTGTTTCTGGGGAGGTATGTTTGTGCGGGGTGTTTTAGGGGAGGCGTGTCTGTTGGGTGTTTCTGGGGAGGTATGTGTGTGGGGTGTTAATGGGGAGGTGTATGTGTGGAGTGTTTCTGGGGGGATGTAAGGGTGGGGTGTTTCTGGGGAGATAGGGTGAGAGTGGGGTGTTTCTGGGGAGAAGTGTATGAGGTGTTTCTGGAGAGAGGTGTGTGGGGTATTTCTGGGGAGATGACGTGACAGTGGGGGTGTTTCTGGAGCAGCTTGAAGTGTTTTTAGGGAGGTGTTTGTATTTTGTTTCTGGGGATGAGTGGAAGGGGGATTTCTAGAAAGACGTGGGTTGGGTGCTTTTGACTAGGTATGTACTCACCTGCATGTGATTGTAGGGGTCGAGTTACAGCTTGTGTGTGTGTTTTTCCTGGGATTTGGCATGTTTCTGAGGTGTCTGGGAGTGTTTCTGGGGAGGTATGAGTGGCGTATTTCTTTGGATGCAACACCATACATGAAATAAGAAGTCCGGATGCTTCTCTGCAGATTTCAGGGCGACAACGACATCCAGTATGGGACCTTCACTTTAAGTAGAGGAAACATACACCGATGGCAATAAAGAAATGAGTGAAATACGGAAGTCATAATACGACTCTGTGTTCACTGAACCACTCATCAGTCTGCAGGTCGTCGACCTATACGAGTTTTTCATGAATGAGACTCGAAATACTGCCAACATCTCCACAATTTCCGATGTAGCTTTCTCACCAGTTGACGTTGAAGAAGCCATAGACAGCATTCCATCGCATTTGCTCCAGGCCCAGACTCGGGGAATTCCAAATTCATTAACAATTGTAATAAACCACTATTTCGGGTCCTCCGTATTTTATGGATGATACAGGTGTCATTCCACACTCATTAAAAAACACTGATATTCCCCCACT
>NC_091300.1:40244405-40254405 GCF_038502225.1 Cherax quadricarinatus | reverse complement strand
TCCCGCATTAGTGCTCTGTATATAAGAATGGTTGTAATAACCATCACTTTTTAAAGGGGTAAACCGTTGAGCCAGCGGAAGGCCTTGATCAGATTACCAAAAACTCCAACGGCGGGTCATCTGACTGAGCCTTACGTCAGGAAATAGTTGTCCTGTTTTCTGAAAAACCTTAAAGCAAACCAACTAGCAAGTGATCAGTCTGTCAGTGGAGCTGACTTTCCAGTCATATGACTGAGGCCTTCCTCTGACTTAGCAGTCCTATGACCGAGGGGTTCCCCTGACTTACCAGTCCACCTGGTCTAACCTAAGGATCAGATTATAAGAATGATGGACAGTAGTCTTGGCAGTGCTGTGTTGGCGACTCATCTTAATAGGGTCTAAGGAATCTGCCTTCTTACAACCCACCAATTATCGGCGTCGATCCTGAGTCAGGCTCGCGGCCCATGCTCTTTTTGTCTTTTCCGTTCCCTTTAGCGATTTTGTTTTTCTTAAAGAGAGAGAGTATGTGAGAGTCAACTTTCTCTCTCTCTCTCTCATATATATATATATATATATATATATATATATATATATATATATATATATATATATTTATATTTATATATATATATATATAAATATATATATAATATATATATATATAATATATATAAATATATATATGTATATAATATAAATATATATATGTATATAATATATATAAATATATATATGTATATAATATATATAAATATATATATATATATATAATATATATAAATATATATATATATATAATATATATAAATATATATATATAAATATATATATACCTGGAGGTTATTCCGGGGATCAACGCCCCCGCGGCCCGGTCCACGACCAGGCCTCCCGATGGATCAGGGCCTGATCAACTAGGCTGTTACTGCTGGCCGCACGCAGTCCGACGTACGAGCCACAGCCCGGCTGATCCGGCACTGACTTTAGGTATCTGTCCAGCTCTCTCTTGAAGGCAGCCAGGGGTTTATTGGCAATTCCCCTAATGCTTGATGGGAGGCTGTTGAACAGTTTTGGGCCCCGGACACTTATGGTGTTTTATATATATATATATATATATATATATATATATATATATATATATATATATATATATATATATATATATAATATATATATATAAATATATGTATATATATATAATATATATAAATATATATATATATATATATATATATATATATATATATATATATATAATATATATATAAATATATGTATATATATATAATATATATAAATATATATATATATATAATATATATATAAATATATGTATATATATATAATATATATATTTATAAATATATATATAATATATATATGCATAAATATATATATATGTATAAATATATATATATAATATAGGTATAAATATATATATATACTATATATATAAATATCTATATATAATATATATATAAATATATATATATAATATAAATATAAATATATATATATAATGTATATAAATATAAATATATATAATGTATATAAATATATATATATATAATGTATATAAATATATATATATATATAATGTATATAAATATATATATATATAATGTATATAAATATATATATATATATATAATATATATATATGTCGTGCCGAATAGGCAGAACTTGCGATCTTGGCTTAAATAGCAACGCTCATCTTGCCATATAGAACAAGTGAAAATTTGTGTATGCAATAATTTCGCCAAAATCATTCTGAACCTAACGAAAAAAATATGTTTCACGGTGTTTGTTTAGTATTAAATTATTGTAAACAAATATAAAATATATTTAGTTGGGTTAGGCTAAAATATATTGTTCTTGTTATAGTAAGGTTAGGTAAGTTTCCAAAGTTCCTTTTGGTGCAAAATTAAAAAAATTACATTAACATTAATCAAAAAAATATATCTTTAAACTTATAAGAGAAAATTTTAGAAAGGACTTAATTTTAAATGAGTTCTTGCTAACTGACCAGTTTTTCATATTCGACACGACATATATATTTATCTATATATATATATATATATATATATATATATATATATATATATATATATATATATATATATATATATATATATGTATCTCCCAGTCCTTTCTCTCCTCCTTCCCTCATCTCCCACCCTCCTCTCTCTCTCCGTCTCTCTTGCACGTGTAAGTACTCACACACACACAGATGAATTGTAGTGATGAATCACAGGGATGTTAGGAAGTACTTCTTCAGTCACAGAGTTGTCAGGAAGTGGAATAGTCTGGGAAGTGATGTAGTGGAGGCAGGGTCCATACGTAGTTTTAAGAAGAAGTATGATAAAGCTCATGGAGCAGGAAGAGAGACCTAGAAGTGACCAGCGAAGAGGCGGGGCCAGGAGTTTTGACTCGATCCCTGCAACCACAACTGTGTGAGTACAACTAGGCGAGTACACACAGACACACAATGTTCTCCGTAGACCACAGTTTTAGAAAAGTTGAAAGTTTGGTATACAAATGCGGATGGAATAATAAATTAATGTGAGGAATGGCATGAAAGAATGAAGACGTCCCCAGACATCCTAACACTCACAGAAACGAAACTCACTGGGATGATAACAGGCGCAATCTTTCCACCCGGATATCAGATCCTGAAAAAAGATGGGAGCAGAAGAGGAGGATGAGTTGCACTGCTCGTTAAAAAGCAATGGGGATTTGAGGAAATGGAAGGAATTGGCGAAATAAGCGAAAGGGGCTACATAGTAGGTACAGTTCACTCTGGGGGACATAAGGTAGCTATTGCAGTGATGTACAACCCACCACAGACGTGCAGGATGCCCAGATTAGAATATGAAGAGAGCAACAGAGCAGTGGTGGACACAGTAACTGAGGTGGCCAGAAGAGCTCACATGGGTAGAACAAAGTTACTAGTTATGGGTGATTTCAATCACAGGAAGATTGCGAAAACCTGGAGCCACATGGGGGGGGGTCCCAAAATATGGAGAGCCAAGATAATGGATGTGGTACTGGAAAACCTCATGCATCAACATGTTAAGGGCACTACCTGAGAGAGGTGAGGATGAACCAGCAAGACTGGACCTCGTATTCACCCTGAGTAGCTCGGACATCGAGACCATCACATATGAAAGGCCCCTCGGAGCTATTGATCACATGGTTCTGTGCTTTGAATACATCGAGTTACAAGTGGAGAGGGTGACAGGGGTAGGATGGGAAAAACCAAACTACAGAAAGGGGGACTACACAGGGTTGAGGAACTTCCTGCAGGAGGTTCAGTGGGAAAGAGAATTAGTGGGTAAATCAGTAAACGAAATGGTGAACTACGTGACAAAATGCAAGGAGGCAGAGGAAGGATTTGTTCCCAAGGGCAATAGAAATAATGAAAAGACCAGAACCTGCCCTTGGTTTACTCAAAGGTGTAGGGAGGCAAAAACTAAGTGCGCTAGAGAATGGAAAAAGTACGGAAGACAAAGGACCCTGGAAAATAGAGAGATCAGTCGAAGAGCCAGAAACGAGTATGCGCATATAAGGATGTAGAAAGGGAAGAGCGAGGCAGTAGTAAGAGGAGTAAGATTGGTGGTGGTTTCAGTAGTAGAAGTAGAGTAAATCTACAGACGAGAAAAAGGGGCACTGCCAGAGAGCTAATGTCCCACGAGGGTTAGACCAAAAACAAAGGGTGGGAAAACTGAAGGAAACAACAACTCACCTACGCCGAAGAAAGGAAGACAAAACACAGAAAAGGAGAAGAGGTAGGGAGATGAGAGGAAAAGATGAGGTCAGGTCACGAGTGTTATGAAGTTTGAAGCATTTAACAGTATAATGAAAAAGGAAGGCATCTACAGAGACAAAGCCACGACTGAGATTCATATTAGTAAACGTCGTGATAAGTTTGTCTTCTACGTGTGGGTTGTTTGTGCATACTTAAATAACATTCACACACAGCAAAGATGTAAGCCAGAGTCTGAACCAACAGTATGAAGCAGTGTTCAGCGTAATTTCTTCACTAACTGCTCATACTACAAATGATTTTGAAATTAGCACAAATTCTTCGGACTTCAAATAAAAAAGGAATAGACAACATGCCCATGCTGGTAGCGCACTCAGCTCACATGCTGAGTGTCCGAGGTTCGATTCCCTGCCGGGTGGAAACGATGGGTATGTTTCCTTACACCTGCTGCCCCTATTCACCTGTATACCTATATATATTACTAAATATAAAAGGAGAAACTTCCGTTTTTCCTTTTGGGCCACCCCGCCTCGGTGGGATACGGCCGGTGTGTTGAAAGAAAGTATGTATATATATATATATATATATATATATATATATATATATATATATTAATAGACGAGTTTGGGAGTGTGTGAAAAGGTAGAAACTTGAAAGTGAACATAGAAAAGAGTAAGGTGATGAGGGTATCAAATGATTTAGATAAAGAAAAATTTGATATCAAATTGGGGAGGAAGAGTATGGAAGAAGTGAATGTTTTCAGATATTTGGGAGTTGACGTGTCAGCGGATGGATTTATGAAGGATGAGGTTAATCATAGAATTGATGAAGGAAAAAAGGTGAGTGGTGCATTGAGGTATATGTGGAGACAAAAAACATTATCTATGGAGGCAAAGAAGGGAATGTATGAAAGTATAGTAGTACCAACACTCTTATATGGGTGTGAAGCTTGGGTGGTAAATGCAGCAGCGAGGAGACGGTTGGAGGCAGTGGAGATGTCCTGTCTAAGGGCAATGTGTGGTGTGAATATTATGCAGAAAATTCGGAGTGTGGAAATTAGGAGAATGTGTGGAGTTAATAAAAGTATTAGTCAGAGAGCTGAATAGGGGTTGTTGTGGTGGTTTGGTCATTTAGAGAGAATGGATCAAAGTAGAATGACATGGAGAGCGTATAAATTTGTAAGGGAAGGAAGGCGGGGTAGGGGTCATCCTCGAAAAGGTTGGAGGGAGGGGGGTAAAGGAGGTTTTGTGGGCGAGGGGCTTGGACTTCCAGCAAGCGTGCGTGAGCGTGTTAGATAGGAGTGAATGGAGACGAATGATATTTGGGACCTGACGAGCTGTTGGAGTGTGAGCAGGGTAATATTTAGTGAAGGGATTCAGGGAAACCGGTTATTTTTATATAGCGGGACTTGAGTCCTAGAAATGGGAAGTACAATGCCTGCACTTTAAAGGAGGGGTTTGGGATATTGTCAGTTTGGAAGGATATGTTGTGTATCTTTATACGTATATGCTTCTAAACTGTTGTATTCTGAGCACCTCTGCAAAAACAGTAATTATGTGTGAGTGTGGTGAAAGTGTTGAATGATGACGAAAGTATTTTCTTTTCGGGGATTTTCTTTCTTTTTTGGGTCACCCTGCCTCGGTGGGAGACGACCGACTTGTTAAATATATATATATATATATATATATATATATATATATATATATATATATATATATATATATATATATATATATATATATATATATATATATATGTCGTGCCGAATATGTAAAACTGGTCAATTAGCAAGAGCTCATTTAAAATTAAGTCCTTTCTAAAAATTTCTCTTATACGTTTAGAGATATATTTTTTTCATTAATGTTAATGTAAAAAATTTTAATTTTGCACCAAAAGAATCTTAGAAAACTTACCTAACCTTATTATAACAAGAACAATTTATTTTAGCCTAACCCAACTAAATATATTTTAGATTTGTTTACAGTAATTTAATACTAAACAAACACAGTGAAATATATTTTTTTCGTTAGGTTCAGAATGATTTTGGCGAAATTATTGCATACACAAATTTTCACTTGTCCTGTATGGCAAGATGAGCGTTGCTATTTAAGCCAAGATCGCAAGTTCTGCCTATTCGGCACGACATATATATATATATATATATATATATATATATATATATATATATATATATATAAACACTCCTGCTCCTGCGAATTCCTTGCATATATATATATATATATAATATATATATTTATATATATATATAAAACTACAAACCAGTATCACTAACATTACATATAATAAAAGTAATCTCTGAAAGGATGGTGAGACGCCAAGTGTTTTAATGGAAAAGTGTGACCTTCATAACCTAGGTCAACATGGATGCGGAAGATTATGCCTCTCATGACTATTAAATCGTTATGAAAGAATCACTGAGTCTCTGGAATAAACCCAAAATGCAGGTGTGGTCTACACGGATTTTTGCAAAGCCATTTGACTAACCTGAACATGAAGTGATAATCCCAAAAAATGAGGTTATTAATTATAAGAGGCAAATATTAAATCTGCGTATTCGAATTTTTAGAAACGAAAGAGAGAGAGAGAGAGAGAGAGAGAGAGAGAGAGAGAGAGAGAGAAAGTGGTAGTAAATAAAATTGTCTCAGAGAAGAAAAATGTTTAATACCCCATAGGCACTCCTAGTACTTTACTATTTCCCATTCCAATAGCAGACATAAAAACACTAGCCACAGTTTCGTATTTTCCTGTGGGGACGATAACAGATTGTGTGTGAAAGTAGCCTCGATAGGAGAAAAATTGCACTCAGATGGCTATAATGTCTTCCAGTGGGCAAAAAAAAAAAAAAGAAATGAAATTCATTGGTAAAAATTTTTAATGGCTTAGAATCTAAGGAATTAAAAATTTTCACCAATGAATTTTTTTTTATCTTAGCCTCAGATAAAGGAAAAATAAACTCAAAACGAGAACACAGTACAGAAAGTCCGGCAGAACATCGCAAAGAACGTAGGAAACAGCTGAACATCTATGAATAATATCAGATATGTCATCTAGGATACACAAAGTCATAAGGTACAGAAAAAACTGAGGGAGGGGGTTGATAATGCCAGTGAAAGTACTGTTCAACTCACGTGTGTTGTCAGGTCTGGTATATTGATTTGTGCTCAGAGCGGGAAAATGTACAGAGATTGTTTACTGCCCTCGTTGAATCAATACTGCATTTAAACTACTGGAAACTCCTCGGAATGCTTGAAATACACGTTCTGGAGGGTCGTAGAGTTACCTGATAGCACGCACCTGAAACGTATTCCAGGACTACGTCCTAAATCAACAAATTAAGTAAAATCTTATTGGAGCGAGAGATGTGCGAGGAAGAGTAAAATAATCCAGAGAAAACCAGGGGCGCCATGGACACAATACGAGAACAGTTTCATTATCCGTGGACCAAAACTTCAATGTCACAGCATATTACAGACATATCTGAAGAACATATGTAGAGGTCTTCAAGAGGAAACTACCATTACCTCCAAGAGTGAGACCAACCAGGCTGTGATGGCTATGTGGACCAGCAGGCTGCTGAAAGCAACAGCCTGGTTGAACAGGCGCTCAGCAAGAAAGATGTGCAGTATAAAATACAGTTTGGTTACATTCTTGAAGACAGAAGTCTTGCCAGCGTCTGTGCTGGCGACAACGGTCGATAAAGAACGGAAGTGAGACTTGGTTTATGGCAGCAACCATCGCCATTAAAAGCTGCCAGAATACCGCATGTGGCGCCAGGCAATATTTGGATCACCATTAAAGTAAACCTTAATCTCTTTATTTCCCCTTCCCTTCACTTTCCCATTCCCTTCGTTTTCCCCTTTCCTCTATTTCCCCCTCACCTTACTCCTTTCTATGCCACGTCACCTCATTCTGTTTGTCAGATTCTTTATCGTTATGTGGCTTTGGGGATCCCGGTGGAGTTCTGCGGAGCCCGACGGAGTTGAACTCGTGTGGAACCATCGATGTTTTCACGTCAGTGGTTGTTCACTTGTCTCGGATATCTCTCCGTCTGGTCTCTCGTTACTGTTGTAAATGATCTTGACAAGTATTGCAAATGGTCTTAGTAAGTGCTGTGAATGATCTAAAGTTTGTAAATAGTCTTAAGCGTTGAAAATTGTCTAAAATGTTGTAAATGTGTCAATCTACCCCTCACCTCCCCTCCTTGTCTACCCTCACCTCCCCTCCTTGTCTACCCTCACCTCCCCTCCTTGTCTTCCCTCACCTACCCTCCTCGTCTACCCCTCACCTACCCTTCTCGTCTACCCCTCACCTACCCTCCTCGTCTACCCCTCACCTACCCTTCTCGTCTACCCCTCACCTCTCCTGGTCTGCCCCTCACCTCCCCTCCTCGTCTACCACTCACCTGCCCTCCTCACCTACCCTCCTCGTCTACCCCTCACCTACCCTCCTCGTCTACCCCTCACCTCCCCTCCTCGTCTACCCCTCACCTCCCCTCGTCTACCCTCAGCCTCCCCTCGTCTACTTACCTCCCCTCGTCTACTTACCTCCCCTCGTCTAATCCTCACCTCCCCCCTGGTCTACCCCTCACCTCCCCTCTTCGTCTACCTCTCACCTCCCATCCTCGTCTACCCCTCACCTCCCCTCTTCATCTACCCATCACCTCCCCCCTGGTCTACCCCTCACCTTCTCTCTTCGTCTACCCCTCACCTTCTCTCTTCGTCTACCCCTCACCTCCCCTCCTCGTCTACCCTTCCCCTCCGCTGCTCGTCTACCATCACCTCTCCTCTTCGACCTCCCGTTCTCGTCTACCCTTCACCTCCCCTCCTCGTCTACCCCTCACTTCCTCTCCTTGTGTACCCCTCACCTCCCCTCGTCTACCCTCACCTCCCCTCATCCTCCCCTCGTCTACCCCTCACCTCCCCTCCTCGTCTACCCCTCACCACCCCTCATCATCTACCCCTCACCTCCCCTAGTCTAATCCTTACCTCCCCCCTGGTCTACCCCTCACCTCCCCTCGTCTAATCCTCACCTCCCCCTGGTCTACCCCTCACCTCCCCTCTTCGTCTATCCTCACCTCCCCTCCTCGTCTACCCCTCACCTCCCCTCTTCATCTATCCCTCACCTCCCCTCGTCTAATCCTCACCTCCCCCCCTGGTCTACCCCTCACTTTCCCTCTTCGTCTGCCTCTCACCTCCCCTCCTCGTCTACCCCTCACCTCCCCTCTTCATATACCCCTCACCTCCCCTCCTCGTCTACCCCTCACCTCCCCTCGTCTAATCCTTACCTCCCCCCTGGTCTACCCCTCACCTCCCCTCGTCTAATCCTCACCTCCCCCTGAAATACCCCTCACCTCCCCTCTTCGTCTATCCTCACCTCCCCTCCTCGTCTACCCCTCGCCTCCCCTCTTCATCTATCCCTCACCTCCCCTCGTCTAATCCTCACCTCCCCCTGGTCTACCCCTCACTTCCCCTCTTCGTCTGCCTCTCACCTCCCCTCCTCGTCTACCCCTCATCTACCCCTCTTCATATACCTCTCACCTCCCCTCCTCGTCTACCCCTCACCTCCCCTCTTCATCTACCCCTCACCTCCCCTCGTCTAATCCTTACCTCCCCCCTGGTCTACCCCTCACCTCCCCTCGTCTAATCCTCACCTCCCCCTGAAATACCCCTCACCTCCCCTCTTGGTCTATCCTCACCTCCCCTCCTCGTCCACCCCTCACCTCCCCTCCTCGTCCACCCCTCGTCTACCCCTCACTTCCCCTCCTCGTCTACCCCTCACCTCCCCTCCTCGTCCACCCCTCACCTGCCCTTCTCGTCTACCCCTCACCTCCCCTCCTTGTCTACTCTCACCTCCCCCCTCGTCTACCCCTCATCTCCCCATCTCCCCTCGTCTACTCTCACCTCCCCTCCTCGTCTACTCTCACCTCCCCTCCTCGTCTATCCTTCGCCTCCCCTCCTCGTCTACCACTCACTTCCTCTCCTCGTCTACCCCTCACCTCCCCTTTTCGTCTTCCCGCACCTCCTCCCCTCGTCTACTCCCACCTCCCCTCCTCGTCTCCCCTACCCTCGTCGTCTACCCCTCACCTCCCCTCGTCTACTCACCTCCCCTTCTCGTCTGCTCTCACCTCCCCTCCTCGTTTACCCTCAACTCCCCTCGTCTACCCTTTACCTCCCCTCGTCTACCCCTCCCCTCCTCGTCTACCCTCACCTCCCATCGTCTACCCTCACCTCCCCTTCT
>NC_091300.1:40119405-40236905 GCF_038502225.1 Cherax quadricarinatus | reverse complement strand
AAATATTTTTTATCGTGCTTAATAAATAGTCATTTCTTAGTTGTCGCGTATGTACTCACCTATATGTGGTTGCAAGGGTCGGGTTCTATCTCCTGGTCTCGCTTCTCAACTTGTCGCTTGCCGAATTTACTCCAAACTTCGTGGGTCCCATCGTAACTACTCATAAAATACTTATGTCTGTCTCCATCATTTCGTCTTCGAGATAATTCCACTTCCTGACGATCCTGAGGCTGAAAAAATGTTTTCTAACATCCCGCTGGCTCATATGTCTTTAGCTTCCTGCTTTGCCCCTGAGTACCTGTTTCCCCGTCATTCAGACGGCCCATCCCCTCTCTACCCTATCAATTCCTGGGAGAATTTTGTAGCTCATATCTCTTAGCTGTGGTACTAGTTCCGTTGCATTCCTCTGTATATTTCTTTAGTTTCGTAACATGTTTTTTTGGTGTGATTTCCATGTTGGTGCTGCATTTTTTAATACGGATCCGAAGTATGTTAGTATATAATGGGTCCGGAATGATAACATGTTGAGATTCCCGAAGGCCACTCTTACATTTGCCAGGCGAACAATGGCTGCAGTAGTTATTCGGTTGATGTGAACCTCTGGCGATATACTGTGCACCATGTTCACCCCTAAGTCTCAGTTTGAATTAGGTCTGCAGCTTTTGCCCCCTGAGTCTGTACTTCTGTTACTCCTTGTCTGGTCTTCTGGTTTCTTCCTTAGTCTTCATAACCCTGAATTTACAATTCGTCCTCATCAGTTTATAGCCTTTTCTCTATCCTCATTTGTTTGTATTTTTACAACATCTGCAAACAGGGATACATCTGACTCTGTTTCATCTGGAATGTCATTCACATTAAGCAAACACAGTACTGTCTTAATGCCGATCCTTGCGGCATCCTGCTTGTTACATTTCCCTATTCTGACGTCTCTTCAAGGACAGTCACTCTTTACCTCCTACCTCTGAAGTATTCTTTGATGAGTAAGACGCATGTGTAACAGTTGAGTATTTTTATTGTTGATTTAAAGGTTTCTCCTATACAGTAGGCTTCTTCAGTCAAATACAAAGACATCAGGCTACTACAACATTAAAGATACCCAACTGTTGCACGTGTATTATCTTACTCTTGTCGGGATTATATATCCACCGGAGTAAGTTTCCTTTTATTCCCTCCTCTACATCAAGTTTTTACCCCAGTCTCTCCTGGGTGCACAGTTTCAAATGCCTTCTTGACGTCTAAGAAAACACAATCTTTCCTTCCTTTTCTCTCCTGTCTCACATGTATTATTTTATCATGCAGTTCCAGCAGGCTGGTAAAGCAAAATTTGTCATCTCTGAACTCGTGCTGGTTAGTCCAGTTAGTTATTATTATACCACTTTAATTCAAGTGCTCTTCCACCCTACATCTGATTATCTTCTCCATTATCTTGAATGGTATCTTCTTTCTTAAATATAGGGAGCACATTCACTGTTCTTCAGGTCTCATGTTCATTCATTGACTTGTTGTAGATCTTAGCTAGGGGATCAGACAGTACTTTTGCTCCATCTCGCAGAATCCACAGTAACACCTTGTCAGGTCCTATTGACTTTGATGTAACCAGCTTCATCGTGTACTTACCTAGTTGTGGTTACAGGGGTCGATTCACAGCTCCTGGCCCCGTCTCTTCACTGGTCGCTACTAGGTCACTCTTCCTGCTCCATGAGCTTTATCATACCTCTTCTTAAGGCTGTGTATGGATCCTGCTTCCACTACACCACGTCCCAGACTATTCCACTTCCTGACAACTCTGTAGCTGAAGGAATACTTCCTAACATCCCTGTGATTCATCTGAGTCTTCAACTTCCAGCTGTGACCCCTTGTTGCTGTGTCCCATCTCTGGAACATCCTGTGTCTGTCCACCTTGTCGATTCCTCAGTATACTATTTGTCGTTTTCATATCCTCCCTATCTCTCCTATCTTCCAGTGTCATCAGGTCGATTTTCCTTAACCTCTCCTGGTAGGACATATCCCTTAGCTCCGGGACTAGTCTTGTTGCAAACCTTTGCACTTTCTCTAGTTTCCTTACGTGCTTGGCTAGGTGTAAGTTCCAAACTGGTGCCGCATACTCCAATATGGGTCTAACGTACACAGAGTCCTGAACGATTCCTTATTAAGATGTCGGAATGCTGTTCTTGGGTTTGCTAGGCGCCCGTATGCTGCAGCAGTTATTTGGTTGATGTGCGCCTCAGGAGATGTACCCAGTCTTATACTCGCCCTAAGATCCTTTTCCTTGGGTGAGGTTTGTAGTCTCTGGCCCCCTAGACTCTACTCCGTCCGCGGTCTTCTTTGCCCTTCCCAGTCTTCATGACTTTGCACTTGGTCGGGTTGAACTCAAAGATCCAGTTGCTGGACCAGGTCTGCAGCCTGTCCAGATCCCTTTGTAATTCTGCCTGGCTCTCGTCCGACTGAATTCTTCTCATCAACTTCACATTCATCTGCAAACAGGGACACTTCGGAGTCTATTCCTTCCGTCATATCGTTCACAAATGCCAGAAACAGCACTGGTCCTAAAACTGATCCCTGTGGCACCCCGCTCGTTACAGGCGCCCACTATGACACCTCGCCACGTACCATGACTCGCTGTTGCCTTCTTGACAGGTATTCCCTGATCCATTGTAGTGCCTTCCCTGTTATGCCTGCCTGGGCCTCCAGCTTTTGCACTAATCTCTTGTGTGGAACTGTGCCAACGCCTTCTTAGAGTCCAAGAAAATGCAGTCTACCCACCCCTCTCTCACTCTTGTCTTATTGCTGTCACCCTGTCATAAAACTCCAGTAGGTTTGTGACACAGGATTTCCCATCCATGAACCCGTGCTGGTTGTCGTAGATAAGTTCGTTCCTTTCTAAGAGCTCCACCACTCTTCTCCTGATAATCTTCTCGATGACTTTGCATATTAGACATGTTAGTGACACTGGTCTGTAGTTTAATGCTTCGTGTCTGTCTCCTTTTTAAAAAAATGGAACTACATTTGCTGTCTTCCATACCTCAGGTAGTCGCACTGTTTCGATAGATGTGTTGATTGTTGTTAGTCGTACACATAGCTCCTCTGCTGCCTCTCTCAGGACCCATGGAATATGTGTGTGTGTGTGTGTGTGTGTGTGTGTGTGTGTTTGTGCTGCGGACCATTACTATTACCTACCAATTTCTGGTTGCAGGGGTCGGAGTCCCAGCTCCCGGTACTGCCTTTCAAACTGGCCGTTCCTGGATTCACTTCTGGCTTTGTGAATCATATCATATATAACTCCTGTCTCCGATTCTAACACTGTATTGATGTGGAAACATTGAATATTTCACAGGTCGCTTGGACAGTAATTCAGTTTTTTTTTTTTTAATAGCGGAGTCAAATCTGGTGAGAATAAGTTTGGTCAGTGTTTCTGAAATTAGGAATGTAACTTGATGTCTTCGTAGTTGTGTCTGTCGTGGCAATCATTGTAGATTCCATGGACAGTCTGTCCGCTTCCTTGATAGTTCTGCTCCGAGGACGTTCATCAGCTGGTTCTCTATGTTGTAGGTGAATAGTGAGTGTCGTCAGTGTTACCTCTGTGGTAGGCACTTCTGTGTTTGCTGATCCTCTCGTTCAGGTTCCTAGAAGATTCATCCCACGTAACACTTATCACAATTGCCACAGCGTATCACCTAGACGCCGGCAGTCGTGTCTTAGGTTATAGGTTGACAAGAAAGCGGAACCGAATGTGCTTGGATCTGATTGCCACAACTAAAGCCATCACACAATAACCAGCTTCTTTCCAAATTTCAGATACACTATCTAAGCTTAAGCTCACTGGACATGACACTGCTAAGACGTAAAATAACACGAATCACTGCAGTCGACCTGCAGGATGGTTGACCAGGAAAGCACTAGATAATCCTGGCCCCAGGCAGGGTTCTGGGAATAGAAAAATAACTCGAAACTCATCAGAAGTATACCTAACTTAATCCAACGTTCTTTCTAAATGACTGAGTCACATTTTAATAGTTTACGTCACTTAGCAAGAACTCGTTTAAAATTAAGTCCTTTCTAAAATTTTGTCTTGTACGTTTAAAATTTTTTTATTTATTTATGTTAATGTAAAAGTTAAAAATTTTGTACCAAAAGAACCTTAGGAAACTTACCTAACCTTATTATAACAAGCGCAGTTTAATTTAGCCTAATCCAACTAAATATATTTCAGATTACAATAATTTAATAATAAACAAACACAATGAAATATATATTTTTTTCGTTAGGTTCTGAATGATTTTTGCGAAATTATTACACAAATTTTCGAATGCAGTAATTTGTAATGCAATAATTTGTATCCAGTAATTTCACAAAAATCATTTTGAACTAACGAAGACAAATATATATTTCATTTTGTTTGCTTATTATTAAATTATTATAAACTTATTTAAAAAATATTTAGTTGAATTAGGCTAAATTAAATTGCGTTTGTTATAATGTTAGGTAAGTTTTCTTAGGTTCTTTTGGTACAAAATTATTAATCTTTACAATAACTTAAATGAAAAAAAAAATATATCTTTAAACGTACAAGACATAATCTTAGAAATTACTTAATTTTAAATGAGTTCTTGCTTAGTGACCAATTTTACCTAGTCGGCACGACATATAGAATTTGCGATCTTAGCTTAAATAGCAACGCTCATCTTGCCATATAGGACAAGTGAAAATTTGTGTATGCAATAATTTCGCCAAAATCATTCTGAACCTAACGAAAAAAATATATTTCATTGTGTTTGTTTAGTATTAAATTACTGTAAAAGTATTTAAAATATATTTAGTAGGATTAGGCTAAAATAAATTGCGCTTGTTATAATAAGGTTAGGTAAGTTTTCTAAGATTCTTTTGGTGCATAATTAAAAATTTTTACATTAACATTAATGAAAAAAATATATCTTTAAACGTATAAGAGAAATTTTTAGAAAGGACTTAATTTTAAATGAGTTCTTGCTAATTGACCAGTTTTACCTATTAGGCACAACATATATATATATATATATATATATATATATATATATATATATATATATATATATGTAGGTAGTAGGTTGGTAGACAGCAACCGCCCAGGGAGGTACTACCGTCCTGCCAAGTGAGTGTGGAACGAAAGCCTGTAATTGTTTTACATGATGGTAGGATTGCTGGTGTCCTTTTTTCTGTCTCATGAACATGCAAGATTTCAGGTATGTCTTGCTACTTCTACTTACACTTAGGTCACACAACACATACATGTACAAGCATATGTATACACACCCCTCTGGGTTTTCTTCTATTTTCTTACTAGCTCTTGTTCTTGTTTATTTCCTCTTATCTCCATGGGGAAGTGGAACAGAATTCTTCCTCCGTAAGCTATGCGTGTTGTAAGAGGCGACTAAAATGCCAGGAGCAAGGGGCTAGTAACCCCTTCTCCTGTATATATTACTAAATGTGAAAGGAGAAACTTTTGTTTTTCCTTTTGGGCCACCCTGCCTTGGTGGGATACAGCCGATGTGTTGAAAGAATATATATATATATATATATATATATATATGATCTGCTTGTCCCTTGTGGACAAA
Organism: Cherax quadricarinatus; assembly: GCF_038502225.1. Classification (NCBI taxonomy): domain Eukaryota; kingdom Metazoa; phylum Arthropoda; class Malacostraca; order Decapoda; family Parastacidae; genus Cherax; species Cherax quadricarinatus. Next base: position 40,231,314 of record NC_091300.1, on the reverse strand, counting down.
ACGTCTTGTCAGTAAAAGGCCATAAAACGCATGTTGCGATATATTCTACCACTAATATACAACAGCGGTACTAACAGTAAAGCTTTTATTTCCCAGCAAAGTCAAGCTTAGAAACCAGCGAAGAAGCAGCGATTCTTGTCCGTCGTGTGAATAAATCTTTTTTTTGCACGAGTCCTTGTAATGCAGTGTAGGTGCTGCTGCTTTATTGTGTTTACCTTCTCTTCAACCCCATTTGTTGGCTTCTCGCTACTCTGTTTATCTTCCCTTTCTCGCCTCGATTTTAACTTGGCACTAGTGATCTGTGCCTTCGTTTAAACGACTTCCAGGTGAGGGTGTGTGATTGTCTTCCAGGTGAGGGTGTGCGATTGTCTTCCAGGTGAGGGTGTGTGATTGTCTTCCAGGTGAGGGTGTGTGATTGTCTTCCAGGTGAGGGTGTGTGATTGTCTTCCAGGTGAGGGTGTTTGATTGTCTTCCAGGTGAGGGTGTTTGATTGTCTTCCAGGTGAGGGTGTATGATTGTCTTCCAGGTGGGGGTGTTTGTCTTCTAGGTGAGGGTGTTTGTTTTCCAGATGAGGGTGTTTGATTGTCTTCCAGGTGAGGGTGTTTGATTGTCTTTCAGGTTAGGGTGTTTGATTGTCTTCCAGGTGAGGGTGTTTGTCTTCCAGGTGAGGGTGCTTGTCTTCTAGGTGAGGGTGTTTGATTGTCTTCCAGGTGAGGGTGTTTGATTGTCTTTCAGGTTAGGGTGTTTGATTGTCTTCCAGGTGAGGGTATGTGATTGTCTTCCAGGTGAGGGTGTTTGATTGTCTTCCAGGTGAGGGTGTTTGATTGTCTTCCAGGTGAGGGTGTGTGATTGTTTTCCAGGTGAGGGTGTGTGATTGTCTTCCAGGTGAGGGTGTGTGATTGTCTTCCAGGTGAGGGTGTGTGATTGTCTTCCAGGTGAGGGTGTGTGATTCTCTTCCAGGTGAAGGTGTGTGATTCTCTTCCAGGTGAGGGTGTTTGATTGTCTTCCAAGTGAGGGTGTGTGATTCTCTTCCAGGTGAGGGTGTGTGATTCTCTTCCAGGTGAGGGTGTTTGATTGTCTTCCAGGTGAGGGTGTGTGATTCTCTTCCAGGTGAGGGAATGTGATTGTCTTGGAGACTAGGGTAAGAAATTATCTCTCTCCCTCCTGAGTTGGCGAAGTTATTTCACAAATCAAGACTTTTAAATAGAATGGGAGGGGCTTCTTGATTCTTTCGAAGGGCTCTTGATCCAACGAACAGGAATTATCCTTTCTTTTCTTGGATCACAGCTACTTACATTGTATTCCCCATGTTCTTTATTACTTCTACGAGTTCGTCGCTTAAGTGAAAATAATAATAATAATCGATTTCTTCCTGAGGCCGCTTGATTATTCCACTTCGTCTGCCGTCTAAACGCTATTACCCCACCTCAGCCTGGGCAGTATCTTCCATTTTTACGTGTAGGGAAGTGGGTAAGACTGAAGCTAGCTGTGGGTCAGGTCTCGTGTGGTTAACTGACTTGTTTCGACGATTGAATGATCGTTGATGAATTGACATTCTTAAGATAGGAAGAGCTGTAATAAAACTGTTGATGGCTCTCCCTCGTGTAGCTTGATAGCTGTCTTCTGGCTATCAGCGAAATAGAATAGTTCCAGGTGGGAGAACATGAGAACATTGGACCTGTAGATGCCAGTAAAGCAGTGATACTTCTCCGGTGTTTGAGGCTTTGCTAAACTAACTACTGTAACCGGGCCAGCTAGAAGCAAGAGCCTCCTTGCACGGCCACTTCCTAACATGAGAAACGAAAATCTGTTAAAGATTTTGCATTCCTGACAGAATTGCTCATCTGTTATTTATCTCATAAACTTTTAAGATCTTAAATCTTAAAAAACTATTTGCATTCATCATACGCTTGCATTCATTTTCCAGAGTGTTTCATTGTATTTCTTATTCACATAATACTGTGTATTCTTTCCAATTTAGAAGTCCTTGTCTGAATTCGAGCCTCAAAGGCGATGACACCAGAAATCACTAACATTCATTGTGGTAAGCTGGCACCAGCTGAGTACGTTAAACGACTCTGTTCCTTTAGGAATTACTCCAAAGCATTCACTTAAGCAGTGTAGAGTGGAAGTAGACAATCTTAGTATTTGTAGTTTTACAGGGGAATAACGGTGCAGCATCAGGTCAGTGGTACCCGTACCCTTAATGACTAACACAATTACACATCTAATTTATTATTATCCAGTGATTGTTGTTACTTAGTGGAGACTTTCAGTAGGTCGCTATCAGTGCGACTTAAAACTATTGACGGTCGCCTAGCAGCGAGCAATAGTAAAAAAAAAAAGTAATTTAGAGTAATATTACCGAGTTTTGCAGTGTTTGGCAGCAGCGAGGCGGGTCGTAGCTGCTCGATGTCTCCACTATTCCTCTTGTGGGTTGAGACTGCATTATTTTCCCCTAACTAGACAGTAATTGCCATTTACCCTGTGCTCGGTAGAGTGCACACTTGTTTGTGGCAGCGGGGTTAAGAGTTTTCGACTTCTGGGCCCGAGTTTGGCTGTACCGACCACCAGTGTGTGGTGGTCGGTACAGCCATGTAACAATATTATACAAGCCGGTATCAGAAATATTGTCGGGACGAAAATTAAAGTTTTGAAGAGGCTGAACAGCTTTCTCCTATATTTGCCGGATCAATTGGATTGTAATGGCTGTGTGGGTCTGCAGTCTGCTAGCACAGTCTGCATGGCCAGGCTTTCAGCACGAGTCGTGCCTTATGGACTGCTGGTGTAGAAGCGCTTCCCTAACCTGTTCAAGGTAAAATCACTTCCTCTAGTCCAACTTCATTATTTGTGGAAATGAAGATATATGATATCAAGGAATGGAAAAAAAAACACGAAATGTAATCACTCTAGGACGGGTTTAATAGAAACTTTTCCATCCTGGAACCTTGATCACTCCTTATGTACATGGAAAAACACGAGGTTACATATTCGGGGAGGCTCTTGAGAAGTGAGGTCTAGCAGCAGGTCACGTGACAGCTGTGGCGGGCGGGGGTGGCACTTGTTTGTTGATCATGGGTGCCAGAGCGGCAGCGGTACTGTAATTTTCGTGGTTTTAATTATACTTGTCCGACACAGCAACGCCATGGAATGTTGGAAGAGATAGAATATCTTCAATCCTATTGCCTACCTCTTGGACATGTCTTCTTCTGTTGGGTCTGGCCCACCTGTGATCTCTGCCATTGCTGGACCTCTCCTCTGGCTCCAGTATACAGGTTTCCATCTTCACGTTTCTGCCTTAGGAGGTCGTGTATGTTTAAACATTTCAACATGGCCTCTCAGCTGTCAAGGAGCCTTGGCTTCTTGTCTTAAGCTCCTCGTCTCTTCCGTTCTTTCCTTAGTCTTGCCGTGTTTTATTTCCTATGTTTTTCCCTTCTCTCGCCAACAACTCCAAAATTTCCACTTTAATTTTTGTTTATTTTAAAGTTTTTGCCGTGAAGCAGCTTCTCTCCAGCACCGTCAGAGCTGTTGCTGGCTACAACCCTGTCTATGGTGCTAATGTCACAACATCTAGGATAATGTACGCTAATATCTTTATTTGTAAAGGTACATGTACATGGTACACAGGCCTAGCTGGCATCAATGACATACTACTATATGGAAAGCCGCTTCTAATGCAGAGCATTTGAGGCAAATTAGGTCAATTTTGTCGCCAGGATGCGACCCAAACCAGTCAAATAACACCCAGGTATCCATTTTACTGATGGATGAACAGGGACAGCAGGTTTGTTATGGAAACACATCCTAATGTTCTCCAGCCGGACCTCAGTGTGTGAGCCGAGTGTGCTAGCGAGCCTGCCAACCATGATTGTTTATGTTATGTTAATGATGGCTGAGGAAATGAGGAAAATTCTCTCCAGCCCTTGAAGCTAATACAAAACAAAGTACTTAGAATCATTCTTGTCTGTTGTAGAACTATCTTGGTTCTTAATATGAAGGACAGGCTTGGTGCTCCAAGTATCAGTGATAGGGTAATTGAGATTAACACCGTACTTAATATTAAATTGTTGGGAAATTAACCAGATTGTCACCACAAATGAACCAGACTGTCACTACAGATGAATCAGACTGTCACCATAAATGAACCAGACTGTCACCATAAATGAACCAGACTGTCACCACAAATGAACCAGACTGTCACCATAAATCTTGCTGAATGTCTACAAGTTAATAAACAAATCAGAATTGATTATGAAAACGTGCAGTTATATTTAGTTATGTAACCTGCACGAACTGTATCACTGTAGACAACAAAGGCATTTCACACCACGGAAATTGTATTCATTTAATATCACATATCTTTAAGAAGCTCAGCACAAATAATTCATTTCTTAAAACATTTACAAAGGCAACTGCTCAGGCAGAAATCTCTCAGTAAATTATTAGAATAACGTACTATAAATTATATACTATGATAGATCTAAGCAGGAGTCTACTGGCAGGGAAATATAGCAACCATATTGGGTTAGGAATTGTCTGCCATTCGTATAGCACGTATGGTAACTTATTACAATGAGTTTTACTCTACATAGAATGTATATAGAATGCTTGAATAAACTTACTCGCTACCACCTTTAAGGGGTTCTGGTGGCCTGGTGGTTAACGCTCTCGCTTCACACGGTGAGGGCCTGGGTTCGATTCCCAGCCAGAGTAGAAACATTGGACGTGTTTCTTTCCACCTGTTGTCTATGTTCCCCATCAGTAAAATGGGTACCTGGGTGTTAGTCGACTGGTGTGGGTCGCATCCTGGGACACTGACCTAAGGAGGCCTGGTCACAGACCGGGCCGCGGGGGCGTTGACCCCCGGAACTCTCTCCAGATAAACTCTCCAGATAAACCGTCCATAGGATGGATTCGGGATGCACAGTGAACCAACCGCTACCGTCCACAGGGTGAATACTGGATACTTTAACTAGCCGCTGCCTTCCTATGGATAGTTATGGGGTGCACAAGACATTAGCTGCTTGGGCAGCAAAAATGTAAAAATCTAATGCTGGGACCATTACTGGGACCACCATGTTGGAAGCATCACACTGGGACCATCGTACTGGGATCATCACATTGAGACCATCACGCTGGGACTATTACTGCGACCACCACGCTGGAATCATCACACTGGGACCATCATATTGGGATCATCACACTGAGACCGTCACACTGGGATCATCACGCTGGAACCATCACACTGGGACCATTACTAGGACCACCATGCTGGAACCATCACACTGCGACCATTACTAGGACCACCATGCTGGAACCATCACACTGCGACCATTACTAGGACCATGCTGGAGCCAAAACACTGCGACCATTACTAGGACCACCATGCTGGAACCATCACACTGGGACCATTACTAGGACCACCATGCTGGAACCATCACACTGGGACCATTACTAGGACCACCATGCTGGAACCATCACACTGGGACCACCTTTAAGACATTCGCTGATAAAGATGTATTTTTGTATTTAAAAGTCTTGCCTGGCTGTCATGGTGGCAGCTTTTGCTAATCTCTTCTGCCGGTGCTGCTACGCTCTCCTCCTCGACCTTACGACTTCTAGCTCCTCCTAATCTTCCTCTTCGACCTTAGCTTTATCAACCAGCAATGATTTCTTCCTCAGCCTCTTCCTCGACCTACTGCTTTGTCGCCTCAACCATCTTCTTGGACTCCCTCAACGGCCTTTTTGATCTTTATGGGTTCAACCTCCTCAAGAAGGAATAATTCTTAACCTTTGCAGGGCTCTTCTTAATGCTCTACTTCTTGGCCTCAGTCACCATCTTGATCTTGACATCAATCACCATCTTGAGTTTGACATCAATTACCGTCTTAATCTTGACATCAACAACCACCATCTTGATCTTGGCATCATCAACCACCATGTTGATATTGACATCAACCACCATCTTGATCTTAACATCAAAAACCACCATCTTGATCTTGGCATCATCAACCACCATCTTGATCTTGGCATCATCAACCACCATATTTATCTTGGCATTGTCAGCCACCATCTTGATCTTGACATCAACATCCACCATCTTGATCTTGGCATCGTCAGCCACCATCTAGATCTTGGCATCAACAACCACCATCTTGATCTTGGCATCGTCAGCCACCATCTAGATCTTGGCATCGTCAGCCACCATCTAGATCTTGGCATCAACATCCACCATCTTGATCTTGGCATCGTCAGCCACCATCTAGATCCTGGCATCAACAACCACCATCTTGATCTTGGCATCGTCAGCCACCATCTAGATCCTGGCATCATCAACCACCATCTTGATTTTGGCCTCGTCAACCTCCACTTGCCACCGTCTCCTCGACCTCCTGCCTCCGAGTATTCGACTTTCTGCCACGTGTTGCTGGTCTCTGTTCCACCTTTTCCTGCTCGACCTCTAGATCGTTCTAGAAGAACTCCCCTTTCCTAGATATCCTTGATATCCTGCAACCTGCTACTTGATATCTTCATCGCCTTCTCTCTCCGTCCTTCTTTCCGCCTCTTTAACGTGTCCTGCCGGCTCCTCGACGTTTTTATTCTAGCTGCTGCTCTGCCTCCTGAAGAAGAGATCAAGGAACTTCAAGACAAGAGAACAAACATCTATCTGTAAGGTAAACACTGCCAGATAGATGGCTAAGGGAAGGAATTTGCAATGCAGATGCGCATGTTTAATGACAATGCTTTCCTTCTCCTTCTTATTTTCCTCCTACTTCCCTCCTTATTCCACTCTTCCTTCTCATTCCTCATCCTCCACCTCCTCATTCCTCCTCCGCCTCCTCCTTCCTCTCCTCTTCATTCTTCTTCTATTCCTTTACCTCTTCCACCACCTCCTCTCCCTCCTCTTCTCTTTCTCTTCCTCCTATAAGAAACAAACACCAACATTGTCTTCCTGTAAGCACGGTACAGACGTCAGATAACGTCGCTGATAGCCAGACACCGACACACAGACGGGTTTAGCGCTTCTCCATGGCTTTGACTGTAATGTGTTCTGTTTTCCGGCATTTCAAGTAACTCTGTTCACCTTTCTTCATTTTCTCTTCACTTCCGCTTCCTTACTTCTCCCTGCTCATCGTCCTTCTTATCCGACAAATCCTGTGAAATCCTCTTCCTTCGTTAACCTCTTTTATCTTTCTCACCCATGTTCCTTTCCTTTACTCCTCTTCCTTCTGTTTACCCCCCCTCCTTGCAACGCCTCTTCCTTTTTCTTTATTCACTTTTTTTTCTACCACCTTCCCTTCTACATCTTCACCTTGTCTCCTCATGCATCAGTCGCTTCCTACTTGTTCCACTTTTCTTCTATTTTTTTTCCTGACTCACGAAATCGTCATAACACGACTGCAACAAATTCCTATTAATACTTTTTATTTTAAAGGTAGTGGACGGGTAAGCCAGCGGAAGGCCTCGGTCAGATAACCAAAGGCTCCAGTGGCGGGTCTACATGTGACTAAGACCCGCCTCAGGAAACAATTGTCCTGTTTCCTGACGAATAGTACAAAACCTAACCTAACAAATCGCTATAGTGTGTAGAAATACACCAGGTTGGGTGAATGTTGTTAGAGGCAGCTGGCCCATTGGTTAGCGCACTGGCCTCTGAGTTTTAGAACTCACAGACCATGTGTTCAAACCCCACCCGTTCCGTGGTTTCTTTTTTATCCACCCCCTCCATCTCGTCCCTCGTTTTTCCCTCGGTCTTCCACCCTAGTTCCCATATTCCTCTTCTTCCTCATCCTCTTCGGTGTGGCGCGGCAGAAATAGAAAACCCCCCGCAATGTTCACCATGGCTGGCACACCCTGGTTAATAACTCAGAGTGGCAGTCTGGGAAACATGCTTCTCATTTGCTGTATCCACCAAATTACCACCGTAATTCAACCTCATCGAGAGATTATCAGCCATGCATTCGACCCCCTCCACCCCATCGTGTGTAAACCAAAGATGTGTTCGTCTCCCCATCATGCTTGAGTCGAGGAGAGATTGACTTCCCTCATGTGTGAATCAAACATGAATTTGACCCCGCCTCATCATGTGTGAATCAAAGAAGTAGTCGACCCCCGTCCTGCGTGAATCAAGCAGTATTCATCATTAAAAACTCGGGATAATTTTAGGTTCCATTCTCGTCAAATGTTGACTCAACTAGCCGGTGCAAAGTATAGCTACGGAGGTATATCTCCGTCACAGGTATATCACAGGAGCCACGGCTGTCCTCAAGAGGGAACTTGGCAGGTTCCTCGTGCAGTTCCCGATCAGCCTGGATATGGTGTGCACAGTGCACTGGTAGTACCAACAGCCTGGTTGATCAGGTTATCAAACAAGACGCCTGGTATGCGATTCGACTGCTAGAACGATGACCCATCGGAGTCGACTACAGGCAGCATAGGTGGTGTCAGATATAATGTCAGTAATGTCAGCGGTAGTATGAGCATCAGCGGCAGTCGGGGGAAGCGTCAGCTTGGTCAAGGCGTCGACATGTATAATAAGAATATAAATATTCTGAACACGTTATCATGGCAGACATTTGTAGCAGTGAAGCCAAGAACAGCTGTTGATCATGTTGTGGAGACTCCCACACTGTGTTGGAGACTCCCACACTGTGTTGGAGACTCCCACACTGTGTTGGAGACTCCCACACTGTGTTCGAGACTCCCACACTGTGTTGGAGACTCCCACACTGTGTTGGAGACTCCCACACTGTGTTGGAGACTCCCACACTGTGTTGGAGACTCCCACACTGTGTTGGAGACTCCCACACTGTGTTGGAGACTCCCACACTGTGTTGGAGACTCCCACACTGTGTTGGAGACTCCCACACTGTGTTGGAGACTCCCACACTGTGTTGGAGACTCCCACACTGTGTTGGAGACTCCCACACTGTGTTGGAGACTCCCACACTGTGTTGGAGACTCCCACACTGTGTTGGAGACTCCCACACTGTGTTGGAGACTCCCTCACTGTGATGGAGACTCCCACACTGTGATGGAGACTCCCACACTGTGATGGAGACTCCCTCACTGTGATGGAGACTCCCACACTGTGTTGGAGACTCCCACACTGTGTTGGAGACTCCCATACTGTGTTGGAGACTCCCATACTGTGTTGGAGACTCCCACACTGTGTTGGAGACTCCCACACTGTTGGAGACTCCCACACTGTGTTGGAGGCTCCCACACTGTGTTGGAGACTCCCATACTGTGTTGAAGACTCCCATACTGTGTTGAAGACTCCCATACTGTGTTGGAGACTCCCACACTGTGTTGGAGACTCCCACACTGTGTTGGAGACTCCCACAGTGTGTTGGAGACTCCCGCAATGTGTTGGAGACTCCCACACTGTGTTGGAGACTCCCACACTGTGTTGGAGACTCCCACACTGTGTTGGAGACTCCCACACTGTGTTGGAGGCTCCCACACTGTGTTGGAGACTCCCATACTGTGTTGAAGACTCCCGCACTATGTTGGAGACTCCCACACTGTGTTGGAGACTCCCACACTGTGTTGGAGACTCCCATACTGTGTTGGAGACTCCCACACTGTGTTGGAGACTCCCACACTGTGCTGGAGACTCCCACACTGTGTTGGAGACTCCCACACTGTGTTGGAGACTCCCACACTGTGTTGGAGACTCCCACACTGTGTTGGAGACTCCCACACTGTGTTGGAGACTCCCACACTGTGTTGGAGGCTCCCACACTGTGTTGGAGACTCACATACTGTGTTGAAGACTCCCGCACTATGTTGGAGACTCCCACACTGTGTTGGAGACTCCCATACTGTGTTGGAGACTCCCATACTGTGTTGGAGACTCCCACACTGTGTTGGAGACTCCCACACTGTGCTGGAGACTCCCACACTGTGTTGGAGACTCCCACACTGTGTTGGAGACTCCCACACTGTGTTGGAGACTCCCACACTGTGTTGGAGACTCCCACACTGTGTTGGAGACTCCCACACTGTGTTGGAGACTCCCACACTGTTTTGGAGACTCCCACACTGTGTTGGAGACTCCCACACTGTGTTGGAGACTCCCACACTGTGTTGGAGACTCCCATACTGTGTTGGAGACTCCCACACTGTGTTGGAGACTCCCACACTATTGGAGACTCCCACACTGTGTTGGAGGCTCCCACACTGTGTTGGAGACTCCCATACTGTGTTGAAGACTCCCACACTGTTGGAGACTCCCACACTGTGTTGGAGACTCCCACACTGTGTTGGAGACTCCCACAGTGTGTTGGAGACTCCCGCAATGTGTTGGAGACTCCCACACTGTGTTGGAGACTCCCACACTGTGTTGGAGACTCCCACACTGTTGGAGGCTCCCACACTGTGTTGGAGACTCCCATACTGTGTTGAAGACTCCCGCACTATGTTGGAGACTCCCACACTGTGTTGGAGACTCCCACAGTGTGTTGGAGACTCCCACAGTGTGTTGGAGACTCCCGCAATGTGTTGGAGACTTCCACACTGTGTTGGAGACTCCCACACTGTGTAGGAGACTCCCACACTGTGTTGGAGACTCCCACACTGTGTTGGAGACTCCCACACTGTGTTGCAGACTCTCACACTGTGTTCGAGACTCCCACACTGTGTTCGAGACTCCCACACTGTGTTGGAGACTCCCACACTGTGCTGGAGACTCCCACACTGTGTTGGAGACTCCCACACTGTGTTGGAGACTCCCACACTGTGTTGGAGACTGCCACACTGTGTTGGAGACTCCCACACTGTGTTGGAGACTCCCACACTGTGTTGGAGACTCCCACACTGTGTAGGAGACTCCCACACTGTGTTGGAGACTCCCGCACTGTGTTGGAGACTCCCACACTGTGTTGGAGACTCTCACACTGTGTTCGAGACTCCCACACTGTGTTCGAGACTCCCACACTGTGTTGGAAACTCCCACACTGTGATGGAGACTCCCACACTGTGATGGAGACTCCCACACTGTGATGGAGACTCCCACACTGATGGAGACTCCCACACTGTGATGGAGACTCCCACACTGTGATGGAGACTCCCACACTGTGATGGAGACTCCCACACTGTGTTGGAGACTCCCACACTGTGTTGGAGACTCCCACACTGTGTTGGAGACTCCCGCACTGTGTTGGAGACTCCCGCAATGTGTTGGAGACTCCCGCAATGTGTTGGAGATTTCCACACTGTGTTGGGGAGACCTACACTGTGTTGGAGACTCCCACACTGTGATGGAGACTCCCTCACTGTGATGGAGACTCCCTCACTGTGATGGAGACTCCCACACTGTGATGGAGACTCCCTCACTGTGATGGAGACTCCCTCACTGTGATGGAGACTCCCTCACTGTGATGGAGACTCCCTCACTGTGATGGAGACTCCCTCACTGTGATGGAGACTCCCTCACTGTGATGGAGACTCCCTCACTGTGATGGAGACTCCCTCACTGTGAAGGAGATTCCTACTCTGTGATGGAGACTCCCACTGTAATGGAGACTCCCTCACTGTGATGGAGAGTCCCTCACTGTGATGGAGGCTCCCTCAATGAGATGGAGACTCCCTCAATATGATGTAGACTCCCTCAATATGATGTAGACTGTGTGATGTAGACTCCCTCACTGTGTTGGAGACTCCCTCACTGTGATGGAGACTCCCTCACTGTGTTGGAGACTCTCAATGTGATGGAGACTCCCACACTGTGATGGAGACTCCCTCAGTGTGTTGGAGACTCTCTCAGTGTGATGGAGACTCCCTCACTGTGATGGAGACTCCCTCACTGTGATGGAGACTCCCTCACTGTGATGGAGACTCCCTCACTGTGTTGGAGACTCTCAATGTGATGGAGACTCCTTCACTGTGATGGAGACTCCCTCACTGTGATGGAGACTCCCTCAATGTGATGGAGACTCCCTCACTGTGTTGGAGACTCCCTCAATATGATGGAGACTCCCTCACTGTGTTGAAGACTCCCTCACTGTGATGGAGACTCCCTCACTGTGATGGAGACTCCCGCAATGTGGTGGAGACTCCCACACTGTGTTGGAGACTCCATCACTATCTACCTCCCTCCCTCCACTTTTCTCTACCTCCTGGTGCTGTGTTACTCACCGGTAGGATCGTGTGACTCATACCTGCAAGATCACGGGTTCGATTTCCTGGCGATTATAAACATAGGGACAAGTTTCCGTACACTCTAGCAGCCTCTGTTCACCTAGCGGTGAAAATGGTACTCGTGTGCTAGTCGACTGTTGTCGGTCGCATCCAGATAAATTTGTTAGGAAACTCCAGTACCTGCTAGAACGTTATATCTGCTTTGTATGTCAATATTATTATTAGACTCACTCACTCACTCACTCTCTCTCTCTCTCTCTCTCTCTCTCTCTCTCTCTCTCTCTCTCTCTCTCTCTCTCTCTCTCTCTCTCTCCTTTTCCTTTCTGTTTACCTTCCTTCCTCCCTTCGTTCCGTCACCCCATCCCTTAGTCTTTTCTTTTCTCCTTGTATCTCTCCTGACTTCCTTCTGCCTGCCCCCTCTCCCCCGTCTTATTCCTTCGATCCTTCACTCCTTCCCTCCTTGTCTTCTTCCTTTCTCCTTCATATCATATCTGCTCTCATCCACCATTTTTTTTTTTGCTTTGTTTTAGAAACACATCAGAGACAAAGGCTGATCTCACTAGAGTTGATTATCTTGCTGGATGCTCCATAGGCGTATAAGTTTTATATCAATCAAGTAATTGTGTTCCTCTACCCTCCTGTGTTCAAGACGTGCCTTAAATTTTAATTTGGACTTTGTAAACCTAGCCAATTATTTCAAAATAAGTAGTTGAACAACAACTTTCGATCAGCGCTTCATATAATTGGATGAAATGAATTAAGATTTTCATCTGAAGTCGCTGCTGTCCTCCTAGCTTCTGCCTGGCTGCTTTGGATATCTCTGTTATGGATGCGACCTTAGTGATTCCAAGATATCTTGGGCTGGAGCAGAAGTGACCGTCAGAGCAGTGAACCATGCCTTCCGGTAGACTGTCAGAAACAAGAAGCTCTGGTGTTGCGAGCATGTTTTCTTATTCGGCGTGAAAAATTTCAATCGTTTCCGGAACATCCACGTCTTAATACAGTACAGGACCTGGGACATCCCGCGAATGATTCGAATCGCCTATTCAAGAATTCTGATTGGTAATACTGTGGAGTTGGACTAAAAGTGGGAATCATCGACAGCTGTTTGGAACTTGCTCTGGGTGATGTTACTCCAGTGTTGCTGGAATCTCGATAATAACATAACTTTAGGACCAAAATTTGCGTCATGAGACGTCATGAAGCCAACGGCGACATAAGGCTCCACAATGCATGCGAAGTGGGGCAGCTCTTTCTGCGACTTCTGATCAGGAGTGAAAATAGTGTTAGCAGTGGAGGTGTCGACAAGCATCTCCATCACTAGCTTAAACCCCAAAGTTGCAAGAGACCGAGCATCGTTTGTTCCTATTGTTGCTCTCTTCCAGAATATTCCTAAGTGCTGACAGTTGCATTCTCAGGTGGACATTAAGACTGGAATTCAGTCCACATATTCATTGGTAAAATCTAGAAGAATCTTTCCGTCCCAGTGGACTCCCACTGATCCGGACTGGAATTCTTTCCATACCGCTTTGACCAACTGCCTTCGATGACGCTCTCGACAGAACTTCACACACGTTGGTCTGAAAGTCAGTTTCTAGAAGTTTTGGCCAAAGCTGCGAGCTGTTTCTAATACTAAGTGCTATCCAGTCATTCCCATCCTATTTGAGGTTGAGGATAATTTGAGGGTTAATAGTTTTCTTGATTTGGCTTTATTGTGGTGGAGGGAGAGAATTGGGGCTCTGGTTGTGAAGAAACATGTTGAGCTGTTGGGAATATTGTGGCTTACTGTTTAACTACCTTCTTACTATTCCTTTTTTTTTTTGTCAGTGAAGAATATTGCATTCTGCTGACCGGGATCTTTTTGAAAAAAAAAAAATGAATTTAAGCTCGTCTGGAATTTGCATCATCCACGTGTAGTGAATGACATACTTTTTATAGAAGTCTTATTTTCCACTTGTTTTGGGTTTCTCCTTTCGTTATTGTTGTTCAGGGTCTACCATTCTTTGAACAATGCCGAAGACTTTTTTTAAAGGGTAATTCTTGCGTTCTGGTGTGCGAGCTGTTTCCAAAGATGAACAGACTTCTTCCAACCTTTCTTCGGCCTAGTTTGGTCTCCGTCTTCAAAACATGGTAAGTGTAACAACCATCACCTAAGAACAGGTCGTTTGAAGGGAGTTTTCTGTTTTAAATCTTTTATTCTGGTGTGTCCGACGAATATGACGTGTTTTTGACATGGTTGTCACCGTAAGAAAATGTAACTAATATCGATTAACATCTGTTTCATATTACATTTAACGCTTCAATCTGTGAAAGAACAGATGATTACAATAATATTTCCCTTGTAATAGATCATACTATACTACTAACTACTGAGTGACTCAGAGAAGAACGTCTGCCTCTCATAAGACAACACTAAATATGCACCTTGACCTTTGATGAGTTGGAAATTTTTCGCGTTGTTGACTAGGCGGGTGGAAGTCGAGGGCGAAAAATCGACAATTGCAGGAAACCCCCGATCGCGTATCATAAATATTCTTTGGAGTTAAGAGGAATTATCATTATAAGAGAGTTATCATTACAATAATGGTGTATAATTATTACAAGATTAATTAGACACCTGTGCAACACCTGTGCAACACCTGGGCATCTTTATTTGAAGACGTTTCGCCAACCATCGGCTTTGTCAGTTCAGTAAAGAGGATATTTGAATGTGTTGAAACTGAAGACGGTAGAATACAAGGTAATCAGTCTCTTAGCCTTTCAGGACTATACACAGAAGACATCGGAAGATAAGGCAATCAGTCCCTCAACCTGGAAGATCTAACTCCCTCTTCCTGCTTATACTTCAGATTCATCAAGACTGTGGTACTAAACACCTGCTACCAGGTTGAAGGATTGATGACCTCATCTTCCTCTGTCTTCTGTGTATAGACTAACTTGGCTGTCCTCTACTGTCTACAGTTTCAACACCTTCATGTAACCTCTGTATTGAATTAATAAAGCCACTGCTTGCCTTCATGTGTTTAATTTATCAGAAGGTAAATTAATAACAGACCTCTGCTGTCTTAAAGAGGGAACTGATAAATCTCTGAAGTTAGTCTCTGGTCAGTTTGGCAGCAGTGATTACGCTGGATTTTGCGGAGCTGTCGCCAACAGTCTGGTTGATCATGTCACCCACCATGGGACCGGGCCGCGGGGGCGTTGACTCCGAAAATCGTCTTCATGCAAACTCCAGGCAAACCCTTCGTTCCAATAAGATCAGAGACTCTTGGATCACAAGAACAATTCGCACTCAAGCTCCTGACGAATTTAATTACAAGCTTGCCAGGAGATCCTGTCTGGTCATGGACCGGGTCACGGGGGCGTTGATCCTCAGAACACCCTTCAGGTATATCCCAGAGTCACCAGCTTTCTTCTCCAGAGGCTCAACGTTTCGATGGATGATGTGTTCGTAATGTAGATGTTTTGATGTCTTGCATGTTATTCCGACTATATCATGTGCATACGAGGAGAAACTGGAAACAAAAATACTACGAGCTAACTACACCTCGTAGCTGTAGTCAGTTACAGATACACAGCTGTTGTGTCTGTGTCAGGGAGAGACCGTGGCATGACTAAGTCCCGTCAGTCACTCAGACAAACCTGTATCAAACTTTAATCAGGTAACGTTGACTGTTATCATGCGTGTTATTATGCGTGTAGTGGACCTGCCTGTTATGCGTGTAGTGGACCTGCCTGTTATCATGCGTGTAATGGACCTGCATGTAATCATGCTTGGGGAGGACCTGCCTGTTATCATGCCAGGGGTTGGACCAACCTGTTATACAAGGGGTTGGACCTGCCTGTTATGCTTGTGGAGGATCTACCTGTTATCCTGCCTGGGGGAGGACCTGCTTGTTATTATGCTTGGGGAGGACCTGCTTGTTATTATGCTTGGGGAGGACCTGCCTGTTATCATGCTTGGGGAGGACCTGCCTGTTATCATGCTTGGGGAGGACCTGCCTGTTATCATGCTTGGAGTGAACATGCTTGTTATCATGCCTGGGGAGGGCCTCCCTGTTATTATGCTTGAGGTGGGCCTGCCTGTTATCATGCCTGGGATGATCTTGGCTGTTAACATGCCGGGGGATGGACATTCCTGTTATGCCTGGGATGGACCTGCCTGTTATCATGCCTGGGGGATGGACATGCCTGTTATCATGGGTAGGGTTGGACATGCAGTATACTCTCCAGGACTACACTCCTTGCAGTATACTCTCCAGGACTACACTCCTTGCAGTATACTCTCCAGTACTACACCCCTTGCAGTATACTCTCCAGGACTACACTCTTGCAGTATACTCTCAAGTACTACACTCCTTGCAGTATACTCTCCAGGACTACACTCCTTGCAGTATACTCTCCAGTACTACACTCCTTGCAGTATACTCTCCAGTACTACACTTCTTGTATACTCTCCTGTAGTATACTCTTTGTAGTATACATGAGTGGTATATAATACTAATGAGAATAAACGGCGTTTAATTTTGTGGTTTTCTTGAAGCATTTTGTTTGCTCTGTCACATCATGGTGTGCGAGTACACAGTCGTTGCTGTCCATTGTACAGCCTCTTAGCAGTTTCCCTAATGTAAACCTAATGACACTGGGATGTTGCAGACTCCTGGCATTGATGTGTATCCTGTTCATTTTGTTTGCTATAGCGAGAGAATTTTGAATTTTGAAGGTGTTTCTATGTCATCCAGTCTTCACTGTAGAGCTGAAATTGCCTCAGTAAAATCTAATTAACACTTTACTGGTTTTCGAGTGGTGATGGGAGTACCAGTGAGTTAGGAATTTTTCTTTTATTTGCTGATTTGTGGTATACAGTATGCTGTAGTTGGTCTCCTTGCCTGGCGAGCCGGACGTCCAGGAAGAGCAGTGTGTCGGCAGTTTCTTCCTCCGAGGTGTCTAGTTTAGCTGATTTTTGAGGCGTTGTCGGCTTTCCTCAAACATGCGATATTTTATTGGAGACAGATGTTGTACATCGGTCTTTTTTTTAGTGTTCTGGGTAGATGTTGGGTAAAACAGCGCTCACAGGTGATCGTTTTGCTAAGCCGGATTTCTTCCTGTAGTTCACGGCTTCAAACAAGAAAAAGTTTAAGCTGTCACACGCTTAAACCAAGCTGATAAAATTAGGAGAGGGTAGATTGAATTTCGGGTTAGCAGTGTCGCTGGTACGTAAAAAGAAAAAAAAACAAGAAACTATGACGGTCTATAAACACGTGCACGTGTTAAAAAGAGAAGTGCTGTCTAGACTTGCCAGTATCCTGTTCTAGAAGTTGATGTTTGCTAGAGTAGAGATGAGACCACAGGAATGACGACAGTAGTAATGGTTTATGATGCCAGGTACTTGTGATGAACTTCACGGCTAGTTCTCCCTCCAGCCTGTGTGAAGCGCTGCCCATACCCGAGGTGATCAACTAGAATGGTAGAGTTTGGCTTATGTCTTGGGTGGGCCATAGATGGCGTGTTTATTGGGGGGTTGTAGCTATCATGTGGCACAGTTTCTGGCCTTGTGCGGACGTCTTTGTGCCAGTGACGACTTGGCTACATTATCTGTTTATCAGTTACCGAAGTTCCGCCTTGATTCAGTATACATCTTGTACTGCAGGCAAATTATAGACCCATAAACAGGTCATCTGTGTGTACTTTATTTTTACTCACCTTTTTCGTGATTGGAAGAGTCGAATCACAGCTCCTGGCCCCGCCTCTTCGCTGGTTGCTAATAAATCCACACACTCCCTGCCCCAAGAGTTTTATCATTGTGTGTGTGTGTGTGTGTGTGTGTGTGTGTGTATCACTGCAGAATTGATTTGTGAACTTATTCATATCCCATTATTAATCAATAAAAATGGCATTAATCTGTACACTAGAAAAAATCTGTGGGAATAAATTCATCAGCACATCAATCAACAGTGTATATGTATGGAATAAATTCATCAGCACATCAAGCGACGGTACATATAAATATATATGAAAATCAAAAATAAATTAACTCGTTTTAATAAATTCACAAATAAAAGTATTGAAGCCAATTAAAAAAATACCAAAAGACCGGTGGAATTTTTAAACTAAAATGTGTCTGCTGTTTTTTATAGGTCGTGGTGACGTTGTAAACGGTTCTTTTACCATTTGTACTGTTCCAACAGTAATAACAGTAGCTGTTGTAATACTGTAAACTACTAATAGCCCGTAAACTATACTAATAGTCCCGGTGGTGCCACTGTAAACAGTAGTAATTGTCCCTGTTGTAACACTGTAAACAATGCTAATTCTTGTTGCGACACTGTAAACAGTACTAATAGTTCCTATTGTGACACTATAAACAGTACAGACAGTTTCTGTTGTGTCACTCTAAACAGTACTCCCCTCAAGGCGTTGGTGATTGAGCTCTTGATCCAGGGAATTGGACCACCCTCCCCTTGGATCGACCATTATTGCCTCTCTTTCCCAGGTGTTGTTTGACCGCTACGGATTTAGCGCTTCCTATGGAATATGGTGATAGAATAAAGTATATTAAAGAGTGCCAAAGGTGCCACTGTAAATACAGTACCTACTGTATCACTGGAAGCAAAGTAATGTTTTGCTATTGGAGTAAGATGACAACATCTGTAGCCTTAATTAACAGTGGTAATAGTATTGCAGTAAGTTGACAACAGCTGTAAGCTAAGTTAACATTAGTGTTGAAATTGATATAAAATACTGACAAGTTGAAGATCGACACAAGTGCAACAGTAGGTGTAGTAGTGAAATAAAGATGATGTAATTAGTCCATCAACCTTGGAGAAGAAGCATTTGAGGTGGTCAGTCCCTCAGCCTGCAGAAGAGTTCAACTCCATGGTCACGGAGCTGAATTCTTCTCTATGCTGAGGGACTGATCACCTCAAATGCTTTTTCTCCAATGTTGATGGACTGATTACATCATCTTTATTTCACTACTACTACACTTGCTGCCTCTGTATTTGACTGAAGAAACGTTTCACAAATAAAGATACCCAACTGTTGCACATGTGTCTAATCTTCAGTAATAGTGTTGCAGGAAGTTGAGAGCTGACAGCTGCATCATGCAGCTTGACTCCCCACACACAACATCCTCCCACACACAACCTTGTGGTCACTGTAAGATAACCTGCATTTAGGAGAGGAAGCTTATGGGGATGTTTCGGTCCGTCCTAAACCATTGTCAAGTCTCAGCTGAGAGAGAAAAGGCAGAGAAGAGAAGATAGGTCGGGAGGAGGGGGAGAGAACAAGGGAGTAGTAGTAGCAGTAGAATTAGCAGCCATAATAGTAGTGGTAGTAGTAATAGTAATGAAGTATTTGCAATATTAGTAGTAGTGGTATAAGTAATAGTGCTGAGTATAGTGAAAACATTGATAAAAGTGGATTTAGTAGTAGTACTTAAGAAAGAGGAAGAGAAGAGTACTGCAGAGACCTGCAGACCCACGCTGGCCAACACAAATAATAGAATCATAAGTCTAAATTACATCTAAAGTCGGTGGAGCTCAAAGAAACTTTACACTCTAGCACTTGTCCCTAAGGGAAAGGATTAGAGAAGCACTGCAGTAGGCCAACTGGACCATGGTATGAGAAGAAAGAAAGCAAGAAAGAGGGAGGGGGAAGTCAGAGACAAGAAAGACAAAGAAAATATATAAGACAGATACAGAGAAAATAAGAGGAAGAGACAAATATCAGGTCAAGCCATGAGTGCTGTGAAGACTAGAGTATATGGCAGTATATTGAAACTGACAGGCATCTACACACACAAAAAAGCGAGGACTAAGATTCATGTTAGGGATACTGTCTATGAGGGATGATTTGACAAGATGGCGTCTGTGAAGGCCGGTAAGTTTTGGAAGAGAACCTGTTAATAAGATGGTTGTTAAGCCTGTGATCTATAACAGGACGAAAAATAGCGGGTGAGGCTTGAACTCGCGGTGAGTTGTAGTGGATAGTTTCACCAAAGTAACGGAGAAGAATAGAGGAGCAGGAGATGGGGTAGACACTGGAAGAATCAGTGACAGAAGTAGGAGAGGTAATGAACGAAACTATTATGAAGATTATTAGTTTGAAGAAAATAAAGTTTGATATCTGAAGGATGGAGGGTATTGTATAGATTATGGAGACGGGAAATGTAGGGACAGCAAAGAACAAGAGTTCTCACAAAAGTGAGTTTGGAAGAGAGAAACTTCCACTTTGCATGAGAACTCAGTAAGGCAAATGTCATGAAAACCCATAAAATGACGGGGTGGATAATGAGAAATTTCAAATCAAAGGAAATAATACCAATTGTGACACTACTCAAATAGTTTGTGCTCTGTCGCTTAGAATACTGTTCAGTGTTGACTGCTTCGTTCAGGGCAGGAAAAATGTCACAACTAGACTGCCCTTACAGACTTAGAGCAGCCTATACAAGACTTGGCATGATTTTGGTGTTGGGACCTCTTCCTCCTTCAACAGGAATAAAACTAGTCACTGTCGACTGAGGAAACATCTCTCCCATAGAAACCTTTTTTGAAGACTCTCCTCTCCCCCAACGCTCCGTCTAGCTTGTGTGGTGCTGCTGCTGTCTGTCAAACACATTTTCAGTATGGCCATGGTTTAGGTCTTTCCGTCTTTGGTACTTGTAGGGACCTCGGGAACTTTTAAGGAAATCTTTTGACATTAATAACTGAATAAGATTTTTAATTGATGCTGGTCATTTTTACTTGGTATGATATTTATATATAAGGCATTTTATTACGGCTCTTAGCTCTTTTTTATTGTTAATTGTATCATTGTTTCTTTCACTTTCCTAAAAAACCTGTAACCCCTTCACCATCACTCTCCAAAATATTATTCCAACAAAATTTTTACCCCTCTACACATATCCCAGCAAAACCTTTACTCCCTCCTCTACCACACTATCTTTAACTATTTCCCATTCACTCTTGATAAATCTACCCCCCTCCCTTCCCATGCATAATTGCTACCCCCTCCCCGCCTACCCTTCCAACCCATCCTTCATAATCACCGCCCCTCCTGACACCTCTTCCTCCCCCCATCCTCCTCACCTACACATATTTTTTTCACTCCCAATCCATTATCACCTGCCTCTTTCCCCCAACTACCTCTGTTTTTTGCCTCTCTATCCATTATTTCCTGTCTCACTCCTGATTTTCTACTACTGTTCCTCAGCCTGACTCCCAGAATGCGACTCTGGCTCTGGCACGGTATGCCAGGGTTGATATGGCCGTGGTTGGTCCCATATACATTCCTGGCACCAGGAGGGGAACTTCGGTTGTTGTCAAGGATATGACAGTCTTCCTGCCACTGAACTTGTAGATACGGAGGCAAAGTCTACTGTATTATATATGCAGTGTATAGTAGAACTTTGATTAGTGGCGAGTTTCTGGGCTAAGTACAAGGTTATGTAATAGTGACTTTCTGGGCTGAGTATGAGGTTATGTAATAGGGAAGTGGCAATCCCAGTGGACTGTACAGTGTGTCTGTATTGGACCCCTGCACAAAGTTTCTATAAAATGGTACCTGTACAGGGGTCGGCACGGTGTGTGGAACCCTCTTCTTTCCTCATGACTGGTCACTGTGAGAAAGATCAGATACACTAACCTCACCCATGAACACCTGCTAGCAGGGAATACTGCTTTTCTCTGTGCAGTATGGCATCCTGCTGGCTAGTTAATGTTTTAACAATGTGCATGGGGTAACACCTTTTACGTACCATTTTTATTATCACTGTGGTGTGTTCAGAGACCCTGGGGGAACTTTTCTGAGACCATTGTAGCACTGTTAGTATTAAGATATTTTTAATGAATATAGGATTTTCTCTTAATATGACCGTTTGGATATGGTAATATGAGTTCATTTTATGTGGAGGGTTCTCTTAGACTGGTGGTTTAGAGCGCGTCAACATAAACAACGGTGAATGGCCGACCAGTTCCAAGGCTCCTCATCGTAGTGGTTGCATGGAAATTTTCTACCTTCACGGTTTTTTACTTATAAACTGAGAACACCTCATCCGATGAGCTTGAAATTTTCAGTGCTGGTGTAGGGTACTAGGGAAAGATTCCTGCAACTGTTGGCTCGTATAGGTTCTCTCTAGCATTCCTTTGCTCTCCATACGATTACTTGAGACTCTCCATACTGGCTTCCGAGATTCAACACTGTTATCGCCTTCTTAGAAAAAGGTTTGGGTTGTTATTGGAGTGTGTAGGTCCTAATATGCCAATTTTATTCTTAAGTAGTATATTATTGTCTGTGAAATAACTTGAGTATGCCTCTCCCAAACACCTTCACTCTTTAAAGTCCGATGCGTCTTCTGGACAGAATGATACACACTGCATTTAGGCTCTAGCTTTAGAGATTTAGTAGTTTCTGAGCATAGATAATGAACCTGCAGAAATAAGGTTTCCAGCAATAGCTGGAGAATGCCTCTTCTGATAGGCTTCAAATTTTCAGCGATGATGGACTTGACTCAAAGGAAGGTTTGCATTGCTTTGCTGCTGTTTAAATTTTAAGTATCCAGTTTTGTTAAGCAAATTGGTTCTCCTGCAATAACTGAGTACCTCTTCTGGTCGCTTCTTCCTGGCACACTGGTTCATTGTAGGTAACACAGAACCAGTGTGCCATTTTTATTGAAGAAATTGTAAAAATTTAAATAATACTTTTCACGTGATACACAAATGCATCATCCAGTCGGCTTTAGACCTTCAGATTGGCTTTAAACTTTTAAATCTAGTTTTATTTAGTAATAGGGTCGAATTAATTTTGGTCTGTGTGGGTGCCAACCACTCATTTTTATTGAAGAAATTGGAATATACTAGTTACATGATAACTTGGGAATGTCTCTGCTGACTGGTTTCAAACCTTCACTTCTGATATTAACTGCATTAATAACTTATGCCACGCTCTGGGCTATTGGTTTGCTTGTATTGAGGTAGAGAAGGCTGGGCATGTGGAACTAGAACACAATGAGGTCCAGAGTTCGAATCCCGGTACGGCTGGAAAACACTAGGACGTGTTTCCATAAGACACCTGCTGTCCATGCTCACCCATCAGAATAAAATGGGTACCTGGGTGTTAGTCGACTGGTGTGGGTCGCATCCTGGGACAAAATCGACCTAATTTGCCCGAAATGCTCTCCATAACAAGCGGCTTTCTGTATAGTAGTATATCATTGATGTCAGCTAGGACTGTATACCTTGTACATGTAGAAGTAAAGATATTATCCCACCCGGACAGAAACACACATTCAGTTAAGTGGAAAATCTGGAAAGGCTGTAATGAGGTCCGATCCCAGGAAGTGAGACGATACTTAATATTCTCCTGATCAAGAGCCCTTCCACGATATCAAGGTATACACACACACACACACACACACACACACACACACACACACACAAAATGCCTTTCATTCACAGTGGTTGCTTTGCATACCTCTGTATGTATGTAATTTTGTCTTTCTGTATGACTTTTATTAACACATCCAAAATCTGCAGGTCTTGTAATAAAAGAAAATGTTTTGGGTCATTCCTTGTAGTGGTTGATGCCGGACCCTTATTGGCCTGTGTTAGGTGTTTCAGCGTATACTGTGTTCTTATTGGTCGAGGCGACGTCTTGTTGAGGTAGCAGCTAATTAACTAACAACATTCATAAGTTGTGGGAGTCAGATGTGGCAGTTGTGTTCACAGTGTGAGAGTGGAAGGTTAACACAACACCTCACTGGCTATGTTACATACTTTGTGTAGTGTACTTATAAATGATCCATTACTTGTGCGTCTTAAAGTGATGCAGCCAAATTCTGTGAAAGTGGAAATGATGTTATTCGTCGCTGTGATCATCACAACATTGACAACAGGTAAATATACAAACTTAGGAACTTTAAACTGATATAATTTGAAGTTTGTTTATCTTAAGTGTCTTTGAAATTGGGAAGGACGCTGTAATTTTTTCTTTTTAAAAGTGATTATCACGCACTTTTATACAAACACACTACACACACACACACACACACACACACACACACACACACACACACACACACACACACACACACACACACACACACACACACACACACACACACACACACACACACATATACAACAGGCCTCTTGTCTAATCGACATGTGCCTAGGACAAAATGGTAACTAACACACACACACACGCCGCCTTCCCCGGTATCTAGATACATACAGACGCCTCCTTCCCCGGTATCAAGGTACACGCACACACCTTTTTCCTAGTATCAAGGTACACGCCTTCCCCAGTATCAAGGAACACGCCCTTCGAAATATCAAGGTGTATACACACACTCGCCTCCTTCCCCAGTATCAAGGCACATTCTTCTTCCCTAGTATCAAGGTACACACAACTCCTTCCCAGTATCAAGGTACGCTCCTTCCCCAGTATCAAGGTACACGCTTTCCCCAGTGTCAAGGTACGCTCCTTCCCCAGTATCAAGGTACGCTTCTTCCCAGGTATCAAGGTTCACGCTTTCCCCAGTATCAAGGTACGCGCCTTCCCCAGTATCAAAGTACGCGCCTTCCCCAGTATCAAGGTACACGCTTTCCCCAGTATCAAGGTACACGCTTTCCCCAGTATCAAGGTACACGCCACCTTTTCCATAAAGGACACCTGCTCTTCAAATCCCATAACACACCCTCGCCACCTCTCCTCTCCCTCCTCCTCACTTTCCCATTTCACCCCCACACTCGCTACCCCCCCCGCCCCCCACCAGTTCGTCAGTATGACAGGTGAGGCAGCCTTATTACCAACAATCATGCACCTGACGCTACTTGTGTAGCCTTTATTGATCTGCTTTACCTGGTGAGGGAGGTGATAGTGAAGGTGGTGATAGAGAAGTGATAGTGGGGTGGTGTTAGTGGGGTTGGTGATAGTGCAGATGATATTAGTGGGGGATGTGATAGTAGGGGTGGTGATAGTGCGGATAATATTATTGGGGGGTGGGGGATGTGATAGTAGGGGTGGTGATAGTGGGGAAGGTGATAAAGGGGGGAGGTGACAGTGTCCGGGGCCCAAGACTGTTCAACTGCCTCCCAGCATACATAAGGGGGATTACCAATAGACCCCTGGCTGTCTTCAAGAAGGTACTGGACAGACACCTAAAGTCAGTACCTGACCATCCGGGCTGCGGTTCGTACGTCAGCGTGCGGCCAGCAGCAACAGCCTGGTTGATCAGACCCTGAGCCACCATGAGGCCTGATCTCAGACCGGGCCGAGGGGGCGTTGACCCCCGAAACCCTCTCCAGGTAAACTCCAGGTGGTGATAAGCGTGGTAGATGTACTGTGGTGTTATAACATTTGTGGTGACCCAGAGCCGGTCTTGCTTACTTGTTTATGGTGGTGTCGGGGGTGGGGGGGGGGAATGGTATGGTGCTCAAGGTGATAGCGTTGGGGAGGATGGTGATAAAGATGGTGGGGATTGGTGTGGGGGGTCTCGGTTTTAAGAGCCTAATTGCGGTGCTAATACTGTAGTGGTATTTAATTGGCGGTTAACGTGTTGGTAGTGATGGTGATTGAGTCAGTGGTGTTGTGATGGTGATTGATGACGCTATACCGTGGTGGTTGAAGACATTGTTATAGTGTAATGGATGTTGCTATAGTGTGGTGGTTGATGGCGTTATAGTGTGTTGGTTGCTATAGTGTGTTGGTTAATGACGTTGTTGCATATTGTGTTGGTTGCTATAGTGTGTTGGTTGATGACGTTATTGCTATGGTGTGTTGGTTGATGGCTGTATTGGTATAATGTGGTGGTTGATGACGGTATTGCTATAGTGTGGTGGTTGATGACGCTGTTGCTATAGTGTGGTGGTTGATGACGCTGTTGCTATAGTGTGGTGGTTGATGACGGTATTGCTATAGTGTGGTGGTTGATGACGGTATTGCTATAGTGTGGTGGTTGATGACGGTATTGGTATAATGTGGTTGATGACGGTATTGCTATAGTGTGGTGGTTGATGACGGTATTGCTATAGTGTGGTGGTTGATGACGCTGTTGCTATAGTGTGGTGGTTGATGACGGTATTGGTATAGTGTGGTGGTTGATGACGGTATTGGTATAGTGTGGTGGTTGATGACGGTATTGGTATAGTGTGGTGGTTGATGACGGTATTGGTATAGTGTGGTGGTTGATGACGGTATTGCTATAGTGTGGTGGTTGATGACGGTATTGGTATAGTGTGGTGGTTGATGACGGTATTGGTATAGTGTGGTGGTTGATGACGGTATTGGTATAGTGTGGTGGTTGATGACGGTATTGGTATAGTGTGGTGGTTGATGACGGTATTGATATAGTGTGGTTGATGACGGTATTGGTATAGTGTGGTGGTTGATGACGGTAATGCTATAGTGTGACGGTTGATTATGATGTTGCTGTAGTGTGATGGTTGATGATGTTGCTGTAGTGTGATGGTTGATGGTGATGATGCTGTAGTGTGATGGTTGATGATGTTGCTGTAGTGTGATGGTTGATGATGATGATGCTGTAGTGTGATGGTTGATGATGTTGCTGTAGTGTGATGGTTGATGATGTTGCTGTAGTGTGATGGTTGATGATGATGATGCTGTAGTGTGATGGTTGATGATGTTGCTGTAGTGTGATGGTTGATGATGATGATGCTGTAGTGTGATGGTTGATGATGTTGCTGTAGTGTGGTGGTTGATGATGATGTTGCTGTAGTGTGATGGTTGATGATGATGTTGCTGTAGTGTGATGGTTGATGATGATGTTGCTGTAGTGTGATGGTTGATGATGATGTTGCTGTAGTGTGATGGTTGATGATGATGTTGCTGTAGTGTGATGGTTGATGATGATGTTGCTGTAGTGTGATGGTTGATGATGATGATGTTGTAGTGTGGTGGTTGATGATGATGATGCTGTAGTGTGGTGGTTGATGATGATGTTGCTGTAGTGTGGTGGTTGATGATGATGATGCTGTAGTGTGGTGGTTGATGATGATGTTGCTGTAGTGTGATGGTTGATGATGATGTTGCTGTAGTGTGATGGTTGATGATGATGTTGCTGTAGTGTGGTGGTTGATGATGATGTTGCTGTAGTGTGGTGGTTGATGATGATGTTGCTGTAGTGTGATGGTTGATGATGATGTTGCTGTAGTGTGATGGTTGATGATGATGTTGCTGTAGTGTGGTGGTTGATGACGATGTTGCTGTAGTGTGGTGGTTGATGATGATGTTGCTGTAGTGTGGTGGTTGATGATGATGTTGCTGTAGTGTGGTGGTTGATGATGATGTTGCTGTAGTGTGATGGTTGATGATGATGTTGCTGTAGTGTGATGGTTGATGATGATGTTGCTGTAGTGTGGTGGTTGATGATGATGTTGCTGTAGTGTGGTGGTTGATGATGATGTTGCTGTAGTGTGATGGTTGATGATGATGTTGCTGTAGTGTGATGGTTGATGATGATGTTGCTGTAGTGTGATGGTTGATGATGATGTTGCTGTAGTGTGATGGTTGATGATGATGTTGCTGTAGTGTGATGGTTGATGATGATGTTGCTGTAGTGTGATGGTTGATGATGATGTTGCTGTAGTGTGATGGTTGATGATGATGTTGCTGTAGTGTGATGGTTGATGATGATGTTGCTGTAGTGTGATGGTTGATGATGATGATGCTGTAGTGTGATGGTTGATGATGATGTTGCTGTAGTGTGATGGTTGATGATGATGTTGCTGTAGTGTGATGGTTGATGATGATGTTGCTGTAGTGTGATGGTTGATGATGATGTTGCTGTAGTGTGATGGTTGATGATGATGTTGCTGTAGTGTGATGGTTGATGATGATGTTGCTGTAGTGTGATGGTTGATGATGATGTTGCTGTAGTGTGATGGTTGATGATGTTGCTGTAGTGTGACGGTTGATGATGTTGCTGTAGTGTGATGGTTGATGATGATGATGCTGTAGTGTGATGGTTGATGATGATGTTGCTGTAGTGTGATGGTTGATGATGATGTTGCTGTAGTGTGATGGTTGATGATGATGTTGCTGTAGTGTGACGGTTGATGATGTTGCTGTAGTGTGATGGTTGATGATGATGTTGCTGTAGTGTGATGGTTGATGATGTTGCTGTAGTGTGATGGTTGATGATGATGTTGCTGTAGTGTGATGGTTGATGATGTTGCTGTAGTGTGACGGTTGATGATGTTGCTGTAGTGTGATGGTTGATGATGATGATGCTGTAGTGTGATGGTTGATGATGTTGCTGTAGTGTGATGGTTGATGATGATGTTGCTGTAGTGTGATGGTTGATGATGATGTTGCTGTAGTGTGATGGTTGATGATGTTGCTGTAGTGTGATGGTTGATGATGATGTTGCTGTAGTGTGATGGTTGATGATGTTGCTGTAGTGTGATGGTTGATGATGTTGCTGTAGTGTGACGGTTGATGATGTTGCTGTAGTGTGATGGTTGATGATGATGCTGTAGTGTGATGGTTGATGATGATGTTGCTGTAGTGTGATGGTTGATGATGTTGCTGTAGTGTGATGGTTGATGATGATGCTGTAGTGTGATGGTTGATGATGATGTTGCTGTAGTGTGATGGTTGATGATGATGTTGCTGTAGTGTGATGGTTGATGATGATGATGTTGTAGTGTGGTGGTTGATGATGATGATGCTGTAGTGTGATGGTTGATGATGTTGCTGTAGTGTGATGGTTGATGATGATGTTGCTGTAGTGTGATGGTTGATGATGATGATGTTGTAGTGTGGTGGTTGATGATGATGATGCTGTAGTGTGATGGTTGATGATGTTGCTGTAGTGTGATGGTTGATGATGATGCTGTAGTGTGATGGTTGATGATGATGTTGCTGTAGTGTGATGGTTGATGATGATGTTGCTGTAGTGTGATGGTTGATGATGATGTTGCTGTAGTGTGATGGTTGATGATGATGTTGCTGTAGTGTGATGGTTGATGATGATGTTGCTGTAGTGTGATGGTTGATGATGATGTTGCTGTAGTGTGATGGTTGATGATGATGTTGCTGTAGTGTGATGGTTGATGATGATGTTGCTGTAGTGTGATGGTTGATGATGATGTTGCTGTAGTGTGATGGTTGATGATGATGTTGCTGTAGTGTGATGGTTGATGATGTTGCTGTAGTGTGACGGTTGATGATGTTGCTGTAGTGTGATGGTTGATGATGATGCTGTAGTGTGATGGTTAAAAGATTAGAGATTTTTATATCTTTGCAGTTTACAATGTGTAATAACAATTTTGAGTTGCTAAGTACAAAGAAAGTCACAAACATGCCGAGGTATTTCTGGCAGACTAAAGTTAATACTTTACACACTACTAAATACTAGTGATTTTGAGAGGACTTAATTTTTATTATACATCGTTTTTATTAACACAATAGAGGTAGCTAGTTGTTTGCAGTAATTATATTTATAGTTCAGATGAAGTCTATAAAAAATTGCAGTATTACAATTTAGCACAATTTACAATAATGAAGTTGGAAGAATTTTGGGTTTGAAGTAATGATTAAATAGTTGAGCAATTATTTAGGAGTTTTTTGAGTAACTGGTGAGTGTACAGTATAATGTTTGATTAATTTTGGGTGATGTGATTTCTGAGTAGTTGTAAATTGATTTGTAGGCAGCAGGGGCCCTCTAGTGTGTTCTTGTAATGAATTCCAGATCTTTGGGCTCTTTATGTGCCTAGCATTTTTGCATAGAGATGAACACGAGAGATACCGGTATTTGTGCCTTGTGTTATGCCTGTGTGTTCTGTTGTAGTTATCAAGGAGGAGTTTGAGAGGAGGGTTAATATTAGAGTATAATGTTCTGTATATATAATAGGCACAATAATATGTGTGGATGTTTTGTATATTAAGCCACGTTTAGGCTCTTGAAAAACGGTGGAGTGTGTTGCCTAGTGCAGGAGTTGGTAATCAGTCGCACAGCAGCTTTTTGTTGGGTAATTAAAGGTTTAGGGTGATTTGCTGTGGTTGAGCCTCATGCACAAATACAATAGTGAGGTAAGGTAGTTATCACTGAGTTAGTCTTTTGGCTGAGTGTTTAAGTTTGGGATTTTGTTTGCTAGCTTTGTTCCTACGGTCGAAGAAAAAAAAACATTAAGTTTGTTGGCAGTATCTGATGGCTGGAGGAGAGGTTCTTCTGGTTTCGTTAAGTTAATCAATCTGTTTCAAGATAGTTTTCTAGATCCTAGGATTTCAGGTAGGGTTTTAATATAGGGGTTTAATTATAGATGGTAGAAGTAAGCAGTTGCTCATAGTGTTTGTGAATTCAATTACTTGTGGGTCGTGGTCATGAATGAGGTTTATGTTGAAGTCACGTGTATGTATCAGGTGGTGTTTATTCATCTCTGTGTCAGTTAACATGCTTCTTAGGTTTTCACTAAATGAGTAAATATTGGAATGAGGAACTCTGTAGATTGCTCCAACTGTTAGTTTTTTTTTTAGGCTTTTGTATTTAAATTTAGCAAATGTATATTCACCATATTCACCCCTTGTGCAGGTAGATTTAATACATTCAAGTTCATCGGAGTAGTAGATAGTTGTGCCACCTCCTAATTGATCTGGCCTACAGTTGTGTATGGCTGTATAACCAGGTATGGCATAGATATCTGTAACATGTTTTAGCCAGGTTTCAGTGAGAGTAATGACAGATATACGACATGTAGTGAATTGAGTAGTGCTGGGTCATAGTGTTTACTCAATGATCTGACATTATAATTGAATACTGTTTTGTTACTGTTGGCACTGAGTAGTGTCTTAGTCTTACTAGCAATATAATAAACTATTATTACTAAGATCATGTATGCCACTTAATAAGAGGTTAATATCAAGATCGATATTTGAATTCATATGACTAATGCAGAATTTAAGTATGTAAAACTAATGGGAAAGATACTATTAACTATTAATAAGGGTTGATATAATGAATATTACAAGTACTAAATCAATATTGCACAGACGACTCAGTACTGCACTGGAGCTAATATGAGAAACTCATAAAAGGCAGTACAAAGTATAAATATGCAAGAAATATTCTTAAAAGAAAAGAGGAATGAATACACAGAGATTAAACCAAAGAATACTAAAATATAAAATGGATAGATGGTAAAATGGTGTTAAACAAATTTATACAGTAAGATTTGACATTTAAAATAAAAATGAGAAATAAATGTAACACTGGAAAGTGATGGTCTGCACTTAATGAATCATACCCCCGGCCGGGATTGAACCCGCGGTCATAGAGTCTCAAAACTCCAGCCCGTCGCGTTAGCCACTAGACCAGCTAGCCACAATCGTGGCATTACGATTTCTTGAGTCCTGCACTTAATGGCTTGGAAGGCAGGTTGCCAGGTATAGTTATATAATAAGTGAATAATTGAACAGTAAGATTTTTGACTAATAGGGAAAATTTAATCAAGCAAGCACTAGCACAAAGAACATAAGACATGAGGTAGTTGGTACTAACTAGTAAATAATAATACAAGGACTGGCACAATGATGCAGTAGGAATATACACTATACGTAGATAATATGTTAAACACGAATTGGTTAATTAGTCTCGGTAAGATCTTCATCTCTAAGGAAGTTGATCTGATAGTTCATGTTCATCTGTGATAGTACACACACGGCCTACATATGTTTTTCTCACTAGAATTTTCCCATCTCGTCCGAAGCACTGATGGATTTTGTCATAATTATCCCATTTAAGTTTTATCAATCTGAACAAAAGGTTCTGACGTTTTCTCGTCAGGCACTCATTGATGTACACTTTTTTTTTGCTCTAATTTATGATCTAATTAGTTCCTTTTTCATGTCATATGAATGAAATCTAATCATAATACTGTTTACTACCTTGTTTTCCAAGTAAACGTTTTGCTTTAATTTTGTTAGCTAGTACGTTAACTTGTAGCTGGTCTTTTATGGTCCTTGCAGTTAGTTTGCTTTATTTCGCTGGTAAAGTGAGAGCTGTTAATTATAACTGCGTCATATAACTTTTCTTGTTCAGTTTTGTCATCATGGTAATTATTGTAGTCGTTCAAACGGGCATTCATGTTGATCTTCCCATCCTTCACTGCTTCTTCCACCTATGTGTTTAGAGATGCTATTTGCTCAGTGTAACTGGCTATAGCTGTTAGTAGATACTTGCTGAAATCATTACTTCCAGATGTCGAAATCTTCTCTTCGAGGTTGAGGATCTTGCTCTCGAGGTGGGTTATATTGACTTCACGTTTCGCTAGTGTTGACCCAAGATTCGTATTCTCAGTTGTTAGGGCGACGATGTATGACTTAAGAGTATCGGGAGCGTTAGTCATACCTGAGGGATTAACTGGAGTGCTGAATCTTATCAAGGAAGGGGGGTCAGCCATGTTTGGTGTTAGTGTTATTGTGTGGCCCTGGGCGGTGGTGAGAGGGGATGGGGGAAGGTAAACCGACGTACTGCTGGGTACACAAGTTGAATTGCAGATTCCTTGGTGTTTTCTTGCTATCACTGAAGTAGTTATTGGTGAAGTGATGAAGGAGAGAGCTTTGTTTGGACAGAGCATGGGTTAAGTGTTCGTCTGGTAGCGGGGCTGTGCTAGGGTTTACAGGGCTGTCTTCCTTAGATCGTCAATTTTATCCAGTTGTTGGTAGCAGTGTTAGTATTCTTGGGGCATTTTGGGTTACACGTGGGTTTGTGCAGTTGTACCCGCAATTAGGCCATCAGAAGCTTTGATGGGCCCTGGTTGTTGAAGAAATAGCGGGGCTAGAATAGTGTGGGGGTTGATAACGTTATTGCTGTAGTGTGGTGGTTCATGTTGCTATAGTGTGGTAGTTGATTATGTTATGGTGTGGTAGTTGATGATGTTATGGTGTGGTAGTTGATGATGTTATGGTGTGGTAGTTGATGATGTTATGGTGTGGTGGTTGATGATGTTATGGTGTGGTAGTTGATGATGTTATGGTGTGGTGGTTGATGGTGTTCTAGTGTAATGTTTGTTGACGTTATAGTGTGGTGGATGATGACGTTATAATGTGGTGGATGATGTTTTTAGTGTGGATGATGACGTTATAGTGTGGTGGATGATGATGTTATAGTGTGGTGGATGACGTTGTAGTGTGGTGGATGACGTTATAGTGTGGTGGATGATGTTATAATGTGGTGGATGATGTTATAGTGTGGTGGATGATGTTATAATGTGGTGGATGATGTTATAGTGTGGTGGGTGATGACGTTATAGTGTGGTGGGTGATGACGTTATAGTGTGGTGGATGACGGTGGATGATGTTATAGTGTGGTGGGTGATGACGTTATAGTGTGGTGGGTGATGACGTTATAGTGCGGTGGATGATGTTAGTGTGGTGAGTGATGACGTTATAGTGTGGTGGATGATGTTATAGTGTGGTGAGTGATGATATAGTGTGGTGAGTAATGACGTTATAGTGTTGTGGGTGATGACGTTATAGTGTGGTGGGTGATGACGTTATAGTGTGGTGGATGATGTTATAGTCTGGTAAGTCATGACGTTATAGTGTGGTGGATGATGTTATAGTGTGGTGAGTGACGTTATAGTGTGGATGATGACGTTATAGTGTGGTGAGTGACGTTATAGTGTGGATGATGACGTTATAGTGTGGTGGGTGATGACGTTATAGTGTGGTGGATGTTATAATGTGGTGGGTGATGACATAGTGTCGTGGGTGATGGCGTTATGGTGTGGTGGGTGATGTTATAGTATGGTGGATTATAACGTTATAGTGTGGTGGATGATGTTATAGTGTGGTGGGTGATGACGTTGTGTGATGGGTGATGACGTCATCCTGTGTCGTATACTTGACGTAATATCAACTCAACGCTTCTGAAGTAGAACGAGAAAATAAGTTTGGATATTTCAGGCACAAGCGGAGACCCTCATCAGCGCAGGTCTCACCAACTCCAAATTGCTTTTACAAGATTTCAAATCTTCGGCGAGTGCGATGCCAAACCTATTTTGAGAAGCAACACTCGCCGACAACTTTACCAGAGCCTTTTTTTTCCCCCCTCTCTCCACTACGTTTCTCCTCTGACTTTTTCTAAGTTTCGCTTTGAAAGTTACTTGCTGCGCATTGTATTGCTGTCATGCCAAATCGTGCGTCATAGAGTCGAGGCCACCGTTCCGTACAAGAATGCTGGACCGCATTTTTGGCTGTTTTGTCCACATTACCGTGAGTGCTTTCAGGACATTATATTTCATGGTTCTTAGTCAGGTGTCCCTGTACCTCCTCACGGTACGAAAAATTATAAATTGGGTCAAGCGAGAGAGAGAGAGAGAGAGAGAGAGAGAGAGAGAGAGAGAGAGAGAGAGAGAGATAGAGAGAGATAGAGAGAGATAGAGAGAGAGATAGAGAGAGAGATAGAGAGAGATAGAGAGAGAGATAGAGAGAGATAGAGAGAGAGATAGAGAGAGATAGAGAGAGAGAGAGAGAGATAGAGAGAGAGATAGAGAGAGAGAGAGAGAGAGAGAGAGAGAGAGAGAGAGATAGAGAGAGAGAGAGAGAGAGATAGAGAGAGAGAGAGAGAGAGAGAGAGAGAGAGAGAGAGAGAGAGAGAGAGAGAGAGAGAGAGAGAGAGAGAGAAAGAAAGAAAGAAAGAAAGAAAGAAAGTGGTCAGTTTGAATACTCTGATTTTATTGTTTAGTGTAACAAATTCTGTTTATTGTGCTACTCGGTTTAAGTGTTATTGTATGCCACTGCTGGAAGAACGTCACACTTGTGCAACATTGGTGAATCTTTACATCACAGTTTCACTGCCTTCACTTCTATGGAGACTCTTCGTCAGTTGTATCTCCGGCTGCCGGGGAACCAGGTTTAGGCTGTTGAATTAAGGTAAGGTGTTGTACGCAATCCTGCCAGTAATATTGCTGACCTCTTTCAAAACAAGGAAATAATTTTTCTCTGGGTACTTGACAGCTACATTCACACACCTCAGTGAATTGAACACTCCATCCAAGAAACAGGACTGAGTGTGACCACTGCCAGGGAGAACTTGTCGACCTTCCCACAAAAACTTCTACTGCCGACAAATCTCCTTCAGAAGCGACATTTTGTTAAGTTTTCTTCACAGTACGAGGCTGCCGCTGCAGGAAAAGAACTGTTGGTCGTCACTGAAGTGAAACATCATTTGCAGCAACTGATTCAGTCTTTCCCAGGTTGACTTGCGAATTCGATATTACACGAATACAAACAAATCAGGGAACGGGCCGGACTTGAACCCGTGTCAAGCGAGTCCTGCAGCTCACTGGCCAGGGGGGTTTAGGACTCGCTTGCCATGAATTCAAACCCTCGCCCGTTTCGTGGATTTTTTCCGAGGTTGGTTTTACTACAGAGGCTTTTGTAGCTCAGGGATGAATACGCGAGTTACTTATTTTAACAGTTTGTCCGATGGATGGAAGTGATACAATGAGAGAAGATATTGTTGAAAGCTAATGAAGGAATCTGAATGAACTTTGAATCAATGAGAACCTTCCCACAGCTAGCAGAACAAAGCTTTGGAGGTACTGGTGCTCTTTGCGACCACCTGTTTGTTCGAGACAACTTTTTCAACACTTCTACAGGTGAAAACAAAGGCTAGACGCCGTCTCGATGCAGGTGATGACATGCGTGCCGTTATTTCTATATATAAATAAGAACCTGGTTTCAACATCATTATTGAACGACGACGATGAAAGAAAAACAAAATATGACAAATGTAATTTTTTATATATATGAATGTACATAACTTTGATTGAAAACTTCGTTATTCATCTGTTCTTCCTTGACTTGGGTTTTGGCTGTAAAAGAAATGTTTTTCGAAAGAGATTAAAGTGTTATTTTTGACGGGGGGGGGGGTTATTTATGATAACTGAGAAGTTACAGGCACTTAGAAAACTTAAAAACTAGTGTTCAGTTAGATCAAAGATTTTTTTTTTGCGTCACTCTCGTAACTGCCTGATTTTTGGTCAGTTTATATTTTTTTGAGAGGTGCCGGATCAGCCGGGCTAAGGTTCGTACGTTGAACTACGTGCGGCCAGCAGTAACAGCTTCGTTGATCAGGCCCTGATCCACCGGGAGGCCTGATCGTGGACTGGGCTACGGGGGCGTTGATCCCCGGAATGCCCTCCAGGTAGACGCCAGGTAGGTAGACTCCCTAGAAAGGATTTATTTTCGGTGTAAAGCGTCACTGATGCTCAGTGATTGGGAGTTGCTTGGGGTCGATCCCGCGGATCATGGCCTCTGCGCCGCGCTCCACACCACCACCACTCGCTAATTTTTTTTTCTCTATTTCCAACTGTGTAGATGGTAGGTGCTGGGTAGATGGTAGGTGCTGGGTAGATGGTAGGTGCTGGGTAGATGGTAGGTGCTGGGTAGATGGTAGGTGCCGGGTAGATGGTAGGTGCTGGGTAGATGGTAGGTGCTGGGTAGATGGTAGGTGCTGGATAGATGGTAGGTGCTGGATAGATGTAGAGGTACTTGGTGGATGGTAGGTGCTGGGTAGATGGTAGGTGCCGGGTGGATGGTAGGTGCCGGGTAGATGGTAGGTGCTGGGTGGATGGTAGGTGCTGGGTGGATGGTAGGTGCCGGGTAGATGGTAGGTGCCGGGTAGATGGTAGGTGCTGGGTGGATGGTAGGTGCCGGGTAGATGGTAGGTGCCGGGTAGATGGTAGGTGCCGGGTAGATGGTAGGTGCTGGGTGGATGGTAGGTGCCGGGTAGATGGTAGGTGCCGGGTGGATGGTAGGTGCCGGGTAGATGGTAGGTGCCGGGTGGATGGTAGGTGCCGGGTAGATGGTAGGTGCTGGGTGGATGGTAGGTGCCGGGTAGATGGTAGGTACTGGGTGGATGGTAGGTGCCGGGTAGATGGTAGGTACTGGGTGGATGGTAGGTGCCGGGTAGATGGTAGGTACTGGGTGGATGGTAGGTGCCGGGTAGATGGTAGGTACTGGGTGGATGGTAGGTGCCGGGTAGATGGTAGGTACTGGATGGATGGTAGGTGCCGGGTAGATGGTAGGTACTGGGTAGATGGTAGGTGCAGGGTAGATGGTAGGTACTGGGTGGATGGTAGGTACTGGATGGATGGTAGGTGCCGGGTAGATGGTAGGTACTGGGTGGATGGTAGGTGCCGGGTAGATGGTAGGTGCCGGGTAGATGGTAGGTACTGGGTGGATGGTAGGTGCCGGGTAGATGGTAGGTACTTGATGGATGGTAGGTGCCGGGTAGATGGTAGGTACTGGGTGGATGGTAGGTGCCGGGTAGATGGTAGGTACTGGGTGGATGGTAGGTGCCGGGTAGATGGTAGGTACTGGGTGGATGGTAGGTGCCGGGTAGATGGTAGGTACTGGGTGGATGGTAGGTGCCGGGTAGATGGTAGGTGCCGGGTAGATGGTAGGTACTGGATGGATGGTAAGTGCTAAAGGGTGGTGGTGGTTTATAATATACACTGTATAAATACAATATACACTGTATATATAAAACATGTATAAATACAATATACAATGTATTTAAATACAACTTACACTATGTATTAAGTCAGTATACAAAGTATAAACACAACAGCTCTGTGAGAAACTCTCATACACAAGGTTCCCTCCTTCCCCTCCCTTATTCTTCTCTTCCTCCCTCCTCTTCCCCTCCTTCCCCTCCCTTATTCTTCTCTTCCTCTCCCTCCTTCCCCTTCCTTATTCTCCTTTTCCCTTCTTTCCCCTCTCTTATTCTTTTCTTCCTCCTTTTCTCCTCCCTTTCCTCCTGACCTCTCGCCCTTTCTCTCCTCCCTTGCATTCCCTTTTCTTTACACCTCTTCCTTGCCCCCACGCCTCTTCTACCTCCCCTCCTCTTGTACCTCCTCTCCCCTTCTAACTTCCCTTCCTCTTCTACCTCCCCTCCTCATCTACCTCCCCTCCTCTTGTACCTCCTCTCCCCTTCTAACTTCCCTTCGTCTTCTACCTCCCTCCCTCTTCTACCTCCCCTCCTCTTCTACCTCCCCCTCCCCAGATGTGCGTGTCTGGGGGCAGTGAAGGGGTGAGTTAAGAGCCAATTTCAATCTTGGTAGGGGTGTGTGGCCCGTGTCCTCTTCTACCTCCCCTCCTCTTGTACCTCCTCTCCCCTTCTAACTTCCCTTCCTCTTCTACCTCCCCCCCTCTTCTACCTCCCCTCCTCTTGTACCTCCTCTCCCCTTCTAACTTCCCTTCACCTCCCTCCCTCTTCTACCTCCCCTCCTCTTCTACCTCCCCCTCCCCAGATGTGCGTGTCTGGGGGCAGTGAAGGGGTGAGTTAAGAGCCAATTTCAATCTTGGTAGGGGTGTGTGGCCCGTGTCCTCCCGCCCGTGTCCTCCTGCCCGCGTGTCCTCCCGTCCGTGTCCTCCCGTCCGTGTCCTCCCGCCCGTGTTGTCACCTCATATTAGTGAATCTGTATGATGTTCCTAGGTCTTACTGTGGGTAAATCAACCAGGCTGTGATGGCTGTATGAGCCAGGGGGGGGGGCTAACAGTCAACAAGAAAGAGCTTGGCAGCTGGTAATACCTCCAGGTGGTGGAGTAATACCATCTGTCACACAGTATAGGTTACCTAACGGTTACCTGAAGGTATCAATAGAGTCGATGAACTGAGCAACCAGGCTGTTGGTGCTGTCCGCACGCAGCCCAGTATATGCACCAGTGTCCAGTTGACATGGAACTTGAACGTGCCAGGTTGTCTCTTAAAGAGCGTGAGAGGTTTGTTGATCATCTTCCTCGGTTATGAAGGAAGGGCATTGGTAATTCTTATGTTAGTGTTTCCTGACGCGGGTCTTAGATGATGACCCGCCGTTGGAGCTTTTGGTCATCTGACCGAGGCCTTCCGTTGGCTTACCGGTCGTCCACCCCTTTAAAAATTATTGTCATAGTTATAACTATTTCTGTATTTTTTTCAGTGTGTAGATTTGGAACTAGTTCCTCCAGAATTTTCCTGGTACAAATTAGGATTTATTTTCCTCGTCTACGATCCAAGAGGTACACTTCACGGGACCGGAAGCGTTCCCAGCACTGTAGGTGCTAGACTGAATTTACACTAGCAGTGAAGGTTCTTTGTACATTCTCCAGATTTGAAATTTCGCTTGTCTTACGAGAGTTTTTTTTAAGTAGAGAAATGTTCCAGCCAAGAGAGAACAAGTGACTTAACGAGTATCATCAGTGCCTTGTTATAAATTATTTTCCTAATGGCAGTGATAACACTATTTCTGTCGTTTAATATGAGATCTTATGACAGTCTCACTCTTAAGTCCCTGCATTATTAATCTTCCACTCTACTAAGAAATTTTAAATTATTTTATCCTCTGTTTTTGGTTCCTTCAGTTTTTCCATAGCGAGGTAACTGGAATTTGTTCTCGTTTAACGTCATGTTATTGTCAATGCCCACTGGTAAACTTGATTTATATCAGCTTAGAGATTTACTGAGTCCTCAATGACTGCCACTCTCATATCGTCTGCAAAGGATGAAGGGGCGCTGTGATTGATGTGTGCATCTACGAGAAAGAGAAGTGGGGCGAGTACTGTGCCTTTCGGAACGGAGCGTTTACCTGTTTATCAAGAAGATAAAAAATACATTTGCCCATTTTTCCTGACCTTGTATATTTTCCTGCCGTCGTGCATTTTCATGACCTTGTGTATTTTCCTGACTGTATCTTATTCCACTTGGTGGTTCGTAATACCTCCTGGTCTCGTTCATATAACTCCTATATAATTCCTTCTAGATTTGTATAATATAACTTGGTCTTGTATAACATCACCTGTTGTCCCGCATGATCACGTATGACGCCGCCTGGTCTTGTAGACACACACGCAAATTATTGACTAAAGGATCAAATCCACACTTTGTGGATGCCTTCTCAAATAAGGGTTCGGAAACGTCATACATGTCTTACCTAAGGCCATACCACCTGGTCTTGTATAATACCAGCTGCTCTTAGGTTACCCTCCCCCTCCCGGTATATTGCTTGCTCGTGCATAATGTCATGGTATTGTATATCTCCACCTGGAGGTATATGACACAACCTTTTATAATTCTATCCAGAACACAATACCTGACCGTGCATAATCTGGCTACAGTGTCTCTTCTGTCACGTTCATGGTTTATGTTGGTGTCAGTGGAACTCCGTGTGGTGGTAACAGTGAAATGCCATTTAAGTTACCTGGAACCCACACTGTGCTGAGTTACGAGCCTTACAGAATTGAAACCTGCCGTGTGTGTGTACATATACGATGAGTGAGGAATTAAATCCCCCCCCTTTCTCATGTGTGTGTGTGTGTGTGTGTGTGTGTGTGTGTGTGTGTGTGTGTGTGTGTGTGTGTGTGTGTGTGTGTGAGTAAGCACGCCGACTGAGGAACTGAATCCTCCTCCATGCCGAGGAACTGAAGCCTCTCGTGTTCAGACAATATGAAGAGTGAGAACCTGAAACCGCCTCTAGATCGCTGACAGCTATGCTGAGTGAGGATTTTTGTTTTCTTATGAGTGAATTGTCGTTGTCAGTTGCAAATAATCAGAACATTGTCGCTTTTAGTAACCACATATGCAAGATGCATCATTTATCCCTTAAATAATGTTTATTATATTTATGGTGAAGCGCAAAATAATCAGGGGTTATGCAGCGTTTTGGAAAAGAGAAGGTAATAAGATCTGAGCTTAAAAACCATCTGGGCCCCCCCTCCTTCGTCCTTCATTTCCGTGATAGAGGTTGCTGCAGCATGCAACCAGTGTAATATCTAAACTACTGGAAATTCCTCAAAGCACTGAGAGTGTACTTTCTGGAGCGATAAAGGAAAATAGCTGATAATATATACATTGAAGGCGCGCCTAGTCCCAAATGTACACAGTAGCATAATGACGTACTTTACTGAGAGACGTGTGTGAAACAGACGCTGTGAAGACCATAGGCGTCACTGACAGAGAAAACTGTGTCAACATCCGTGGGCCGAAATTCTTGAGCCTACTACGAGCAGAGATCTCAAATAAGATGGAAACATCCAGGCTGTGATGGCTAGGTGAGCCTTCACGTTTCATGTAGAAATAGCCTGGCTCAGCAGGCAGTCAACATGAAGAATTGGTCATAGGCCGAGCTGTGAGAGGATAAGGTCTCTCTAAAGCGGTCAGAGGTGTCTCAGGTATGTCGCCTTCCTGCTTTTATCTCTATATGAAGACCAGTGTTCATTACCATCCTCACCCGCAGACACCTGTATGACTTCTAGTGCCACACAGGACCACATCTGCTGTCTTAATAATCCCAAGTGTCACAAAGCATCACATCTGCTGTCTTAGTCGTGTCTTGTGCCACAGAGTATCACATCTGCATTCTTATTAATGCCCAGTGCCGCAGAGCGTCACATCTGTCTTAGAGGTGCCCAGTGCCACCAGCAGTGGTCTTGACGTGTAGTTCCTGGCGGCTGATACGCTGATAACAGCTTCGTGTGTTGGAAGATCATTAACTCTTGTTTATGGCATAGTTTATGGGGGTTCAGTTTATATAGTGGCTGAGGTTAAAATTATTTTTTCTTTATGATCTGTGTCTTCCCGAGCGTCCCTCTAGTGATGGTGTTGCTGCCTACAGTGTTGTCTTCTAGTGATGGTGTTACTGCCTACAGTGTTGTCTTCTAGTGATGGTGTTACTGTCTACAGTGTTGTCTTCTAGTGATACTGTCTACAGTGTTGTCTTCTAGTGATGGTGTTACTGCCTACAGTGTTGTCTCCTAGTGATGGTGTTACTGCCTACAGTGTTGTCTCCTAGTGATGGTGTTACTGTCTACAGTGTTGTCTTCTAGTGATGGTGTTGCTGCCTACAGTGTTGTCTTCTAGTGATGGTGTTGCTGCCTACAGTGTTGTCTTCTAGTGATGGTGTTACTGCCTACAGTGTTGTCTTCTAGTGATGGTGTTACTGTCTACAGTGTTGTCTTCTAGTGATGGTGTTACTGTCTACAGTGTTGTCTTCTAGTGATGGTGTTACTGTCTACAGTGTTGTCTTCTAGTGATACTGTCTACAGTGTTGTCTTCTAGTGATGGTGTTACTGCCTACAGTGTTGTCTCCTAGTGATGGTGTTACTGCCTACAGTGTTGTCTCCTAGTGATGGTGTTACTGCCTACAGTGTTGTCTTCAAGTGATGGTGTTACTGCCTACAGTGTTGTCTTCTAGTGATGGTGTTACTGCCTACAGTGTTGTCTTCTAGTGATGGTGTTACTGTCTACAGTGTTGTCTTTTAGTGATGGTGTTACTGTCTACAGTGTTGTCTTTTAGTGATGGTGTTACTGTCTACAGTGTTGTCTTCTAGTGATACTGTCTACAGTGTTGTCTTTTAGTGATGGTGTTACTGTCTACAGTGTTGTCTTTTAGTGATGGTGTTACTGCCTACAGTGTTGTCTTCTAGTGATGGTGTTACTGTCTACAGTGTTGTCTTCTAGTGATGGTGTTACTGTCTACAGTGTTGTATTCTAGTGATGGTGTTACTGTCTACAGTGTTGTCTTCTAGTGATACTGTCTACAGTGTTGTCTTCAAGTGATGGTGTTACTGTCTACAGTGTTGTCTTCTAGTGATGGTGTTACTGTCTACAGTGTTGTCTTCTAGTGATGGTGTTACTGTCTACAGTGTTGTCTTC
This sequence comes from Cherax quadricarinatus, assembly GCF_038502225.1. Classification (NCBI taxonomy): domain Eukaryota; kingdom Metazoa; phylum Arthropoda; class Malacostraca; order Decapoda; family Parastacidae; genus Cherax; species Cherax quadricarinatus. The sequence continues at coordinate 40,188,509 of NC_091300.1, read as the reverse complement.
TAGTGATACTGTCTACAGTGTTGTCTTCTAGTGATACTGTCTACAGTGTTGTCTTCTAGTGATGGTGTTACTGTCTACAGTGTTGTCTTCTAGTGATGGTGTTACTGTCTACAGTGTTGTCTTCAAGCGATGGTGTTACTGTCTACAGTGTTGTCTTCAAGCGATGGTGTTACTGTCTACAGTGTTGTCTTCAAGCGATGGTGTTACTGCCTACAGTGTTGTCTTCTAGCGATGGTGTTACTGCCTACAGTGTTGTCTTCAAGCGATGGTGTTACTGTCTACAGTGTATTCTAGCGATGGTGTTACTGCCTACAGTGTTGTCTTCTAGTGGTGGTGTTAATGTCTACAGTGTTGTCTTCAAGCGATGGTGTTAATGTCTACAGTGTTGTCTTTTAACGACGGTGTTACTGTCTACAGTGTTGTCTTCTAGTGATGGTGTTACTGTCTACAGTGTTGTCTTTTAACGACGGTGTTACTGTCTACAGTGTTGTCTTCAAGTGATGGTGTTACTGTCTACAGTGTTGTCTTCTAGTGATGGTGTTACTGTCTACAGTGTTGTCTTCTAGTGATGGTGTTACTGTCTACAGTGTTGTCTTTTAACGGTGGTGTTACTGTCTACAGTGTTGTCTTCAAGTGATGGTGTTACTGTCTACAGTGTTGTCTTCTAGTGATGGTGTTACTGTCTACAGTGTTCAAGCGATGGTTTTACTGTCTAGTGTTGTCTTCAAGCGATGGTGTTACTGTCTACAGTGTTGTCTTTTAGCGACGGTGTTACTGTCTACAGTGTTGTCTTTTAGCGACGGTGTTACTGTCTACAGTGTTGTCTTCAAGCGATGGTGTTACTGTCTACAGTGTTGTCTTCAAGCGATGGTGTTACTGTCTACAGTGTTGTCTTCTAGCGATGGTGTTACTGTCTACAGTGTTGTCTTTTAGCGATGGTGTTACTGTCTACAGTGTTGTCTTCTAGCGATGGTGTTACTGTCTACAGTGTTGTCTTTTAGCGATGGTGTTACTGTCTACAGTGTCTTGAAACAATGGTGTTACTGCCTACAGTGTTGTCTTCTACCGATGGTGTTACTGTCTACAGTGTTTTCTTCAAGCGATGGTGTCTACAGTGTTGTCTTCAAGCGATGGTGTCTACAGTGTTGTCTTCAAGCGATGGTGTCCACAGTGTTGTCTTCAAGCGATGGTGTCTACAGTATTGTCTTCAAGCGATGGTGTCTACAGTGTTGTCTTCAAGCGATGGTGTCTACAGTATTGTCTTCAAGCGATGGTGTCTACAGTGTTGTCTTCAAGCGATGGTGTCCACAGTGTTGTCTTCAAGCGATGGTGTCTACAGTATTGTCTTCAAGCGATGGTGTCTACAGTGTTGTCTTCAAGCGATGGTGTCTACAGTATTGTCTTCAAGCGATGGTGTCTACAGTGTTGTCTTCAAGCGATGGTGTCTACAGTATTGTCTTCAAGCGATGGTGTCTACAATGTTGTCTTCAAGCGATGGTGTCTACAGTGTTGTCTTCAAGCGATGGTGTCTACAGTGTTGTCTTCAAGCGATGGTGTCTACAGCGTTGTCTTCAAGCGATGGTGTCTACAGTGTTGTCTTCAAGCGATGGTGTCTACAGTGTTGTCCTCACGCGATGGTGTCTACAGTGTTGTCTTCAAGCGATGGTGTCTACAGTGTTTTCTTCAAGCGATGGTGTCTACAGTGTTGTCTTCAAGCGATGGTGTCTACAGTGTTGTCTTCAAGCGATGGTGTCTACAGTGTTGTCTTCAAGCGATGGTGTCTACAGTGTTGTCTTCAAGCGATCTTGTCTACAGTGTTGTCTTCAAGCGATGGTGTCTACAGTGTTGTCTTCAAGCGATGGTGTCTACAGTGTTGTCTTCAAGCGATGGTGTCTACAGTGTTGTCTTCAAGCGATGGTGTCTACAGTGTTGTCTTCAAGCGATGGTGTCTACAGTGTTGTCTTCAAGCGATGGTGTCTACAGTGTTGTCTTCAAGCGATGGTGTCTACAGTGTTGTCTTCAAGCGATGGTGTCTACAGTGTTGTCTTCAAGCGATGGTGTCTACAGTGTTGTCTTCAAGCGATGGTGTCTACAGTGTTGTCTTCAAGCGATGGTGTCTACAGTGTTTTCTTCAAGCGATGGTGTCTACAGTGTTGTCTTCAAGCGATGGTGTCTACAGTGTTGTCTTCAAGCGATGGTGTCTACAGTGTTGTCTTCAAGCGATGGTGTCTACAGTGTTGTCTTCAAGGGATGGTGTCTACAGTATTTTCTTCAAGCGATGGTGTCTACAGTGTTGTCTTCAAGCGATGGTGTCTACAGTGTTGTCTTCAAGCGATGGTGTCTACAGTGTTGTCTTCAAGCGATGGTGTCTACAGTGTTGTCTTCAAGCGATGGTGTCTACAGTGTTGTCTTCAAGGGATGGTGTCTACAGTATTTTCTTCAAGCGATGGTGTCTACAGTGTTGTCTTCAAGCGATGGTGTCTACAGTGTTGTCTTCAAGCGATGGTGTCTACAGTGTTGTCTTCAAGCGATGGTGTCTACAGTGTTGTCTTCAAGCGATGGTGTCTACAGTGTTGTCTTCAAGGGATGGTGTCTACAGTATTTTCTTCAAGCGATGGTGTCTACAGTGTTGTCTTCAAGCGATGGTGTCTACAGTGTTGTCTTCAAGCGATGGTGTCTACAGTGTTGTCTTCAAGCGATGGTGTCTACAGTGTTGTCTTCAAGCGATGGTGTCTACAGTGTTGTCTTCAAGCGATGGTGTCTACAGTGTTGTCTTCAAGCGATGGTGTCTACAGTGTTGTCTTCAAGCGATGGTGTCTACAGTGTTGTCTTCAAGCGATGGTGTCTACAGTGTTGTCTTCAAGCGATGGTGTCTACAGTGTTGTCTTCAAGCGATGGTGTCTACAGTGTTGTCTTCAAGCGATGGTGTCTACAGTGTTGTCTTCAAGCGATGGTGTCTACAGTGTTGTCTTCAAGCGATGGTGTCTACAGTGTTGTCTTCATCCTTCGTATTCGTTTGTTTCCACTTTAGGTTTTGGGTCTCGTGTCTTGTCTCCTTATGTCTCTGTTCTTGTGTTAGTCTGTCCTTGCCTCTAGTTGTCTCGGTACCCTGTCTCTATGAACATTTGTCTCCTTGTGCCCCTGTCTCCTTGAGTCTCTATCTCGCGTCACTGCTTGAGTCTGTCTTGCGTCCCTGTCATTTTCAGCCCCTGTAGCTTTGCGTTCCTGTCTCTTTACTCCCCTGTCTCTGTGCCCGTGCGACCCCGTCTTTTTGCGTCCCTGTCTTCTTGCGTCCCTGTCTTATTGCGTCCCTTTCTTCTTGCGTCCCTGTCTTCTTGCGTGCCGTCATCTCTGCCTCATCCCGTCCCTCCCGCCCCTGCATTCTGGACGTCATTAGCCAGATAAAACGCAAAGTTTCGTATTAATCAGCCTAAATTTGCCTCTCTTCTTGGCTATCAGTCTGAGTCAAGAGCTGCTTCAAGTTGCCAGAATTGTTCCGCCTTTCAATTATGTTGAGCAGAAACCATGGTCGACTAGTAACTTTGGTCGACTAGAAACCATGGTCGACTAGAAACCATGGTCGACTAGAAACCATGGTCGACTAGAAACCATGGTCGACTAGAAACCATGGTCGACTAGAAACCATGGTCGACTAGAAACCTTGGTCAACAAGAAACCTTGGTCAACAAGAAACCTTGGTCGACTAGAAACCTTGGTCGACTAGAAACCATGGTCGACTAGAAACCATGGTCAACAAGAAACCTTAGTCGAGTAGAAATCTTGGTCCACAGAAATATTTGAGTGACCTTAGTTCGTGCAGGACCAGTGGCACAGTGGCCTCGTTATTCCTGGTCATAACATGTGTTACAGCAGGACCACTAGTACAGTGGCCTCGTTATCCCTGGTCATAACATGTGTTACAGCAGGACCACTAGTACAGTGGCCTCGTTATCCCTGGTCATAACATGTGTTACAGCAGGACCACTGGCACAGTGACCTCGTTATCCCTGGTCATAACATGTGTTACAACAGGACCACTGGCACAGTGGCCTCGTTATCTCTGGTCATAACATGTGTTACAGCAGGACCACTAGTACAGTGGCCTCGTTATCCCTGGTCATAACATGCGTTACAGCAGGACCACTGGCACTGGCCTCGTTATCCCTGGTCATAAGATGTGTTAAAGCAGGACCACTGGCACAGTGGCATCGTTATCCCTGGTCATAAGATGTGTTACAGCAGGACCACTAGAACAGTGGCATCGTTATCCCTGGTCATAACATATATTACAGCAGGACCACTGGCACAGTGGCCTCGTTATCCCTGGTCATAACATATGTTACAGCAGGACCATTGGCACAGTGGCCTCGTTATCCCTGGTCGTAACATGTTGCAGCAGGGCCACTAATACAGTGGCCTCGTTATCCCTGGTCATAATATGTTACAGCAGGTCCACTGGCATAGTGTCCTCGTTATCCCTGGTCATAACATATGTTACAGCAGGACCACTGGCACAGTGGCCTCGTTATCCCTGGTCATAACATGTTACAACAGGTCCACTGGCACAGTGGCCTCGTTATCCCTGGTCATAACATGTGTTACAGCAGGACCACTAGTACAATGGCCTCGTTATCCCTGGTCATAACATGTGTTACAGCAGGACCACTAGTACAATGGCCTCGTTATCCCTGATCACAATATGTTACAGCAGGACCACTGGCACAGTGGCATCGTTATCCCTGGTCATAACATGTTGCAGCAGGACCACTAGTACAGTGGCCTCGTTATCCCTGGTCATAACATGCGTTACAGCAGGACCACTGGCACTGGCCTCGTTATCCCTGGTCATAAGATGTGTTAAAGCAGGACCACTGGCACAGTGGCATCGTTATCCCTGGTCATAACATATGTTACTGCAGGACCACTAGTACAGTGGCCTCGTTATCCCTGGTTATATGTTACAGCAGGACCACTGGCACAGTGGCCTCGTTATCTCTGGTCATAACATGTGTTACAGCAGGACCACTAGTACAGTGGCCTCGTTATCCCTGGTCATAACATGCGTTACAGCAGGACCACTGGCACTGGCCTCGTTATCCCTGGTCATAAGATGTGTTAAAGCAGGACCACTGGCACAGTGGCATCGTTATCCCTGGTCATAAGATGTGTTACAGCAGGACCACTAGAACAGTGGCATCGTTATCCCTGGTCATAACATATATTACAGCAGGACCACTGGCACAGTGGCCTCGTTATCCCTGGTCATAACATATGTTACAGCAGGACCATTGGCACAGTGGCCTCGTTATCCCTGGTCGTAACATGTTGCAGCAGGGCCACTAATACAGTGGCCTCGTTATCCCTGGTCATAATATGTTACAGCAGGTCCACTGGCATAGTGTCCTCGTTATCCCTGGTCATAACATATGTTACAGCAGGACCACTGGCACAGTGGCCTCGTTATCCCTGGTCATAACATGTTACAACAGGTCCACTGGCACAGTGGCCTCGTTATCCCTGGTCATAACATGTGTTACAGCAGGACCACTAGTACAATGGCCTCGTTATCCCTGGTCATAACATGTGTTACAGCAGGACCACTAGTACAATGGCCTCGTTATCCCTGATCACAATATGTTACAGCAGGACCACTGGCACAGTGGCATCGTTATCCCTGGTCATAACATGTTGCAGCAGGACCACTAGTACAGTGGCCTCGTTATCCCTGGTCATAATATGTTACAGCAGGACCACTATTACAGTGGCCTCGTTATCCCTGGTCATAAGATGTGTTACAGCAGGACCACTGGCACAGTGGCATCGTTATCCCTGGTCATAACATATGTTACTGCAGGACCACTAGTACAGTGGCCTCGTTATCCCTGGTTATAATATGTTACAGCAGGACCACTGGCACAGTGGCCTCGGTATCCCTGGTCATAATATGTTACAGCAGGACCACTGGCACAGTGGCCTCGGTATCCCTGGTCATATGTTACAGCAGGACCACTAGTACAGTGGCCTCATTATCCCTGGTCATAATATGTTACAGCAGGACCACTAGTACAGTGGCCTCGTTATCCCTGGTCATAATATGTTACAGCAGGACCACTGGCACAGTGGCCTCTGTATCCCTGGTCATATGTTACAGCAGGACCACTGGCACAGTGGCCTCGGTATCCCTGGTCATATGTTACAGCAGGGCCACTGGCACAGTGGCCTCGGTATCCCATATGTTACAGCAGGACCACTGGCACAGTGGCCTCGGTATCCCTGGTCATATGTTACAGCAGGACCACTGGCACAGTGGCCTCGGTATCCCTGGTCATATGTTACAGCAGGACCACTGGCACAGTGGCCTCGGTATCCCTGGTCATATGTTACAGCAGGACCACTGGCACAGTGGCCTCGGTATCCCTGGTCATATGTTACAGCAGGACCACTGGCACAGTGGCCTCGGTATCCCTGGTATAGGCTGACTTTTTATTTTCATTAATTAGATGTATTAATGTAGCCACTGGATGGCGAAATGTGTCAACAATGAAGACATGCAAGCGTTGTGTAGATGTTTCATTCATCAACGTCTTGGGTAAAGGACACAGGTGCAACTTAGTATGATATTTTATTGTGGTAACTTTTTGCTCTTCAGGAGCTTTGTCAAGTTGTTACAACGTCCTTACATCTGTCTCTTTACGTCTCTGTTCTTGCGTCTCACTCTCAGTGAGTTACAACACCTTGATGAAGCTCCTGGAGACCGAAACGTTGCCACAGTAAAATGTCACATTAGTTACACTTGTGTTCTTTACCTAACATATTGTCGGTAATTCTACCATTATTACTAATTCATCAGCGTATTGGTTCCCGCAACCAGTTATCTACATTTCCTTCCTTTTTCCTCATCATGAGAATATGACGTGATGAAAGTGACCTGAAGCTTGCATTTTCACACCTATATTATTTATGCAAGCTAGAAAATGAAAAGTTCGTTTACAACACACAGCTACAAAGCATTTAACACTCCCGCCATTAAAATTATTCAGACGCCTTTTCTAATGAGAAGTTATGATAGCTGTTCACACTTTTTTTCAGCTTGGCTAAATGATGCTTTTCACGTGAAATTAGTGAAAGCGTAGCAGTGTTGTTGTTACTGGTTTTACAAATTCGATTTTGTCGTCCAAATAATTAGTTACTCCAGCCGATGCTTGGGCGTCACTCCACGCTTTGTCCAGGCACTCCTCGCTTGGTCCAGTCACTCCTCGCTTGGTCCAGTCACTCCACGCTTTGTCCAGGCACTCCTCGCTTGGTCCAGTCACTCCTCGCTTGGTCCAGTCACTCCACGCTTTGTCCAGGCACTCCTCGCTTGGTCCAGTCACTCCTCGCTTGGTCCAGTCACTCCACGCTTTGTCCAGGCACTCCTCGCTTGGTCCAGTCACTCCACGCTTTGTCCAGTCACTCCTCGCTTGGTCCAGTCACTCCTCGCTTGGTCCAGTCACTCCACGCTTTGTCCAGTCACTCCACGCTTTGTCCAGGCACTCCTCGCTTGGTCCAGTCACTCCACGCTTTGTCCAGGCACTCCTCGCTTTGTCCAGTCACTCCACGCTTGGTCCAGGCACTCCTCGCTTGGTCCAGTCACTCCTCGCTTGGTCCAGTCACTCCTCGCTTGGTCCAGTCACTCCTCGCTTGGTCCAGTCACTCCACGCTTGGTCCAGTCACTCCACTCCTGGTCCAGTCACTCCACGCTTGGTCCAGTCACTCCACGCCTGGTCCAGTCACTCCACGCTTGGTCCAGTCACTCCACGCTTGGTCCAGTCACTCCACGCTTGGTCCAGTCACTTCACGCTTGGTCCAGTCAATCCACGCTTGGTCCAGTCACTCCACGCTTGGTCCAGTCACTCCACGCTTGGTCCAGTCACTCCACGCTTGGTCCAGTCACTCCACGCTTGGTCCAGTCACTCCACGCTTGGTCCAGTCACTCCACGCTTGGTCCAGTCACTCCACGCTTGGTCCAGTCACTCCACGCTTGGTCCAGTCACTGCACGCTTGGTCCAGTCAATCCACGCTTGGTCCAGTCACTCCACGCTTGGTCCAGTCACTCCACGCTTGGTCCAGTCACTCCACGCTTGGTCCAGTCACTCCACGCTTGGTCCAGTCACTCCACGCTTGGTCCAGTCACTCCACGCTTGGTCCAGTCACTCCACGCTTGGTCCAGTCACTCCACGCTTGGTCCAGTCACTGCACGCTTGGTCCAGTCAATCCACGCTTGGTCCAGTCACTCCACGCTTGGTCCAGTCACTCCACGCTTGGTCCAGTCACTCCACGCTTGGTCCAGTCACTCCACGCTTGGTCCAGTCACTCCACGCTTGGTCCAGTCACTGCACGCTTGGTCCAGTCAATCCACGCTTGGTCCAGTCACTCCACGCTTGGTCCAGTCACTCCACGCTTGGTCCAGTCACTCCACGCTTGGTCCAGTCACTCCACGCTTGGTCCAGTCACTCCACGCTTGGTCCAGTCACTCCTCGCTTGGTCCACTTAAACCTACTGCTGGAACAGTCACTCCACTGTACGTTTAACCGGTCACTCCAGTCCATGCTTGCTCGAATCTGTCCAGTCCAGTATTGTTGCAGTCACTCCAACCCACACTTGACAACTCTCATCTGACAACTTACACCTGACAACCCCCATCTGACAGCCCCACCTGACCGCCCACACCTGACTACCCACACCTGACTACCCACACCTGACAGCCCATACTTGACAACTCTCACCTGATAACTCACACTTGACAACTCTCACCTGATAACTCACACTTGACAACTCTCACCTGATAACTCACACTTGACAACCTCCACCTGACAATTCACACTTGACAACCTCCACCTGACAACAACCACCTGACAACAACCACCTGACAGCCCACACCTGACAGCCCACACCTGACAACGCACACTTGACAACCTGCACTTGACAACTCTCACTTGATAATCCACACCTGACAGCCCACACCTGACAACCCACACTTGACAACCTGCACTTGACAACTCTCACTTGATAATCCACACCTGACAGCCCACACCTGACAGCCCACACTTGACCCATGCCGAGCCGGAAATATTTTGTATAATTGGTGTCTTTCCAAACTGCTTATCCTTTCAGTAAGAGCAGTTTTAGTGACTGAATAAATCACGTCTGTATAACTAGTGTCCGAGGAGGCGACTGCTGGGACACTAAATGAGTCCTTTCTAAAAATTTTCTCTTATACGTTTAAAAGATATATATTTTTTCAATTATGTTAATGTAAAAATTACTAAATTTGTACTAAAAGCATCTTAGAAAGTTTAACTGACCTTATTATAAGAAGCGCAATTTAATTTAGTCTAATCCAACTAAGTATATTTTATTTAACTTGACAGTAATTTACAATTACAATAATAAATTTTTTCGTTAGATTCAGAATTATTTTTGCGAAATTATCATATACACAAGTTTTGGGTTGCCCTGTTCGGCAAGTAGTGCGTTGCTATTTAAGCCAAAATCGCAAGTTTTACTTATTCGGCACGACATGTTCCCTGAATTGAGCTTCTATACTTTCCATCCCCCCACGTGCGCTGTATAATCCTTCGGGTTTAGCGCACCCCCATGATTATAATAATGGACAAGTATCTTCACCAGGTGACAGATCAACCAGGCTGTGATGGATATATTAGGCAGCAGGCCTCCAGCAGGAACAGCCTAGTTGACCAGGCAAGCACCAGACTAGCCTGGCCCATGACCGGGCTCCGAAACTTTCGAAAATCTTCAAAGGTACATCTCCATCTAATAACTCTCCTATTTTTAACTGTCAAATCCATTCGTTCCATAAGCTTTCACAACTTATTAATCTCACTCCAAAACTTTTTATTATGCTCAACAAAATTTGTTGATAGCATCTCACCCACTCTTATTTGCTCTCCTTTTACATTGCTTCACCACTCTGTTAACCTCTCTTTTTCTCTCCATATACTCCTCCCTCCTTGTATCACTTCCACTTTGTTAAAACCTCTCAGATGCTAACTTGTATATATTATAAAGAATAAGACACGAGCAACATCTGGGTATCGATATTTGTAGACGTTTCGTCATCTAGTGTCTTTATCAATGCAAATTCAAGAGAATAGAAAGAATATATATATATATATATATATATATATATATATATATATATATATATATATATATATATATCTTTTGAGCAGTCACTGCTGGTCTTAGACGGAACATCTCAACTTACATTTGAATCGCCTAAGTGAAGAGATTTGGGTTGATGGCCACAATTATTTTTCTCCTTGTGTCCACCTCGAGGTCCTTGTTATCACCTCGAAGTCCTTATGCCCACGTCGAAGGCATTATGGCCAGCTGAAAGTCATAATGGCCTGCTAAATGCCTCCTAATGACCAGTTCGAGGGTGTAGTGTTGCTGCTTAAACCTCGATTCTCAGCAGAAATTAACGAAAGGTCAGCTCGTTTACCTGCATGTGAAAATTGGAACTTCAGCTAGAAATTAATAGAGATGAAAGTTGGGCAGACCGTTTGAAGAGGGCAGGAGGTTGTGAAAGTGTGTAGATGGTACAGTGTGTAGCTTATACTACCTGCTACACTGTCAGGTACTGCATACTGGAACCACCGGGTCATATTTAACGCTGGTTGAAAGTCAGCCTGAAGGAATTGGAAACCGGGTCGTATTTAACGCCGGTTGAAAGCCAGCCTGAAGGAATTGGAACCACCGGGTCGTATTTAACGCCAGTTGAAAGCCAGCCTGAAAATTGGGAGGAAAAAAGGGAATGGGAGAAGTGAAGGAAATGGGAAATAGAGAAAGGAGGGAATGGCAGAAGTGAAGGTAATGGGAGAGAGAATGGGAATGGGGAGAGGAAGGCAGCGGTGATGGATCCCTGTAGAGGAATCTAGTGTTCTTACTCTTCCTTTTTCTATCTTTCCCTTGATGCTCTTCTTTCCTTTCCTCTTTTTCTCTCTCTTCTTGCCCTACCTTCTCTTACCCTTCCTCCTGTTGCCCTTCATCCTCCTCTTCTCCAAACAAGCGTCAGACTTGGTTTGTCACCGTCAAGTTTAAATATTGTAAAAAATTACACTTAAAATAATACCGTGAGAAGTCTGTAGAAAACGTTTCGGTCCTGGGACCTTGATTACTTCTGATCAAGAAGTGCTCAAGGTCCCAGGACCGAAACATTCTCTGATAAATATGTCCTAATGTTTACGTATTTTTCTAAACCAACATGTCGGTATTTATTAACAAAGTTCATACCAAGTCTTTGTGTTATCTATAGTGTATCATCACCATCATCATCACCATCACCACCATCACCATCATCACCATCATCACCATCACCATCACCATCATCACCATCATCACCATCATCACCATCATCACCATCATCACCATCACCATCATCATCATCATCACCATCACCATCATCATCATCACCATCACCATCACCATCATCATCATCATCACCATCACCATCACCATCATCACCATCATCATCATCATCATCATCATCACCATCATCACCATCATCACCATCATCACCATCACCATCATCATCATCATCATCATCACCATCACCATCATCACCATCACCATCATCATCATCATCATCACCATCACCACCATCACCATCATCATCACCATCACCATCACCATCATCATCATCACCATCATCATCATCATCATCATCATCATCATCATCATCATCATCATCCCTGAAGGGGTAACAACTTTATTTTTTCGTTTTTCTTCTTCCTCCAGCTTTTCGATTTGATGTTGCTCACAGCTCGAGAACGCCTCATTCAGTCACCTTCAAATTTTCCACACTTGTGTACGGTAACAAGGACCAAATTCTTGGAACAATTAGCATGTTCACGTTCCCGATGGCAAAAGTTGTTGAACCCATCTCCAGCATCCAGGAATGCCTCAGATAACTTCCAAAATCCTCAGTGGTGGAGCTTCTAACATTCACAAAAAACACGACGACGGTGAAGAATGAAACTGAGATGTGTAGCAGCAGATCTGACCATTCTGTGTCAGATAATGTGAAAACTTGATTCCCCTTAAATAACGTTTAATATTTTTCAGTTTACCTCTTCTGGACGGCGTTGTTTATAGCCTCGTTGTTTTCAGCTGTGGTGTTTATAGCCTCGTTGTTTTCAGCTGTGGTGTTTATAGCCTCGTTGTTTTCAGCTGTGGTGTTTATAGCCTCGTTGTTTTCAGCTGTGGTGTTTATAGCCTCGTTGTTTTCAGCTGTGGTGTTTATAGCCTCGTTGTTTTCAGCTGTGGTGTTTATAGCCTCGTTGTTTTCAGCTGTGGTGTTTATAGCCTCGTTGTTTTCAGCTGTGGTGTTTATAGCCTCGTTGTTTTCAGCTGTGGTGTTTATAGCCTCGTTGTTTTCAGCTGTGGTGTTTATAGCCTCGTTTTCAGCTGCATTGTTTATAGCCGTGTTTACAGCTGCAGTGTTTACAGCTGCAGTGTTTACAGCTGCAGTGTTTACAGCTGCAGTGTTTACAGCCGCGTTGTTTACAGCTGTGCTTACAACCGCGTTGTTTACAGCCACGCTTATAGCCGCGTTGTTTACGGCTGTTTATAGCCGCGTTTACAGGTGCATTGTTTATAGCCACGTTGTTTATATCTGCGTTGTTTATAGCCGCGTTTACAGCTACGTTGTTTATAGCTACGTATACAACTGCGTTGTTTATAGCCGCGTTGTTTATAGCCACGTTTACAGCTGCCTTGCTTAAGGCTATTTACAGCCGCGTTGTTTACAGCGACGTTGTTTACAGCTATGGTGTTTACAGCGACAGAATCTACAGCCTCGGTGTTTACAGCCACAGTGTTTACAGCCTCGGTGTTTACAGCGATAGTGTTTACAGTCACGGTGTTTACAGCCACAGTGTTTACAGCGATAGTGTTTACAGTCACGGTGTTTACAGCCACAGTGTTTACAGCGATAGTGTTTATAGTCACGGTGTTTATAGCCACAGTGTTTACAGCCTCGGTGTTTACAGCCTCGGTGTTTACAGCCTCGGTGTTTACAGCCACAATGTTTACTGCCGCGGTGTTTACAGCCACAGTGTTTACAACGACAATGTTTACAGCAATAGTGTTTGCAGCCACAGTGTTTACAACCACGGTGTTTACAACGTTTACAGCTACGGTGTCTACAACGACATTGTTTACAGCCACGGTGTTTACAACCACGTTGTTTACAACCACGTTGTTTACAGCCACTCTTTACGTTATGGTTTTGTGATGTCTTACCAAAGTACAGTGTAATATCGTGACGTGTCTTGGCTTGCACTAATTTAATAGTTTGTTGATTCTGGTTTAGTACCTGTATTATAATGGTAGTTTAGAGCTTATTTTAGAACCGGATCTAGAGCCTGCTATAGAGTGTTTTTTTTTTAACGTAGATCAGTTTTACAGGCTAGGTGGTGGTATCCTACCTCATTTTATTTCGAAGCCCAGCTCTATCTGAGGTATACTGCTCACCCCCAGGATGCCACTCACACCAGTTGGCTAACAGCCAGGTACCTACTTGCTGCTAGGTGAACAGGGACAGCAGGTGTAAGGAAACATGACTAACGTTTCCACCCATGCTAGGGATTGAACCACGGACATTCACTGAGCTGTGTGCGCTGTCAGGCGAGCCACAGGACACCTGCTTAAGAGCAACCGTGAGGGCGTGTTCCAGAGCTCATTTTAGGGCAAGCTAGAGAGCGTGATTTAGGCGTCCTTGAGAACGTGTTATGTAGCATGATATTTTCAGATCACAGACATGAGTTGTACATGTCTGTGCATGTGTGCAGGCGTTGGGGAGTGTGCGCGGGCGCTGGGGCGTGCGCAGAGTTTTTATGGATAATACACCAACACACCAATAATAGCACACCAACACGAAGTATATTGAATATGTTAATATATCAGCAGATTACATCTACACAGCTTCAAGTTGTCTGTCACCAGCCTGACCCTGACAACCAACAGTCACTAAAAACTGAAGTCCTTCAGAATAGACACAATCAACGTATTTCACGTAAAAAATAAAATTTAAAAAATTAAATTGGCAAACTGACAAATAAATACTACAATAAAAATCCCAATCTTCTTCTACATAGGATGAAGTCTCGTTGAAAGTTTGAAGCCGATCAGAAGAGGCATCCCTAAGTAAATACGCGGATACCAATATCAGGGATGATCTATATAAAATTAACCAGAGGGCGCCTGCAGTTGTCAAGAGTTGCATGAATCTTGTTTTAGTTAGTGTTGAAGGGTCCGTTGAGGAGTGTAGGTAACCAGGAATACCATCGGATGGATTGTTATAGGGATGACAAGACGGAGTGCAGCCTACCACGTCTGCTAGCTGCCTAGGATGGGATGTAAACTGCGGCAGGTCTGCGGCCTACGTGCGCGGTTCCAAGGCAGGTTAACTGATTATCTTGGTCAAGGGACCTTGCGTGTAAATGGTATTGGCACATATTTGTTTAACCGTTTTCGAACGGGCGAAAATATTTACAAACATTACCTCTCAGTCCACAGCAGGATACAAACCTCTATACTCTGTCTGTGCGGACTCGAATTCTGCTGTGGACTGAGGGATAATGTTTGGCATTATATATATATATATATATATATATATATATATATATGTATATATATATATATATATATATATATATATATATATATATATATATATATATATATATATATATATTATATATATATATAAAATTATATGTATACACACTACACAAATATTGCACCATTGACAACAGCTCACCACCGTTGGAAACGAATGAAGGGTTCTGGAGTTCTGAACGAAAGGATTGGAAGAAGAAAAATACAAATCGGGCAGGCACATAGAGGTAGGCCTAGTCTGCGAAAGGATTGCAGAGGCTTTGGTCCATGAAAATATCATTCAGATATCCTTCTGGTGGTACCCGTTTGGGTATACCTACGTACACTGCTGTATATGTCTCGGAAATGTCGGCGAAGGAAAAGAATAATGATGAATGATACAAATAGCATTGTGGGGAATGCCATAAGAGATACTGATGGAAGATGTCTCCAGTTACACTCTGTGGGAAGCACATTAGGTGGATATACAGTGTGGGAAGCACGATGATATACATTCTGGGATCCCCAGATATTATTTACCTGGTACAGACTGCGTCGATCATTAGCGGGTTGGGGCGACAGCAACTGTCGTGTGCGCCGAGTTCCTGACGTATTTATTGGGTGTGCATGAGACTAGTCACAAATCCTGCAGCCATCTTTATCGGTTGTAAGCAAGGAAACGAGAGTCAAGTAAGGCATGTCCATATCCCTAGATCGTCTGGTGTCATACTGACTTATCAGGGAAAGGAGAATTGGGAGGCTATTTCGATTGCCTTATCTGTGGTAATCGACTGAGTTAACCAGACTCTCTTAGGCTATTAGCTAGTGAAGACGTTGTGACCTCTGGTGCACTGTAATTTTTGGCATTAAATTTTATACTTGTGTGTGTGTGTGTGTGTGTGTGTGTATATATATATATATATATATATATATATATATATATATATATATATATATATATATATATATATATATATATATATTATATATAATGTGCCGAATAGGTAGAACGCAATTGCGATCTTGGCTTAAATAGCAACGCTCATCTCGCCATATGGGACAAGCGAAAATTTGTGTATGCAATAATTTCGCCAAAATCATTCTGAACCTAAGGAAAAAAATATATTTCACTGTGTTTGTTTAGTATTAAATTATTGTAAACAAATCTAAAATATATATAGTTGGATTAGGCTAAAATAAATTGCGCTTGCTATAATAAGGTTAGGTAAGTTTTCTAAGATTCTTTTGGTGCAAAATTAAAATTTTTTACATTAACATTAATGAAAAAATATGTATAAGAGAAAATTTTAGAAAGGACTTAATTTTAAATGAGTTCTTGCTAATTGACCAGTTTTACATATTCGGCACGACATTATATATATATATATATATATATATATATATATATATATATATATATATATATATATATATATATATATATATATATGCAAGGAATTCGCAAGAGCAGGCGAAATATACACAAACACTGATCTCTGGCTGAAGGAGACTCGAACCTACGAACCTTGGAACAAGGTACGCAGTGCTATACCAATCTCACCACACTGGACCAATACCTTGGAGTCCAGCTTGCGCTAGACTTTGATCCAAGGCAGACAGATTTCAGGGAGAAGGCTTACAGCTTTTCATCTCATCCCCTGCATGCATCAGCCTTACTAGAGATTGCATTGTTAAAATCTCTAGTAAGGCAGACCTAATGATAGCGTTCCGATACCTCAGTAAGGAATCGTTCAAGACTCTGTACACCATATACGTCAGGCCCATACTGGACTATGCAGCACCAGTCTGAAATCCACACCTGGTCAAGCACGTCAAGAAATTAGAGAAAGTGGAAAGGTTTGCAATGAGACTAGTCCCAGAGCTAAGGGGATTGTCCTACGAAGAAAGGTTAAGGGAAATTGGCCTGACAACATTGGAGGACAGGAGGGTCAGGGGAGACATGATAACGACATGTAAAATACTGCGCGGAATAGACAAGGTGGACAAAGATAGGATGTTCGGGAGATGGGACACAGAAACAAGGAGTCACAATTGGAAGTTGAAGACTCAGATGTTTGGTAGTATTTCTTCAGTCATAGAGTTGTCAGGCAGTAGAATAGCCTAGAAAGTGACGTAGTGGATATATATAATATATATATATATATATATATATATATATATATATATATATATATATATATATATATATATATATATATATATATATATATATATATATATAATGCCGAATAAGTAAAACTTGCTATTTTGGCTTAAATAGCAACGCACTTCTTGCCGAATCGGGAAAGCGAAAATTCGTATATACAATAATTTCGCTAAAATCATTCTGAATCTAACGAAAAAAAAAAATGTTTCATTGTTTGTTTATTATTAAAATATTTTAAACTTATTTATATACTGAGCAAAACTTTTCTTGTTGAATGATATTTGTTAGTGTTGGTTGTTTACATCACAACAGTGTTGCAGGCCGGCAACACTAGTACTGGAGATCGTGAAAGCGGCCACAGTAACTCAGGCGGCGGCGCTCCCGCCCGTCCTCCCAGTAATGCCTGCCAAGTGTTACGGTAACGGTTATGGAGGGATTCCGTCGCCGGTTTTACGGTAATGTGCCACGGAACGGTGGTGCCCTGCGTTACGTTGGCTTGGGTATGTAGCAGTAACCAAGGTGTGTGTGTGTGTGTGTGTGTGTGTGTGTGTATGCGCGCGTACACACTGTGTGGAATAAATATTTTCGCCTTTTTTCCCCAATATTAGGTTAATATAATGTGAACGCGCTTAACGCATTTTCGGATGTGCTGTTCCGCCGGTCACAAACCCCGGCGTCACTGTCGATTTGTGGGATGTTCACACAACTGTTAACGTCCACAGTCATTCAGAAACGTATATTATTGAGTAAGCTTATACTGTCTCCAGGTGTTCCCTCTTGAACAGAGGTTAGAAAAACATATCATAACAACGCCTAGAAAATAATAAAAGGAGTGGGTGCAAATCCTCGCAAAGTGATATAACTCCATCCAAAGTAGGAGATTCTCTCGTAAAAATTTAAAATTTATTCATAGCTACATGTCTACTCTTTTATATAATTTGTGAGAAGAGAATTGGGAAATACGAATAAAAGGTTTGTAGAATAGAGAAACAGAATGTATGAAGAAAAACTAGTGATTCTGATAATGCCAACGTTAGAAGACAAGAAACTCGGTGTTAATATATAAATGGACCTGAGTAAGACGTGTATAATTTCTTGGTATCATCAATATGAAAAAAAGAGGACATATCTTTAAACTTTCTAAGAAGCAGTGTAGAAAGGATATCGGAAAAAAATATATCTTCTGGGAATGATAAATAGCCTGCATGATATCACAGAAAATAGAATGCTTGTGTGTTGGAGAAAAAATCCCTGAGCATTTTAACTGCATAATGCAAGCTGGTACAGCACAAGCATGAGCTATATTCCTGTAATTACAAATAGTAACTTGATGGACTAACACGGCACAATGTTATGTGTGGGGTTAAGAGCGCATCACCAGTGTCATGGTTGATGGTCTGGTAACCTCAGATCACCTCACTGCTCGTCTCGCCGATTTCTGTATTTATTTCTTGTTTTGGATTCAGAAAGTCAGGGTTTGATGTAACGTTCTCTGGACACTACGAGGTGTGCAACACCTGCAGTCAGAGAAATGTTAAAGATAGGGGATAACAACCTTTTATAAGGAGGTACACACCTGCGAGCTCAGGGGAAGGATATACGCTCTTTAACAGAAATACGTCAGGTAACACAATCGAGAGGTGAAATACGCACTATAAAATTATCCGCACGTCTCCAGGACCACCAAGTGTAACTTCACACGTCTCTAGTGTTTCTCTTATTAGTTTTGGCTTGTTTGAAGTACAGTTTGCAATTTCAACAGTTTTCTAAGAGCTGCCCGCGGAAGGAGACGATCCCAGAACCATCAATAGATAGCAACCCGAGACTGAGAGCCACTAAAAGATAACAATAGTTGAAGACAGTACTACTAATATATAGCAGTAGTCCAAGTAATAGCAATAGCCCAAGTCTGACAGTCACTAATAGATAGCAATAGCCCAAGTCTGACAGTCACTAATAGATAGCAATAGCGCAAGTCTGACAGTCGCTAATAGATAGCAATAGCCCAAGACCGAGGACCAGCAGTCAGGGCGACATTCTTGAACACGGGGCTACACTCTGCCACTCAACATTTCTGATGTTCTTCTACCAAATGAATATTACCCGACTGTAAAGTCCTCGGCCGGATAAGTGCAGCCGGAGACATTACCCGGCTGTGTTAGTCTTCAAACCTTGACTCCTTAAATATAAGTGACGACCCCGGCATAACAGAATTCACTGACGACCTACACAACACAATTCAGTGACGACCTTCACACAATTCGCCAGACAATCCTTCCCAGAAGGTGTGGAAGGCTCTGGGGTCGGGAACCGATATTATTAGAATCTGACGTTATGACTCGTAGATTAATTTCAAAGTTAATGTTGAGAAACACTCATTCAGACTTGCAGAGGAGACTGTAAATCTGTAGTGTGTACTCACCTAATTGTGGTTGCAGGGGTCGATTCATAGCTCCTGGCCCCGCCTCTTCGCTTCGCTGTGTTTCTGTGTGTATGTATGTGTATGTGTGTGTGTAATAGGAACGTACGTACATATTCGACCTCGGGAGGGGCAGTCTTGCCTCCTGGCTCCAACTTTTGGTCTTCACTCGTCGGTATTACTTGCTTCCTGGCACTTGGAGTGGCAGGGATGGAGTGTATAATATGGAGTCTGCCTCCACCCCATCCACATGTTTCTTCCACTTCCCTACCACTGGAGGGGTGAAAAAAAAAAAACGTTCTTTCCAATTTTTCCCACTGACCAGTCTCGTCAGTTTATACCTTTACTCCTTTGTGGATGTTTCCTGGTCCCTAGTGCCTTGTTCCTGGGCCCTGGTACATAGTCTCTACTTCCTGGTCTCTGGTCTCAAGTTTCTGGTTTCTGGTACCTGCGTTGTAAACTGCCTCTTATACTGGTCTCTATATCTTCTGGAGTGTCCAGTTGCTCTAGTCTCCCCTCACAGTATATACACATCAGCTACGCGCGGGCGCGGGCGCGCGCGCACACACACACACACACACACACACACACACACACACACACACACACACACACACACACACACACACACACACACACACACACACACACACACACAACATTTATTGCGCAACGTTTCACTCACAGGGAGATTTTTTTCAACTCCTAAAGAAATCTCGTCTGTGATCGAAACATTGTGCAGATAGTCTTCCTCTGTATTCTAGCTAAGGATTTTGACATTTTGAAGCTTGTCAAAGTAACTGGTCACAGAACTTTATAAGAAGAATATAAGGTACTTTGTGAACACAATAGCAAATTCTTCATGTATTTTTCTGAAAAGCGCTCATGGATGGTGTGCTGCTACAGTGATAGATTCGGTGTGATGCCCACCCCCTGACCCTACATACACGTGGCGCCTCTCCATCTCGACACTCGGTTTGCGATCTTGCCTCTGCTTTCCAGACCTGTATGACTTTGCACTTGTTACCCTTCAGCTTCTGCAGCCGTTTGTGTATCCAAGCCTGCAGACTATCAGCCTGTGTGTGTGTGTGTGTGTGTGTGAGAGAGAGAGAAGGGGAGACGGGGAGGGGGGGGGAGCGTCACAGAATTATGGAGTTATTTAAGAGGACTGAGGAAGCAAGACAACGTATGAGAATTGTTATGGTCATTTTACCCGGCTGAGCAAACTGCAGTGTAGCTCCTCTGTGGCTGGGTTAAAGTCGTAGGATCCTTAGTGTCTTGTAGAGCACATGCAGGATCCTCAGTGCCCTGTGGATCACATGGAGGATCCTCAGTGCCCTGTGGATCACATGGAGGATCCTCAGTGCCCTGTGGATCACATGGAGGATCCTCAGTGCCCTGTGGATCACATGGAGGATCCTCAGTGCCCTGTGGATCACATGGAGGATCCTCAGTGCCCTGTGGATCACATGGAGGATCCTCCAGTTTTGTGAAGATCCAAGGTTATCCAGCGTGAAGAAAGTGGGTGGAAAGCGGTATAAGTAAATATATAGAAGGCGGCCACGTGGAAAAGATGACAGAATTACCATAAATTTTAATTATCAAGGAAAAAATATATAAAAAAAAAACATAAATATGGCAGGAATTCCTAAATGAATCGAAAAACATGAAAATTGTGAATGAAAGATGAAAACTGCAGCACTGTTGATCCACTCTGACCTGTGAGTGACGTAGGTGATCCACTCTGACCTGTGAGTGACGTAGGTGATCCACTCTGACCTGTGAGTGGCGTAGTTGATGCACTCTGATCCACTCTGACCTGTGAATGACGTAGGTGATGCACTCTGATCCACTCTGACCTGTGAGTGACGTAGGTGATGCACTCTGATCCACTCTGACCTGTGAATGACGTAGTTGATGCACTCTGATCCACTCTGACCTGTGAATGACGTAGTTGATGCACTCTGATCCACTCTGACCTGTGAATGACGTAGTTGATGCACTCTGATCCACTCTGACCTGTGAATGACGTAGGTGATGCACTCTGATCCACTCAGACCTGTGAGTGGCGTAGTTGATGCACTCTGATCCACTCTGACCTGTGAGTGGCGTAGTTGATGCACTCTGATCCACTCAGACCTGTGAGTGGCGTAGTTGATGCACTCTGATCCACTCTGACCTGTGAGTGGCGTAGTTGATGCACTCTGATCCACTCTGACCTGTGAATGACGTAGGTGATGCACTCTGATCCACTCAGACCTGTGAGTGGCGTAGTTGATGCACTCTGATCCACTCTGACCTGTGAGTGGCGTAGTTGATGCACTCTGATCCACTCAGACCTGTGAGTGGCGTAGTTGATGCACTCTGATCCACTCTGACCTGTGAGTGGCGTAGTTGATGCACTCTGATCCACTCTGACCTGTGAGTGGCGTAGTTGATGCACTCTGATCCACTCAGACCTGTGAGTGGCGTAGTTGATGCACTCTGATCCACTCTGACCTGTGAGTGGCGTAGTTGATGCACTCTGATCCACTCTGACCTGTGAGTGGCGTAGTTGATGCACTCTGATCCACTCTGACCTGTGAGTGGCGTAGTTGATGCACTCTGATCCACTCTGACCTGTGAGTGACGTAGTTGATGCACTCTGATCCACTCTGACCTGTGAGTGACGTAGTTGATGCACTCTGATCCACTCTGACCTGTGAGTGGCGTAGTTGATGCACTCTGATCCACTCTGACCTGTGAGTGGCGTAGTTGATGCACTCTGATCCACTCTGACCTGTGAGTGACGTAGTTGATGCACTTTGATCCACTCTGACCTGTGAGTGGCGTAGTTGATGCACTCTGATCCACTCTGACCTGTGAGTGGCGTAGTTGATGCACTCTGATCCACTCTGACCTGTGAGTGGCGTAGTTGATGCACTCTGATCCACTCTGACCTGTGAGTGACGTAGTTGATGCACTCTGATCCACTCTGACCTGTGAGTGACGTAGTTGATGCACTCTGATCCACTCTGACCTGTGAGTGACGTAGTTGATGCACTCTGATCCACTCTGACCTGTGAGTGACGTAGTTGATGCACTCTGATCCACTCTGACCTGTGAGTGACGTAGTTGATGCACTCTGATCCGCTCTGACCTGTGAGTGGCGTAGTTGATGCACTCTGATCCACTCTGACCTGTGAGTGGCGTAGTTGATGCACTCTGATCCACTCAGACCTGTGAGTGGCGTAGTTGATGCACTCTGATCCACTCAGACCTGTGAGTGGCGTAGTTGATGCACTCTGATCCACTCTGACCTGTGAGTGACGTAGTTGATGCACTCTGATCCACTCTGACCTGTGAGTGGCGTAGTTGATGCACTCTGATCCACTCAGACCTGTGAGTGACGTAGTTGATGCACTCTGATCCACTCTGACCTGTGAGTGACGTAGTTGATGCACTCTGATCCACTCTGACCTGTGAGTGGCGTAGTTGATGCACTTTGATCCACTCTGACCTGTGAGTGGCGTAGTTGATGCACTCTGATCCACTCAGACCTGTGAGTGGCGTAGTTGATGCACTCTGATCCACTCTGACCTGTGAGTGGCGTAGTTGATGCACTCTGATCCACTCTGACCTGTGAGTGGCGTAGTTGATGCACTCTGATCCACTCAGACCTGTGAGTGGCGTAGTTGATGCACTCTGATCCACTCAGACCTGTGAGTGGCGTAGTTGATGCACTCTGATCCACTCTGACCTGTGAATGACGTAGGTGATGCACTCTGATCCACTCTGACCTGTGAGTGGCGTAGTTGATGCACTCTGATCCACTCTGACCTGTGAGTGACGTAGTTGATGCACTCTGATCCACTCAGACCTGTGAATGACGTAGGTGATGCACTCTGATCCACTCTGACCTGTGAGTGGCGTAGTTGATGCACTCTGATCCACTCAGACCTGTGAGTGGCGTAGTTGATGCACTCTGATCCACTCAGACCTGTGAGTGGCGTAGTTGATGCACTCTGATCCACTCTGACCTGTGAGTGACGTAGTTGATGCACTCTGATCCACTCTGACCTGTGAGTGACGTAGTTGATGCACTCTGATCCACTCAGACCTGTGAATGACGTAGGTGATGCACTCTGATCCACTCAGACCTGTGAGTGACGTAGGTGATGCACTCTGACCTGTGAGTGACGTAGGTGATGCACTCTGACCTGTGAGTGACGTAGTTGATGCACTCTGATCCACTCACACTTGTGAGTGACGTAGGTGATGCACTCTGATCCACTCAGACCTGTGAGTGACGTAGGTGATGCACTCTGACCTGTGAGTGACGTAGGTGATGCACTCTGACCTGTGAGTGACGTAGTTGATGCACTCTGACCTGTGAGTGACGTAGGTGATCCACTCAGACCTGTGAGTGACGTAGGTGATGCACTCTGATCCACTCAGACCTGTGAGTGGCTTAGTTGATGCTGCAACTCGTAACGATGATTGATAGAAACTTGATAATCAACCTCCAAAAGTCTGCTTCACCAGTGGAAGTAGACTATCTACCTGGTACAGATAGATAGCTATATACCTAGTACAGATAGGTACATATACACCTGGTACAGGTAGATAGCTATGCACCTGGTACAGGAAGATAGCTATGCACCTGGTACAGGTAGATAGCTGTACACCTGGTACAGGTAGATAGGTATACACCTGGTACAGGTAGGTACATATACACCTGGTACAGGTAGATAGCTATGCACCTGGTACAGGAAGATAGCTATGCACCTGGTACAGGTAGATAGCTGTACACCTGGTACAGGTAGATAGGTATACACCTGGTACAGGTAGATAGGTATACACCCGGAGAGAACACAACATACCGATACGATGGGACAAAAAAGGGAAAACGTGAAGTATCATGCGGTCCTCCAGCTACAACGTTTCGCTCACATAGTGAGCATTATCGACTCCCAGGACTGAAACTTTTCTAATATTTCTGGGCTCAACGAGGGTCCTGGACGAGCAGACAAGGTGGGGAGAGGTAACGAAACAGAGAGCAGACTTAGACCGGCGTTAGCAACTAACGAGATGCGTTAATAAAACAGAGGATGCAACAGTGATGAGTGGACAGTTGATGATCAGTAGTTGAAGCAGCGGCTGTTCCCACACCGGAAGTGAAGATACTTGCACAGTTCAGCTGTCAAGGAAACCGGAAGTAAACTGAACAGTTATGAAGTCATAATTATAAAAAAATATAATTTTTATTAATTATGGATAAACAGTATCACCGAATGATAATATATGATAACATGATGATGCTAATAAAATAATTATAATGTAACAGTAGTAATTATAATAATTCTAATTTGCTACATTACCAAAAAAAAAAAAATTTGTATCCACACTTTTTTTTAAAAAACAAAAAACAATATATATTTTTTTTATTTTGCAATAATTTGCCACAATAATTGAGCAATTAATATGCATGCGGATAACGAGATCAATTTATTTATGGCTGCAACGGATGTTAATGCAGTGGGCAAATAGCGTTGTTAGCTCGTTAGCGAGTGCTAATGAAAGCGAAAAGCACGTTTAGTGCCGCTGTTTCACCCACTGATGCTGCCTTTATTGACTCATATTTATGCTGTTGCCTCTTTATTGAATTTAGATAGTATGGGCGATGGGTTATTTTATTTCTGTCCTGCATTATCGTAGTAATGTTGGCGTTCCACGATGGACAACGGTAATAGACAAATTGAATGAAGGGTAATAGACAACGGTAGCAGACAATTAAGGGTAGTAGATAACGGTAATAGACAGTGAAGGGCAGTTGGCAACGGTAATGGACAACGGTAGCAGTCATTTAAAGGTAGCGGTAATAGACAAATAGGTAAGGGTAACTCACGGTGGTAATAGACAGTAGTTGTAGACGATTGATTAACTGTGGTAGATTTAGATTTTACCACGGAAGTAGCTAGTTTATTGTGCACCTCAGTTCCATCCTGTGGAGGGTAGCGCAAGAATATATGGGCACATAAAAGGCCTAGGAACTAGGCCCCATAAGGGTTTACTGGAGTACATCTGTATTTATATCTACAGTTATATTATCTATCACAAGCAGATTTAGGAAATTTGCCAAATATGTATCTGGTATCTTGTCATTAACATAATTTAACATACATAGGTTATCATGCTGTCTATGTCTACATTCCTCAATAAGTGGACAATTAAGCACATAGTGTTTAACATAGTGGCCACAGGGCTGGCCACATACTTTGCATTTGGTTTAATCATCAGTGTGCCAAACTGCCAGAAGTACTTAACCAAGGCTAAGCCTGGCCACTACAACATCGTGTTCACATTGCAAGTTGCTCTATAAACGTACTTATCTACGTTCACGTTATAGTGGGTTATAGATCTACTCAGGCTTCTAGTTCCATTCCTATAACATTGTTTCATTATTTACTTCTCTCCTAATATTATTCCTAATGCTGGACACGGATACACTAAAGTTATATTCAACAGTTTTCTTCAGGGTACTTTTCTTGGTTAACTTTATCATGAAGGAGTAATCCAGTGTATGATGGAATCCATAACAAATATACATTTATTCCCTTTTCTCGGATTATTTAGTATCTATACCTAACATCTCCAATGAGCATGTTAAGTCGTGTGAATCAAGAGTCTTCAATGATAGAGAATCAGCAATAATCATAGAGTCAAGCTCTGTGTCATAAGTTGGCTTTAGCGCTATTATGCTGGCAAACAATTCATTATGAAGTGTAAATGCCCAGTTGTTAATTCTTAAGCCTAACTCAACAAAGTTCGTATCGTTCTTAACTAGAGAGGTGGCAACAAGAGCAGATGCTGCCCTACAAGAAGACTCCTGCTTAGACCCCATTAGTATATATGATTTGTGATAAATTATTACTTCCAGTTAGGCGAGAAATTTCTTCTTGACTAGTTGCTTTTACAAGTGATTTAAGGAAGGAATTACTAGTGATAAACTTTTTTGGGGGGAGGGGGTGGCTTGCAGATATGTGATATTAAATGAACAAATCTTCCATGTAAGGTAAAATGCTGTTGTTGTCTACAGTGTTACAGTCCGTTTAGATCTCTGTATATTTCTAGACATTAAGCAAGATTCATAGTGACTGGTTCATTTCTAAACATCCTACAAGTACAGTGTTAATCTTAATGATCTTATCACTGATACTAGACACACCAAGCTCCTTGCTCATATTAAGAACTTTGGTAGATTTAGGATGGCCAAGAATTCTGAGGGTTTCATTTTGCGTTTACTCCAAGGCCGGAGAAAACTTTGCTTAGCTAATGTCAACATGGAAGGGGCATATTCAACTAAGCATCTAAAATACTCTATGTACATCATTCTCACTATTCTCACAGCACCATGGTTGAGGTTGTAGCCAGCAATATCCTTGAGAGGTTTTAGCATGTCTTTGCATTTCTTATTTAGTTGTGGTATGGTGAATTGTTTGAAGGGTACGTCTACACCAAGATATCTGTAAGATTTAACGTAGCTGATATTTTCACCCTGCAAACAGATGGCTGGGGGGATGTGGTGTGTTTAATATCTTCGTTTTAGATGAAGATATGATTGGGCCTAGTTGATTACAAATTGCTTGAACTTCGTCAAGAATGGTATTAATCTTATTATGTCCTGTTGTGTGGACGATGATGTCATCAGCATAGCTTATGGCTGTATGTTTAGGTGAGGCAAGTAGAGCATTTAGGAGAGCATAATCATAACATTAAATAGCATGGGACTGATATTTAATATGTACTTGGGGACATTCTTGAGATTCGCTTCTAAATCCTTGATAGAGGACAGATACCCTGTTATCCAACTGTGTAGGTTACCACCAATATTCATTTTGGCTAGTTCATGTATTATAACGGTTCTGTTTGCCATATCATAACAGTGATACACAATAATTGATAATGGCGAGCTAAATGATTAACGGTTCTGGACAATGGCACCAGATAATCAGTCCCTTGGCACAGTTGGCGAGCATCCTGAGAGAGCGACAGTATCCTTCCTTCCAGTGACTGATATGGATCCACGAATGAAACCTGTATCTTATCAACCTTTTTTTTTTTTGTAGCATAAATGGTCAGTCACCTGTTCATACATTTGATCAGCCTCTTTTCTTTCAAGCTTTAGGAATTATAATAAACCACAAAAAATATAAAGACTGTCTGACACAATGACGAGCTCTCTAGGATGGATTGAATTTATGATGATTTGTTTGATGCATTATGTAAACAATGAATATCTTTAATATTCTTGGTGTCCATCCTCTGACAAGAACTCATAAGGTGTCATTATTTATGATACCAAGAAAATCAAACAAATTCTTGGTGAATTTATTAGTATGAATATACTTTTGGCCCAGATGATACTTGGTTGTGATGCCACTTCCAGACTCTAATCACTGGGAAAAAGCAATGCCATCAAAATGTTTTAACAAAAATGAAACCTTCCACACACAAGCTTCAAGCTTCGCTGAGTCAGGTAGATCCCACGAGACTATTCAGGACTGTTGAACACGATACTCTAACAATACTTTAACGTGGATGACCATGCGAAGCAATCAAATTCGACAACGAATATTCATAGAAGAGGCAAAATCATCTTTTCGCTGGCCCTGACTGAGGATGCCTGCCAATTTCATAGTCTTTGGGTTTATCGCCAAGTGCAGAGCTGGATGTGTATAGAGTTAAACTCCCTTAAGTGGGGTTGGAAACTGCTGCAAGGTAAGCTACAACCAATAAAAATGTCTAAAGCAGCGACTCCTGAACATTTACTGAAATGCATTAAATGTAGCTGCAACCTAACTGCAGTGTACACGTAGGGAGCAGACAGTGGTGTGCAGGAGCGCATGTACAGAGTGCCGTGGTGTCAGTTGTGGCAGTTCATCAGAGTCAGATTTGGAAGATCAGTGAAACTTATTATTTTCGTTATATGCCAAAAAAAATGAATTCTTTGATTTTGTACTAAACTGTAGTTAAGATGCAAATACAGTTTTTAAATTTACATTTGCATTTCACGACTACCAGAACCAACAATAAAAAAAACTTGAAATATTATTTTCAGAATTATACACTTAGGTTACAGTATAATGATAGTGTTATTGATAATGTTGATCTACTGAGATTTTTCTCTGTGTATCTTTAAAACTAATTATGTTAAAGACAAGTATTATTGCTCATTGGAAGCATAACTTTTGTACCAAAAAGTCAAATATAAAAAGATTTTTTTTGTGTGAACAATAACATTTAATACATTACAAAGAAAAATAGTCATTAAAATACATAAACTTATTAAAAACTACAAAAAAGTTTTTAAATCGTGAAAAATTTGTCGTACAGTAATCACTTATACCTCGTTGGAAAAGTAATTTCCGTCGGGAAGACTTTATCAGTAGTTGTTAACACTGGAGTTGTTGATTCTATCCCTGTACAGCGTGTGTACGATGGACTCTTAGACATTGGACAGCGCCGTCGGCTTTCTCTTCTTTTGTAAACAGATACGCAAATACAGTGTAATTAGATGTTTTATTGACAACGTTTCGCCCATGCAGTTTTTTATAAGGTGACTTGAAAACTTCCACTGCCGAGGCGAAACAATGTCAATAAAGGAGCTCATTACCTTGCATTAGTCTCTGTTTCCATCATGTCGGTGTTATTATTGTTATTATTATTATACCATTTGTCCATCTGAAGTGTAAGTTGGACGAAGCCTTGAGCTGGTTCCGACTCCCATCCAGAACATTGACTTCCAGGTAGAACAGTGACTTGCAAATAGAACAGTGACTTCTACAACCTAACTGAGCCTCTTGCCAGGAGACTTTCCATATCGTCTTAAAAAGCAGCAGTTCAGAGTAACACCCACAATGTGAGTGTGGGGTATGCCAGGCATAACGCCCCCACACGCACAATGTGAGTGTGGGCTATGCCAGGCATAACGCCCCCACACCCACAATGTGAGTGTGGGCTATGCCAGGCATAACGCCCCCACACGCACAATGTGAGTGTGGGGTATGCCAGGCATAACGCCCCCACACCCACAATGTGAGTGTGGGGTATGCCAGGCATAACGCCCCCACACCCACAATGTGAGTGTGGGGTATGCCAGGCATAACGCCCCCACACGCACAATGTGAGTGTGGGCTATGCCAGGCATAACGCCCCCACACCCACAATGTGAGTGTGGGCTATGCCAGGCATAACGCCCCCACACGCACAATGTGAGTGTGGGCTATGCCAGGCATAACGCCCCCACACCCACAATGTGAGTGTTGGCTATGCCAGGCATAACGCCCCCACACCCACAATGTGAGTGTGGGCTATGCCAGGCATAACGCCCCCACACCCACAATGTGAGTGTGGGCTATGCCAGGCATAACGCCCCCACACCCACAATGTGAGTGTGGGCTATGCCAGGCATAACGCCCCCACACGCACAATGTGAGTGTGGGCTATGCCAGGCATAACGCCCCCACACGCACAGCTTCTCTCACACCTCGCCTATACCTTCACCTCGCTGCACTCTTCTTTACGAAGCTCTTCTGTATAGTGCAATTGTTCGTAAATACAATTGAAGAACGTGCACTGAAAACTGAGTCGCACACCTTGAAGACCCTCCAAGCGAGATTAAATTTTCGAGGTACTCTAACAAATAGCATTTACTAAAAAATTACACTTTATGGGAAAGGTATATGAGAGAGCAGACTGCAACCCACCTACCCACTCCAGGTTTATCTACCCACCTACCCACTCCAGGTTTATCTACCCACCTACCCACTCCAGGTTTATCTTCCCACCTACCCACTCCAGGTTTATCTACCCACCTACCCACTCCAGGTTTATCTACCCACCTACCCACTCCAGGTTTATCTACCCACTCCAGGTTTATCTACCCACTCCAGGTTTATCTACCTGTAGAAGCATGGGCGAAACGTTATCAGTGAGGATCACTCGCTGCGTTTGTACCTCGAGCATAAATTCAGGAAAATAGTTATAAAGTAATGAGGATCACTTATTATACAATGGTCGGAAGACTTTATTATATTTTTTACAGGCAAAAATTTATAAAAAAAAAAGTGAAAAAGTTACAAAAAAGATTTATACATTTAGGCATGTAAACTATTTTTTTTTTAAATCGACAGCTAAGACAACACTGACTCTGTGGAATGATACACTTCCACTGCATGAAACACTGACACACTGTGGAATACTGCACTTCCACTGTATAAAAAGACTAACACACACTGAAATGCTGAATTGGGTTAGGAAGCAAGGTATACTTCTGGGATAGGAAGCAAGGTATACTTCTGGGATAGGAAGCAAGGTATACTTCTGGGTTAGGAAGCAAGGTATACTCCTGGGTTAGGAAGCAAGGTATACTCCTGTGTTAGGAAGCAAGGTATACTCCTAGGTTAGGAAGCAACGTATACTCCTGGGTTAGGAAGCAAGGTATACTCCTGGGTTAGGAAGCAAGGTATACTATTGGGTTAGGAAGCAAGGTATACTCCTGGGTTAGGAAGCAAGGTATACTTCTGGGTTAGGAAGCAAGGTATACTCCTGGGTTAGGAAGCAAGGTATACTCCTGGGTTAGGAAGCAAGGTATACTTCTGGGTTAGGAAGCAAGGTATACTCCTGGGTTAGGAAGCAAGGTATACTCCTGTGTTAGGAAGCAAGGTATATTCCTAGGTTAGGAAGCAAGGTATACTCCTGGGTTAGGAAGCAAGGTATACTCCTGGGTTAGGAAGCAAGGTATACTCCTGGGTTAGGAAGCAAGGTATACTCCTGGGTTAGGAAGCAAGGTATACTCCTGGGTTAGGAAGCAAGGTATACTCCTGGGTTAGGAAGCAAGGTATACTCCTGGGTTAGGAAGCAAGGTATACTCCTGGGTTAGGAAGCAAGGTATACTCCTGTGTTAGGAAGCAAGGTATACTCCTGGGTTAGGAAGCAAGGTATACTCCTGGGTTAGGAAGCAAGGTATACTCCTGGGTTAGGAAGCAAGGTATACTTCTGGGTTAGGAAGCAAGGTATACTCCTGGGTTAGGAAGCAAGGTATACTCCTGGGTTAGGAAGCAAGGTATACTCCTGGGTTAGGAAGCAAGGTATACTCCTGTGTTAGGAAGCAAGGTATACTCCTGGGTTAGGAAGCAAGGTATACTTCTGGGTTAGGAAGCAAGGTATACTCCTGGGTTAGGAAGCAAGGTATACTCCTGGGTTAGGAAGCAAGGTATACTTCTGGGTTAGGAAGCAAGGCATACTCCTGGGTTAGGAAGCAAGGCATACTCCTGGGTTAGGAAGCAAGGTATACTCCTGGGTTAGGAAGCAAGGTATACTCCTGGGTTAGGAAGCAAGGTATACTTCTGGGTTAGGAAGCAAGGTATACTCCTGGGTTAGGAAGCAAGGTATACTCCTAGGTTAGGAAGCAAGGTATACTTCTGGGTTAGGAAGCAAGGTATACTCCTGGGTTAGGAAGCAAGGTATACTTCTGGGTTAGGAAGCAAGGTATACTTCTGGGTTAGGAAGCAAGGTATACTTCTAGGTTAGGAAGCAAGGTATACTCCTGGGTTAGGAAGCAAGGTATACTCCTAGGTTAGGAAGCAAGGTATACTCCTGGGTTAGGAAGCAAGGTATACTCCTAGGTTAGGAAGCAAGGTATACTTCTGGGTTAGGAAGCAAGGTATACTCCTGGGTTAGGAAGCAAGGTATACTTCTGGGTTAGGAAGCAAGGTATACTCCTAGGTTAGGAAGCAAGGTATACTTCTGGGTTAGGAAGCAAGGTATACTCCTGGGTTAGGAAGCAAGGTATACTCCTAGGTTAGGAAGCAAGGTATACTCCTGGCTTAGGAAGCAAAGTATACTACTGGCTTAGGAAGCAAGGTATACTCCTGGGTTAGGAAGCAAGGTATACTCCTGGGTTAGGAAGCAAGGTATACTACTGGATTAGGAAGCAAGGTATACTCCTGGGTTAGGAAGCAAGGTATACTCCTGGGTTAGGAAGCAAGGTATACTCCAGGGTTAGGAAGCAAGGTATACTCCTGGGTTAGGAAGCAAGGTATACTCCTAGGTTAGGAAGCAAGGTATACTCCTGGGTTAGGAAGCAAGGTATACTCCTAGGTTAGGAAGCAAGGTATACTCCTGGGATAGGAAGCAAGGTATACTCCTGGGCTAGAAAGCAAGGTATACTTCTGGGCAAGGTATACTCCTGGGTTAGGAAGCAAGGTATACTCCTGGGTAGGCAGCAAGGTAGGTAGGTAGGAAGCAAGGTATACTCCTGGGTTAGGAAGCAAGGTATACTCCTGGGTTAGGAAGCAAGGTATACTCCTGGGTTAGGAAGCAAGGTATACTCCTGGGTTAGGAAGCAAGGTATACTCCTGGGATAGGAAGCAAGGTATACTTCTGGGATAGGAAGCAAGGTATACTCCTGGGCTAGGAAGCAAGGTATACTTCTGGGATAGGAAGCAAGGTATACTCCTGGGTTAGGAAGCAAGGTATACTCCTGGGTTAGGAAGCAAGGTATACTCCTGGGTTAGGAAGCAAGGTATACTCCTGGGTTAGGAAGCAAGGTATACTCCTAGGTTAGGAAGCAAGGTAATCTCCTGGGTTAGGAAGCAAGGTATACTCCTGGGTTAGGAAGCAAGGTATACTCCTGGGTTAGGAAGCAAGGTAAACTCCTGGGTTAGGAAGCAAGGTATACTCCTGGGTTAGGAAGCAAGGTATACTCCTGGGTTAGGAAGCAAGGTATACTCCTGGCTTAGGAAGCAAGGTATACTCCTGGGTTAGGAAGCAAGGTATCCTCCTGGGTTAGGAAGCAAGGTATATTCCTGGGTTAGGAAGCAAGGTATACTCCTGGCTTAGGAAGCAAGGTATACTCCTGGGTTAGGAAGCAAGGTATACTCCTGGGATAGGAAGCAAGGTATACTCCTGGGTTAGGAAGCAAGGTATACTCCTGGGTTAGGAAGCAAGGTATTCTCCTGGGTTAGGAAACTAGGTATATTCCTGGGTTAGGAAGCAAGGTATACTCCTGGGATAGGAAGCAAGGTATATTCCTGGCTTAGGAAGCAAGGTATACTCCTGGGCTAGGAAGCAAGGTATACTTCTGGGATAGGAAGCAAGGTATACTCCTGGGCTAGGAAGCAATGTATACTTCTGGGATAGGAAGCAAGGTATACTCCTGGGCTAGGAAGCAAGGTATACTTCTGGGTTAGGAAGCAAGGTATACTCCTGGGCTAGGATGCAAGGTATACTTCTGGGATAGGAAGCAAGGTATACTCCTGGGTTAGGAAGCAAGCTATACTCCTGGGTTAGGAAGCAAGGTATACTCCTGGGTTAGGAAGCAAGGTATTCTCCTGGGTTAGGAAGCAAAGTATACTCCTGGGTTAGGAAGCAAGGTATACTCCTGGTTAGGAAGCAAGGTATTCTCCTGGGTTAGGAAACAAGGTATACTCCTGGCTTAGGAAGCAAGGTATACTCCTGGGTTAGGAAGCAAGGTATTCTGCTGGGTTAGGAAGCAAGGTATATTCCTGGGTTAGGAAGCAAGGTATACTCCTGGCTTAGGAAGCAAGGTATACTCCTGGGATAGGAAGCAAGGTATACTCCTGGGTTAGGAAGCAGGGTATTCTCCTGGGTTAGGAAACTAGGTATATTCCTGGGTTAGGAAGCAAGGTATACTCCTGGCTTAGGAAGCAAAGTATACTACTGGCTTAGGAAGCAAGGTATACTCCTGGGTTAGGAAGCAAGATATACTCCTGGGATAGGAAGCAAGGTATATTCCTGGGTTAGGAAGCAAGGTATACTCCTGGCTTAGGAAGCAAGGTATACTCCTGGGATAGGAAGCAAGGTATACTCCTGGGCTAGAAAGCAAGGTATACTTCTGGGATAGGAAGCAAGGTATACTCCTGGGCTAGGAAGCAAGGTATACTTCTGGGATAGGAAGCAAGGTATACTCCTTTGCTAGGAAGCAAGGTATACTTCTGGGATAGGAAGCAAGGTATACTCCTGGGATAGGAAGCAAGGTATACTCCTGGGATAGGAAGCAAGGTATACTCCTGGGCTAGGAAGCAAGGTATACTTCTGGGATAGGAAGCAAGGTATACTCCTGGGCTAGGAAGCAAGGTATACTTCTGGGATAGGAAGCAAGGTATACTCCTGGGTTAGGAAGCAAAGTATACTTCTGGGATAGGAAGCAAGGTATACTCCTGGGTTAGGAAGCAAGCTATACTCCTGGGTTAGGAAGCAAGGTATACTCCTGGGTTAGGAAGCAAGGTATTCTCCTGGGTTAGGAAGCAAAGTATACTCCTGGGTTAGGAAGCAAGGTATACTCCTGGGTTAGGAAGCAAGGTATTCTCCTGGGTTAGGAAGCAAGGTATACTCCTGGCTTAGGAAGCAAGGTATACTCCTGGGTTAGGAAGCAAGGTATTCTCCTGGGTTAGGAAGCAAGGTATATTCCTGGGTTAGGAAGCAAGGTATACTCCTGGCTTAGGAAGCAAGGTATACTCCTGGGTTAGGAAGCAAGGTATACTCCTGGGATAGGAAGCAAGGTATACTCCTGGGTTAGGAAGCAAGGTATACTCCTGGGTTAGGAAGCAAGGTATTCTCCTGGGTTAGGAAACTAGGTATATTCCTGGGTTAGGAAGCAAGATATACTTCTGGCTTAGGAAGCAAAGTATACTACTGGCTTAGGAAGCAAGGTATACTCCTGGGTTAGGAAGCAAGATATACTCCTGGGATAGGAAGCAAGGTATATTCCTGGGTTAGGAAGCAAGGTATACTCCTGGCTTAGGAAGCAAGGTATACTCCTGGGATAGGAAGCAAGGTATACTCCTGGGCTAGAAAGCAAGGTATACTTCTGGGATAGGAAGCAAGGTATACTCCTGGGCTAGGAAGCAAGGTATACTTCTGGGATAGGAAGCAAGGTATACTCCTGGGCTAGGAAGCAAGGTATACTTCTGGGATAGGAAGCAAGGTATACTTCTGGGATAGGAAGCAAGGTATACTCCTGGGTTAGGAAGCAAGGTATACTCCTGGGTTAGGAAGCAAGGTATTCTCCTGGGTTAGGAAGCAAGGTATTCTCCTGGGTTAGGAAGCAAGGTATACTCCTGGGTTAGGAAGCAAGGTATACTCCTGGGTTAGGAAGCAAGGTATACTCCTGGCTTAGGAAGCAAGGTATACTCCTGGGTTAGGAAGCAAGGTATCCTCCTGGGTTAGGAAGCAAGGTATATTCCTGGGTTAGGAAGCAAGGTATACTCCTGGCTTAGGAAGCAAGGTATACTCCTGGGTTAGGAAGCAAGGTATACTCCTGGGATAGGAAGCAAGGTATACTCCTGGGTTAGGAAGCAAGGTATACTCCTGGGTTAGGAAGCAAGGTATTCTCCTGGGTTAGGAAACTAGGTATATTCCTGGGTTAGGAAGCAAGGTATACTCCTGGGATAGGAAGCAAGGTATATTCCTGGCTTAGGAAGCAAGGTATACTCCTGGGCTAGGAAGCAAGGTATACTTCTGGGATAGGAAGCAAGGTATACTCCTGGGCTAGGAAGCAAGGTATACTTCTGGGATAGGAAGCAAGGTATACTCCTGGGCTAGGAAGCAAGGTATACTTCTGGGATAGGAAGCAAGGTATACTCCTGGGTTAGGAAGCAAGGTATACTCCTGGGTTAGGAAGCAAGGTATACTCCTGGGTTAGGAAGCAAGGTATTCTCCTGGGTTAGGAAGCAAGGTATACTCCTGGGTTAGGAAGCAAGGTATACTCCTGGGTTAGGAAGCAAGGTATTCTCCTGGGTTAGGAAGCAAGGTATACTCCTGGCTTAGGAAGCAAGGTATACTCCTGGGTTAGGAAGCAAGGTATCCTCCTGGGTTAGGAAGCAAGGTATATTCCTGGGTTAGGAAGCAAGGTATACTCCTGGCTTAGGAAGCAAGGTATACTCCTGGGATAGGAAGCAAGGTATACTCCTGGCTTAGGAAGCAAGGTATACTCCTGGGATAGGAAGCAACGTATACTCCTGGGTTAGGAAGCAAGGTATACTCCTGGGTTAGGAAGCAAGGTATTCTCCTGGGTTAGGAAACTAGGTATATTCCTGGCTTAGGAAGCAAGGTATACTCCTGGGATAGGAAGCAAGGTATACTTCTGGGATAGGAAGCAAGGTATACTCCTGGGCTAGGAAGCAAGGTATACTTCTGGGATAGGAAGCAAGGTATACTCCTGGGCTAGGAAGCAAGGTATACTTCTGGGATAGGAAGCAAGGTATACTCCTGGGTTAGGAAGCAATGTATACTCCTGGGTTAGGAAGCAAGGTATACTCCTGGGTTAGGAAGCAAGGTATTCTCCTGGGTTAGGAAGCAAGGTATACTCCTGGGTTAGGAAGCAAGGTATACTCCTGGGTTAGGAAGCAAGGTATTCTCCTGGGTTAGGAAGCAAGGTATACTCCTGGCTTAGGAAGCAAGGTATACTCCTGGGTTAGGAAGCAAGGTATCCTCCTGGGTTAGGAAGCAAGGTATCCTCCTGGGTTAGGAAGCAAGGTATATTCCTGGCTTAGGAAGCAAGGTATACTCCTGGGTTAAGAAGCAAGGTATACTCCTGGGATAGGAAGCAAGGTATACTCCTGGGTTAGGAAGCAAGGTATTCTCTTGGGTTAGGAAACTAGGCATATTCCTGGGTTAGGAAGCAAGGTATACTCCTGGCTTAGGAAGCAAAGTATACTACTGGCTTAGGAAGCAAGGTATACTCCTGGGTTAGGAAGCAAGGTATACTCCTGGGATAGGAAGCAAGGTATACTCCTGGGTTAGGAAGCAATGTATACTCCTGGGTTAGGAAGCAATGTATTCTCCTGGGTTAGGAAGCAAGGTATACTTCTGGCTTAGGAAGCAAGGTATACTCCTGGGTTAGGAAGCAAGGTATTCTCCTGGGTTAGGAAGCAAGGTATATTCCTGGGTTAGGAAGCAAGGTATACTCCTGGGTTAGGAAGCAAGGTATACTCCTGGGTTAGGAAGCAAGGTATACTCCTGGGTTAGGAAGCAAGGTATACTCCTGGGTTAGGAAGCAAGGTATACTCCTGGGATAGGAAGCAAGGTATACTCCTGGGTTAGGAAGCAAGGTATACTCCTGGGTTAGGAAGCAAGGTATACTCCCGTGTTGGGAAGCAAGGTATACTCCTGGGTTAGGAAGCAAGGTGTACTCCTGGGTTAGGAAGCAAGGTATACTCCTGGGTT
Organism: Cherax quadricarinatus; assembly: GCF_038502225.1. Lineage (NCBI taxonomy): Eukaryota > Metazoa > Arthropoda > Malacostraca > Decapoda > Parastacidae > Cherax > Cherax quadricarinatus. The sequence goes on along the minus strand of NC_091300.1, from coordinate 40,151,031 downwards.
TGGAAGCAAGGTATACTCCTAGGTTAGGAAGCAAGGTATACTCCCGGGTTGGGAAGCAAGGTATACTCCTGGGTTAGGAAGCAAGATATACTCCTGGGCTAGGAAGCAAGTTATACTCCTGGGTTAAGAAGCAAGGTATTCTTCTGGGTTAGGAAGCAAGGTATACTCCTGGGTTAGGAAGCAAGGTATACTCCTAGGTTAGGAAGCAAGGTAATCTCCTGGGTTAGGAAGCAAGGTAATCTCCTGGGTTAGGAAGCAAGGTAATCTCCTGGGTTAGGAAGCAAGGTATACTCCTGGGTTAGAAAGCAAGGTATACTCCTGGATTAGGAAGCAAGGTGTACTCCTGGGTTAGGAAGCAAGGTATACTCCTGGGCTAGGAAGCAAGGTATTCTCCTGGGTTAGGAAGCAAGGTATACTCCTGGGTAGGAAGCAAGGTATACTCCTGGGTTAGGAAGCAAGGTATTCTCCTGGGTTAGGAAGCAAGGTATTCTCCTGGGTTAGGAAGCAAGGTATACTCCTAGGTTAAGAAGCAAGGTATACTCCTTGGTTAGGAAGCAAGGTATACTCCTAGGTTAGGAAGCAAGGTATACTCCTGGGATAGGAAGCAAGGTATTCTCCTAGGTTAGGAAGCAAGGTATACTCCTAGGTTAGGAAGCAAGGTATACTCCTGGGTTAGGAAGCAAGGTATACTCCTGGGTTAGGAAGCAAGGTATACGCCTGGGATAGGAAGCAAGGTATTCTCCTGGGTTAGGAAGCAAGGTATTCTCCTGGGTTAGGAAGCAAGGTATACTCCTAGGTTAGGAAGCAAGGTATACTCCTAGGTTAGGAAGCAAGGTATACTCCTGGGTTAGGAAGCAAGGTATACTCCTAGGTTAGGAAGCTAGGTATACTCCTAGGTTAGGAAGCAAGGTATACTCCTGGGTTAGGTAGCAAGGTATCCTCCTGGGTTAGGAAGCAAGGTATACTCCTGGGTTAGGAAGCAAGGTATACTCCTAGGTTAGGAAGCAAGGTATACTCCTAGGTTAGGAAGCAAGGTATACTCCTAGGTTAGGAAGCAAGGTATACTCCTGGGTTAGGAAGCAAGGTATACTCCTAGGTTAGGAAGCTAGGTATACTCCAAGGTTAGGAAGCAAGGTATACTCCTAGGTTAGGAAGCAAGGTATACTCCTGGGTTAGGAAGCAAGGTATACTCCTGGGTTAGGAAGCAAGGTATACTCCTGGGTTAGGAAGCAAGGTATACTCCTAGGTTAGGAAGCAAGGTATACTCCTAGGTTAGGAAGCAAGGTATACTCCTAGGTTAGGAAGCAAGGTATACTCCTAGGTTAGGAAGCAAGGTATACTCCTGGGTTAGGAAGCAAGGTATACTCCTGGGTTAGGAAGCAAGGTATACTCCTGGGTTAGGAAGCAAGGTATACTCCTGGGTTAGGAAGCAAGGTATACTCCTGGGTGAACAGCCTATAATCCTGTTGTAGGGAAATGCAGCAGATTATTCATATAGCGCCACAACTGTGTTAAATAACTGAACTAATCGTGAGTCACAGTCTCTAAATTGATAATTATTGAATAATTACCGTTTATTAATGATGGGAGGGTAATTAATTAAGCGCTCATTCACACTAATTTGACCACCGTGACTCGCCTAATTACCTCTCTATATTCACCAGTGCTATAATCTGCTTAACCAGTTTTTTAACTGTTTATTATAGCTGTCAATATTATTTTATAATTTATTGATTGGGTAGCTATTTTATGGTAGTTGTGTGTGTGTGTATATATATATATATATACATATATATATATGTATATATATATATATATATATATATATATATATATATTTATATATATATATATATATATATATATATGTGTATATATATATATATATATATATATATATATATATATATATATATATATATATATATATATTTATATATATATATATATATATATATATATATATATATATATATATATATATATATATATATATATATATATATATATATATGTAATATTATTAACACATCGGCAGTTTTCCACGAAGGTAGGGTGGCCCGAAAAAGAAAAAGTTTCACTATCATTCACTCTATCACTGCCGGTTTCCCTGAATTACTCCATAAATATTAACTTGCTCAGACTCCAACAGCACGTCAAGTCCTAAAAACCATTTGTCTCCATTCGCTCATATCTAACGCGCTCACGCACGCTTGTTGGAAGTCCAAGCCCCTTGCACACAAAACCTACTTTACCCCTTCCCTCCAACGTTTCCTAGGCCGACTTCTTCTCCGCCTTCCCTCCACTAAACATACACTCTCGAAGTCATTCTATTTTGTTTCACCCTCTCTACATGTCCGAACCACCTCAGCAACCCCTCCTCAGTCCTCTGGATAATAGTTTTGGTAATCCCGCACCTCCTGATTTCCAAACTACGAATTCTCTACATTATATTCACACCACACATTGCCCTCAGACACGACATCTCCACTGCCTCCAGCCTTCACCTTGTTGCAACATTCACCACCCGTGCTTTGCACCCATGTAAGAGCGTTGTTATAACTATACTCTCATACATTCCCCTCTCTGCTTCCAAGGGTAAAATTCTTTGTCTCCACAGATTCCTTAGTGCACCACTCGCTTTTTTTTCCTCGTCAATTCTGTGATTCACCTCATCTTTCATAGACCCATCTGCTAACACGTCCACTTCTATATATCTGAATACATTCACCTCTTCCATTCTCTCTCCTTCCAATCTGATATCCAATCTTTCGTTACCTAATATTTTTATTCTCATCACCTTACTCTTTCCTATATTCACTTTTATTTTTCTTCTTTTACATACCCTACCAAACTCATCCATCAGCCTCTGTACCTTCTCTTTAGAATCTCCCAGAAGCACAGTGTCATCAACTAAGAGCAACTGTGACAACTCTCACTTTGTGTTGGATTCTTTATCTTTTAACCGCACACCTCTTGCCAACACCCGAGAATTCACTTCTCTTACAACCCCATCTATAAATATATTGAACAACCATGGTGACATCATACATCCTTGTCTAAGGCCTACTTTTACTGGGAAATAATCTCCCTCTCTCCTACATACTCTAACCTGAGCCTCGCTATCCTCGTATAAACTCTTCACCACTTTCAGTAACCTACCTCCTATTCCATACATCTGCAACATCTGCCATATTGCCCCCTCTATCCAACCTGTCATACACCTTTTCCAAATCCCTAAGTGCCACTAAAACCTCTTTACTCCTATATGTTTCATTGTAAACACTTGGTCTACACACCCTCAACCTTTCCTAAAGCCTCCTTGTTCATCTGCTATCCTACTCTCCGTCTTACTCTCAGTTCTTTCAATAATAGCACTACCATACACTTTACCAGGTATACTCAACAGACTTGATCCCCTATTATTTTTGCACTCTCTTTTGTCCCATTTGCCTTTATACAAAGGAACTATGCACGCTCTCTGCCAGTCCTTAGGGACCTTACCCTCTAACATGAATTTATTAAATAAAAGCACCAACCACTCCAAAACTATATCCCCTCCTGCTTTTAACATTTCTGTCTTTATCTCGTCAATCCCAGCTGCCTTAGCCCCCTTCATTCTACCCACTGCCTCACAAACTTCCCTCACACTCACAACTAGTTCTTCCTCACTCCTACAAGATGTTATTCCTCCTTGCCCTATACACGAAATCACAGCTTCCCTATCTTCATCAACACTTAACAATTCCTCAAAATATTCCCTCCATCTTCCCGATACCTCTAACTCTCCATTTAATAACTCTCCTCTCCTGTTTTTAACTGTCAAATCCATTCGTTCCCTAGGCTTCCTCAGCTGATTAATCTCACTCCAAAACTTTTTTTTAAATTTTCAACAAAATTTGTTGATAACATCTCATCCACTCTCTAATTTGCTCTCTTTTTACATTGCTTCACCACTCTCTTAACCTCTCTTTTTTTTCTACACACATATATATAATGTCGTGCCGAATAGATAAAACTGGTAAATAGCAACAACTCGTTTAAAATTAAGTTATTTTTTTTCATTTATGTTAATGTAAAAATTAATTTTGTACCAAAAGCACCTTAGAAAACTTAGCTAACCTTATTATAACAAGCTCAATTTAATTTAGCCTAATCCAACTAAATATATTTTAGATAAGTTTACAGTAACTTAATAATAAACAAACAGTGAAATATATATTTTTTCGTTAGGTTCACAATGATTTTTGCGAAATTATTGCATACACAAATTTTTCACTTGCCTTATTCGGCAAGAAGAGCGTTGCTATTTAAGTCAAAATCGCAAGTTTTACCTATTCGGCACTACATAAATATATAAAGAATATAAAGGCAGAATACCGTGACTGGAACAATATACAGGTAACCCGCACATAGAACACTGAATCATATGACGTATGTTTGTATAGGTATGAAGCTAATAGTAACCACCCAGGGAGGTACTACCATCCTACCAGACAAGTGTGAAACTGAAACCTGTAATTGTTGTACACAATGAGAAGATTGCTGGTGTCTTCTCTGTCTAATGAGCATGTAAGATAACATGTACATTTTCCACCTCTCCTTACATTTAGTTCATACTGTTCATGCAGTTGTATATACAATTGTGCATACACACTCATCTGAGTTTTCTTTTAATCATTTAATAGCTCTTGTTCCATGGGGAAGTGGGTGAGGATTTTCCTCCGTAAACAGTGTCGTAAAAGGTGGCTAAAATACCCGGAGCAAAGGGGTAGTAACCCCTTCCCATGTGTCGATTGATAAAAAGACAAATAAGTTAATTTTAAATGTGGGTTGTTTGTATGTGTATAGTTGTAGTACGAATGTGAAGAAAGACTTGACAGTGAATGTTACGAGTGAAAAGAATCAGGATGTCTTAACTCCTCAGCAAAACATTGCTCAAGGGGATAGGAGGATTTCAGTGGTGAGATGTAAATGTTATTAGATTAGGTATATCTGAGAGAGTCAGAGCTAAGGAAGGAGTGCGGTAATAAATGATAATTTATTGGAAAGATAAGAGGAAATGTAAGTATAAATTAAAAAAAATATGTGGTTTAAAATAAGTGTGGGATGTGAGACGTGGATAATAGTGTTTATGCACCTGAAGAAAAGAGGAAGAAGAGAGAGAGAGATTTTGGGGAGATACTAAGCTATTGTTTAGGCAGTTTTTAACCAAGGGAGAAAATATTGTTGTGGGAGACCTAAATACTAAAGTGGTAGAAACTGTACCTCATATTTTGTATATAGTTCTACTGTCTTCTAATTATGTCCTAGAATTTGTATTGATAAAGTCACTGGATGGCGAAACATCTACAATAAAGATATCCAGATGTTGTACATTTGTCTTAACTTTCATACTGTCGGTATTTTAGACCTTTCTTGCACAAAGGGCGTAGTAAGTCTGGAGTGCCAGGCGTAAATGACAGTTGGGGTCTCTAATTAAAATATATGTGGAAAGAGGTTTGGTAATAGTTAATACGTATATGCTATAGGACTAAAATTCATTAAATGATAGCAATTTGTTGGACTATGTATTAGTATATAAAAAGTTGATGGGCGACAGACACATCATTAAGTGGTAGCTACAGTGAGAGTAAGAGGTGGATGATGTATAATGGTAATGTCATCATTTGGGTAAGGAGAAGTGAAAGTTTATAAATTAAAGGAGACAGGGTAAAATATAAGCAACTATTGTGAGAAAAGTTGACCAGAAGTGCAGTTAACGAAGAACAGGTCGAGGATATATGGGTTAGATTTAAGACTGTAGTATTAGAAAGTAAGGAAACTAATGAGTATTGAAAGGTGGGTGCAGGAGGGAAGAGGAGTGAATGGTGGAATGAAGAAGAGAGTGATAAGGGAGAAAAAGTTGGTATGTGAGACGATTTTACAATGTTGAAGTGATATACGAAGGGTAGAGTAAATGGAGAGCACAAAACAGGTTAAGAGTGGCGAAAGATTGCAAAAGGAGAGCTAATGAGAAAGTGGGTGAGGTTTTGTCAAAAAATTTTGCTGAAACTAAGAAAAAGGTTTAGAGTTAGATCAGTAAATTAAGAAAGAATAGGGAACAAATGGATTTAACAGTTAAAAACAGAAAAAAGGGGGAGTCATTAGATGGGGTGGTGGAGGTACTGCAGTTGTTGAAACTTCATGAAGAGGAGGCAGTAATTTCTTGCACTGGGCAGGGAGGTATAACATCTGTTAAGAGTGAAGAAGAGGTTGGAGGGAGGGAGTAAAGGACATTTTGTGTGCGAGGGCCTTGGTCATTCAGCAGGCTTGTGTGAATGTTAGGAGTGAGTGGAGGTAAGTGGTTTTCATTTTATGTGCTGTTGGAATGTGAGCAAGGTAACATTCGTGAAGGGATTAGGGGGAGCCAGTTAGCTGGATTTTGAGTCCTGGAAGTGGCGGGGGTACAGTGCCTTCACTCTAGGGAAGCGGTGGGGCTGTTGGAGCTTAGAGGTTCATCTGAGCTGTGATGTCAGCATTTTTCTGGCAAGACAGTGAATGATGGTTTCTTCTTTTTTGTTCCATCTTAATTCGGTGGGAGACTGCCGGTGTGTTACGAAAAAAAAGAAGAGATGTGAATGTGTGTGAGGTGCGTGAGACACTTGGTAGAATGTAAAAGATAAAGTAACTGTGGGTAGATGGGATTTAGACAGAACTGTTCCATAAATGTAGGTAAATGGTTCAGAGAACCGACAAGAAATATTAAAAACAAGTGGGGATATATAGTTTTAGAGTTGACGCATTTGTTTAATATAAGCATGGAAGGGAGGAAGGTGCCTAGGGACTGGCAGAGAGCAGGCTCCTTTGTTTATCGGGAAAGGTATGAGTGCATGAATTATAGGGGGAAACGTACAGAGAAGAATGACAAAGTTGATCTCATGTATCAGAAATCTTTCCTACGAGGATAGAATGAGGCCATTGGATCTGCGCTCTAGAAAGGACGATATGATTGAGGTGTATAATTGGAAAACGTGTATAAATAAAGGGGATGCAAATAACGTGTTAAAAATATCTAAGACAGGAATTGCAGCAATGAGTTCAGATTGCAAAAAAAAAAAAATAGATTTAGAAAGGATATAGGGAAGCTTTGGTTTGGTAATAGAGTTGTGGATGAGTGGAACAAACTCCCGAGTGGACTCATTGAAGCTAAAACCTTGAGTAGCTTTAAAAATAAGTCAGATTGATCGGAATTCCTTGACTCGGAATTTAGGGTCTAACGACTTCTTAGAGGTAGTTCAGGATTATTATTTAAAGCAGTTTGTTACAAAACTTACAAAGGGAAAAAACCTGTTTGACTTGGTTCTGGGAAACGAAGAAACCTTTGTTAATAACTTAGAAATTACAGAGGAACTTGGCACAAGCGACCACAAATCATTTATCTTTAGCATTGAATGGAAGTATGATAGTAGGGATAACTCAGTAAAGGTCCCAGATTTTAGTTTAGCAGATTACAATCGGCTCAAAGAACACTTATCTGTGGACTGGGGTAATGAAGAGAGCTATCAGTATGACAGCTTTCTAAACATTATACACGCTGCCCAAAGAACATTTATTCCATATAAAGAAATTAGATCGAATAGAAATAACCTGAGATGGATGAATAATAGGCTCAAATATCTTTTAGGGCAGAAGAAAGGAATTTATAGGCGCATCAAGGGAATTGAGGGTCATCTTATAAATCAGTATATTCACATTAAGAGGGAGGTTAAAAAAAGCATAAGAAAAGCAAAACGGGACTCTGAAATTTAAGTTGCTAGGGATTCGAAAACTAACCCGAAAGGTTTTTTCCAGGTTTATAGAACAAAAATCAGAGAAAAAATAGATCCCCTTAAAAATAACTCTGGGCATCTTACTGACAAGGATAATGAAATGTGCTCGATTTTTAATAATTATTTTATCTCGGTTTTCACACAGGAAGACACTAATATCCCAATAATTAATTTTTATAGTGGGCCTGAAGAAGATAAATTATGCAATATCACAGTCACTAGCGATATGGTTGTCAAACAGATAGACCGATTGAAGCAAAATAAGTCTCCTGGCCCTGATGAGCTTTTTTTCAAGGGTTTTTAAAGAGTGCAAATTGGAACTTTGTGAACCATTAACTAATATTTTTAATATATCTATTCAAACAGGTGTAGTGTCTGATATGTGGAAGACGGCCAATGTAATTCCTATTTTTAAAGCAAAGGACAAGTCGTTACCGTCAAATTACCGCACAGTAAACCTAATCTCAATTGTAGGGAAATTACTAGTCAGTTATAGCTGATATTATGAGAAACCATCTTGATAAGCATAATTTGATTAATGATACTCAGCATGGATTCACGAGGGGCCGTTCCTGTAATTAATTTACTAACTTTCTTCAGTAAAGCTTTTGAGGTTGTTGATCATGATAAAGAATTCGATATTATTTATTTGGATTTTAGTAAGGCTTTTGATAAAGTTGCGCACCAGAGGCTGTTAAAGAAAGTGGCAGCTCATGGCATTGGGAAAAAAGTGCTGTCATAGATCGAGTCATGGCTCACTAACAGAAAGCAGAGAGTGTGCATAAATGGGTTAAATCTGGGTGGGGATATGTAACAAGTGGCGTTCCACAGGGATCAGTTTTAGGCCCTTTGTTGTTTATAAAATTTAAAAATGACCTTGATGAGGGAATTACTAATGATACGAGCAAATTCGCTGATGACACGAAGATAGGATAATCGATTCAAACGTAGATGTCACGGAGCTAAAGGAGGATTTAGACACTCAATTTGTGGTCAGAAAAGTGGTAGATGCTGTTCATCGTAGATAAATGCAAAGTTCTAAAGCTTGGGAATGTTCATAACCCTGGCACTTATCAGCCGTACAGAATGCGAAAAAGATGGGGGTTATGGTAAGCAACAATCTTAATCCAAGACAGCAATGCCTAAGCCTACGTAATAAGGCAAATAGATTACTGGAATTTATATCAAGAAGTGTAAGCAACAGAAGTTCAGCGGTTATATTACAGCTTTATATATCAGTAAGGCCTCACCTGTACTACGCAGCTCAGTTCTGGTCTCCATATTACAGAATGTATATAAATTCGTTAGAAAACATTCAGCGAGGATGACAAAATTAATACATAGCAATATTATCAATTATGTGTTCCATCCTTTGTCAGTGTCATCAATTATCCGTTCCATCCTTTGTCAGTGTCATCAATTATCCGTTCCATCCTTTGTCAGTGTCATCAGTTATCCGTGTCATCCTTTATCATCAATTATTCATGCCATCCTTTGTTAGTATCATCACTTATCTCTTATTCTTGCTTCTCAACCCCCCACCCCCTTATCCTCCTTATTACCCTTCTTCCCTCCTTAATCATTCTCTCTTTCTCCTCCTCCTTTATCATCCTCTTCGTCTTTCCCTCTTCTCCTTCAGTAAAAATAATAATCATTGAGAAGAAAATTTTTAAGTTAATATATGTTTTGTTGATCCTTATTTCTGTTTCTTTCAGGTAAAGTGGCAAGATGGCGGCCAAGATGGCGGCCAGCAGGAAGGTTGGTGTGATGCTTGTGTTGGAGTGTTGGAGGAGGGAGTGTTGGAGGAGGGAGTGTTGGAGGAGGGAGTGTTGGTGGAGGGAGTGTTGGTGGAGGGAGTGTTGGTGGAGGGAGTGTTGGTGGAGGGAGTGTTGGAGGAGGGAGCATTGGAGGAGGGAGCATTGGAGTGCTGGAGGGAGTGTTGGTGAGAGTGCTGGAGAGACTGTTGGAGGGAATGAAGGTGGAAGAGCAAGCCAGTGAACTGTTAATCAGTCAAAATATCGAATACAGAAATGGCGCACTAAATACTGGGATCGTTCATTGTAAGAGGTGAGGGACTGGAAACGTTCATTGTAAGAGGTGAGGGACTGGAAACGTTCATTGTAAGAGGTGAGGGACTGGAAACGTTCATTGTAAGAGGTGAGGGACTGGAAACGTTCATTGTAAGAGGTGAGGGACTGGAAACGTTCATTGTAAGAGGTGAGGGACTGGAAACGTTCATTTTAAGAGGTGAGGGGCTGGAAACGTTCATTTTAAGAGGTGAGGGGCTGGAAACGTTCATTGTAAGAGGTGAGGGACTGGAAACGTTCATTGTAAGAGGTGAGGGACTGGAAACGTTCATTGTAAGAGGTGAGGGACTGGAAACGCTCATTGTGAGAGTCGTATTGGGAACGTTCATTGCAAGAGTTGCGGTACTGGGACTGTTCATTGCAAGAGTCGCGGTACTGGGAGCTTTCATTGCAAGTGTCGCGGTACTGGGACTGTTCATTGCAAGTGTCGCGGTACTGGGACTGTTCATTGCAAGTGTCGCGGTACTGGGACTGTTCATTGCAAGTGTCGCGGTACTGGGAGCTTTCTTTGCAAGAGTCGCGGTACTAGGAGCTTTCATTGCAAGAGTCACGGCTCTGGGAGCTTTCATTGCAGGAGTCGCGGTACTGGGAGCTTTCATTACAAGAGTCGCGGTACTGGGAGCTTTCATTGCAAGAGTCGCGGCACTGGGAGCTTTCATTGCAAGAGTCACGGCACTGGGAGCTTTCACTGCAAGAGTCGCGGTACTAGGAATTTTCATTGCAAGATTCGCGGTACTGGGAACGTTCAGTTGACTTTGATGTGTGAACGTTTGTGTGGTATGAGCCTTTGATTGCGTGGTATAAGCACTTGAGAGCGCAGTATCAGTGTGTTGTATGAGCAATTGAGTACACGTAACTTTTATGAACATGCATGACAGTTTCCTTTCAAACGGTTTGTCAAGTGTATTTAAAGTCTTCGCTGATTGGTGTGGCCTTAAGAGGTAAGAAGCACTAACTAGGTTGTTAGTGTGGTAATTGTCTTGCGCCTGGGTGAGGTGGGCGCATCACCCCCAGGAGCCTGTAGGTGAGGTGGGCGCATCACCCCCTGGAGCCTACATCATGGAGCATGCATACTAACGTTGTATTAATGGCTTGATAAACATGCCAGCCAGGGCACAGAGGTAACAGTGGTGGGTGTTAGTTCTTCCTGTGTGTGTGTGTGTGTGTGTGTGTGTGTGTGTGTGTGTGGGGCGGCGTTACTGGTGGGGTGTGTGGAGTGGGTGTGGTAGTGTGTGTGGTGGTGTACTTGGTGGATCATGAGAATATTCACAACATTGAAGCAACGCCACTGATGGTTGGTACCTTTCAAATCACTCGTGCTCTCACGATTTGAACATTGTTCTGTGTATACCCTTCGCAGGAAGTCATTAACACACCTAACTATTGGGAACGCCTCCAAGCACTTGGATTGCTCTGGAACGGAGAATGGAGAGATAACCTGATAACATATACTTGTGTAGAAATCTTCAAGATTAAAATGGATCACTACCTCCGTTAAGTGACAGATCAACCAGGCTATGATGGATATATCGACCAACGGGCCGTTTCAGCAGCAGCAGCCTGGTTGAGTAATCAGCAGGAAAGCCTGGCCCCAGGCCGGGCTGCGTGGGATTGAAAAACTCTCGAAACTAGTCATAGGTATTTCCCAGGTATATGTACATAGAGAAGTGAGGGGTATAGGTAAAGACATATGGATAAAGAAAGGTATAAGCAAGGGCAGGGATGAAAGTATTACAGGTAAGATACACAGGTGTATTAACGAGGAGGAAAGTAAAGTGTGTTAAATGGATTGTTTATTTCCTCCCCCACACTCATTCGTAGTTGTTTCCAGAGAGAGAGAGAGAGAGAGAGAGAGAGAGAGAGAGAGAGAAAGGAAGGAGGGGATCTGAATCTGTCATTCGGTCTACTTATTCTTGATTTCTTGTTCTCTCTCAAGTTGGAGTGTGTCGTGGCCCTCCTCATAGGAAAGGTAAAAAGACGATTTTAGTTCCCTCATTCAAAGTTGGTTCTCCAGCATCAAGGCACCTTCCTTCCCCCTTCCTTGTAGATGGCTTATTACAAGACGAGGAACTGGAAGAGGATGATCCGAGGAGGGTGTGTTGACCAAGGTTGCGTCGCTCAGTTTGTAATAATGTTGGTAGAATTACCGACAAAATGTTAAGTGAAAGGACACAAGTGGAACTAATGTGACATCTTATTGTGGCAAAGTTTCGCTCTCCAGGAGCTTTGTCAAGCCTTTACGGCTTGATAAAGCTCCTGGAGAGCGAAACGTTACCGCAATAAAATGTTGCGTTAGTTGCAGTTACGTCCTTTTACACAAGTCAGACAGATAACGGAACATGAGTATCTTCACTTACAGGACTCAGCAGCGCCCAGTAACCCGGTCCTTCATTAATGAGGGGAGGGTTCAGTATAGGGAAGAGGTGATGAAGGGAAGGGAGTAATGAGGGGGAGGGCTCATGAGTGGAAAGGGGTCATGAGGGAATACTTTCATTAAACATAAGAACATAACTGAGGAACACTGCAGCAGGTCTACTGGCCCATAAACATATCCTTAATCTCTAATACAAATTCGTCCTTGACTGGTATATATAGGGAGGTCTTAAGATTAGCTTTGGCTCGTCTGGTGCTTACCTGGTCAGCCAGGCTGTTGCTGGTGGTGGCCTGCTGACCCACATATTCATCACAGCCTGGTTAATCTGGCACCGGGTAAAAATATTAGTCCAGTTTCCTCTTGAAGACTTCTACACTTGTTCCAGCAGTGTTTCTGATATCTCCTGGTGAGATGTTGAATAGTATGGGACCACGGATGTTGATAAAGTGTTCACTTATTGTGCCCACTGCGCCCCTTCTTTTTACTGGGTTTATTTTGCCCTTATCTGGAATATACCTGGAGGGCATTCTGAAGGTCAACGCCTCTGCGGGCCGGTCCATGATCAGCTCACACAGTGGATCAGGTCTTGATGAATCAGGCTGTTACTGCTGGCCGCATACAGACCGACGTACGAACCACAGCCTGGCTGGTCAGGTACTAAGTGTCTGTCTAGCTCCCTCTTGAAAACCGCCAGAGGTCTTTGGGTAATCTCCTTTATGTATGCTGGGGGGGGGGGCAGTAGAACAGTCTTGGGTCCCTTAGACTTAATGTGTTGTCTCTTAGTATACTCATGGCACCCCTGCTTTTAATCTCTCACTGCGGTATGTTATGGTAGTGTGCAGATCTGGGACAAGGCCCTCAAGTACTCTCCAAGTATATATTATTAATGAATATATATTTAACACTTTAAAGAGTTCCCAATAATTTAAATTGCTTTATTGGCTCTATGCCAATAAAGCATCTCTGATATTTCTCCTGCACTGAACGGGACCGTCAACACTGAGCAATATTCTAAGTGAGAGAGCACAAGCGATTTGAAAAGTGTCACCATTGGCATTATTTCCCTTGTTTTAAAGGTTCTCATGATTAACCCCGTCATCCTCCTTGGTCTTGCTATGTTCTTTGGAAAAAAGGTCAGCTGACACAATTATTCCCAAGTCTTTCATGTGTTCCTTTCGTTTTCTTTGACGATCTCTTGAGTTTTGTATATAGTGTCCCTTTTGAGTTCTTCATTCTTTCCATGAGCTTTTTACCTCGCTGTAGTAGTAGTAATAGTTATGAAGCAGTAGCAGCATAAGTGGTACTGATAAACAAGTGTTTTTGTTTCTCTCTTCCTTTGTATCCTACGTAACTTTGACCTCTCACTTTCTTAAATCTGAAATTTCCACTCTTTGCAACTCGTTCTCCTGTCTTGGCTGTCCTTACTATTTTATAAACTCTGCGTACTCTTATACTAAAAGGACTTTCTTTTCTTAGACAAACTTCTCCTGTGAAATCTCCCGTTACTTGTCATCCCTACACTTCAAATCTTCAAAATCTTAACACTCTCCGGACTCTAGATTCCAAAGTTTCTTGTTCTCAGAATAGTACACTTTACACTAACTTTGTTCATACTTCTGTCCAGATTTTCCTGCACTCTCCTATCCTTTGGTGAAACTTGTCGCTCTCTTTCTGACAGAATTAAAGAGCACAGAAGATTCTCTTTTCTGCCATGTCAGAGATCACAGTCATCCTATTAACTGGTCTTCTGCTATAACTATCTACCCTTCTGCGGGCCTTCAGAAACACTGTCTTGTTGAAGAAGTTCTTAAACACAACTTTGCTAATATGAATCTTAGTGCTGACAGTGTTTCTGCAGATGCCCCTTTTCCCATTATGTTGTCAAATACTGTGAGTTCTGGGTATTTTAGATATCTTTACCTAATTTGTCGTGTAAAATAGCGAAGAGCTGCTTACAGTGTACATTGTCTATGTCGGAATCATATCTGATTAAAATTTTATTACACAAGCGCTGTATGATGCATCAGGCTTCAGAACACCCGTCACTCTTTTCTTTGTCACCGCCTCTCCCTTCTCTCTATTTTCTGTATTTTTCTTTACCTTTACTAGCTTCTGTCTTGGTAGGTTTTGTCGTGAAGTTTTTGTCCCGTTGGGGGGTTTTGTCTCGTGGCATTTTGCCCTACGCCAACACTAGGACTTGTCGCGGACCGGGCCGTAGGGGCGTTGACCCCCAGAACACCCTCCAGGTATATACACCCGTGGGTCAGTAGCCCTACACAGGTTCTCTGTTCTCTTGTTTTCTTTTTTTGTACTTCCACTTCTATCACTCATTAATTCTTTCACTACTATTACTCTCTTTCCTATTACTTCTACCGTTTTTATTACCATTCCTGCTGCTACTTCATTACTACTACCACTTCTGCACTGCTATCACTATTACTACTTTTACTACTACTATTACCATTACTAATGCTGCTGCTCCTCCGCCTCGTCCTCAGCTTCGTCCTCGTCCTCTTCATCCTCCTCCTCCACGTCCCTCCTCCTGATCACTTTTCTAGCTTTCTCTGCCATTTTCTCGCTCATTTGTGATTTGAAAGTGATCCTGGACCGAAATGTCATTCTAAGGTTGATTTTTAGTATATTGTTCCTGCCGCGGTATTCTGAATTATATTCTGTATAGAATGCATCCTACTATCTATAACAGGAATCTCCATAGGCAAGCCTGTCGGTAGGTGAGGTCCAAAACTTGCTTGTCTCTATATGGGAGTCTTCCTACCTGGAGGGCGTTCCGGGTGTCACCGTCCCCGCGGCCCGGTGCATGACCAGGCCTCGCGGTGGATCAGCGCATGATCAACTAAGTTGACTTTAAAAAAATAATGACATCGGGAAGAGTGGGCTCTAGAACCTAGTGGTACTTGGCCAAGGATGACGAGGATGTTCGCCTGTTGACACCATTATACCTTTCAATCGACAGGATTGGACTGTTGCTACCAACAATCTAGAAAAAGGTGACCACCTTTCCGAACCTTTTGCTGCCAAGATGCACGTCCCTGATCTAGTTAGGGAACCTCCATTGCTAGCCGAGAAAAATATTTCGACGTTGTCAGAAGTGAGAACAAGACAAGAAAGGGTGTATCTCTTCAAAACTTTGAACCAAGAAAAGGCTGTGGGCCCAGATAAGGTTAGGGCAAGATTGCTGAGTAGATGTACTGGCCAGCTAGCACCACTGCTCAGTCGCATATAACACAGAGTACGTGGCCTTCTCTGTGGCAACAAGCATATGTAGTCCCTTTTCACAAAAAGAGGAGCTGTACGACAATTCAGTATGTGTAGTCCACTTTCAATCCTGTCAGTCACTGGCAAGATTCTTGAGACAATAATCTCGCGGCAAGTGATAGCATTTTGTGGCTGTTGTTGCTTTTTTGCAACCGTCATTATAGATTCAGAAAAGATCAATCTGCTGTTGATCTGTTTAACCTTCCAGCTGTGTAGCACTGGACAATATAGGTGTCTTCGACAGAGTATGGCATCATGTATTCTTGACAAAACTGCAAGCACTGGGAGTCACTGGCTTTGTGCTACACCTCAGCGATTACCTTCAAGTTCTCTTAGAACAATACTTAACGAAGTAGTTCATATAATTCACTCAATTGATACCAGTGTTATGGAATGTCTAGTTTAGTGTTATGGAATATTTAGTACAGTGACCTACTACATCTTATCTAGGGATCCCATGCCTATGCAAATGACTGAACTTCAACATTTACTTAGGCAAGAGAGGAGATGTCAACTGCAGATTACATTTGCTTCCGAGAAAACACAAATGATAATGGTCTTTAGACAGCATGATGGTAATGCTGGAGCAGTGGTAATTATGACTGGAAGTGTTGGAGCCCAGGAGATGAGGTGGACATCTTCGGAGTGAAATTTGATACCAAAATGTTTATTAATAATCACGTGGTAAATCTTACAAACAATACAACCAAGAAGTGAACAACTCAAGGTGTATCTCATACCTACTTGATAGCAGAGGCTACAAAACTCTGTACAAGGCATAAGTGCACTCAAACTTTAAGTATGCACCTTTTTGTTAGATTGCCTGCCCCCTTCTTCCGCCCCCCCCCTCCCCCTTCGATTCATCTACTACTACTGGACAGGATAGAGAACCGTGCAAGGCGACTTATTCCTCGTCTGGATCCAGTTTCGTTGGATCTGTTATCTCACCAGAACAGTCAACATAGACGAGATGCTATTATTAGCTCCATAAGTTCAGTTTTCTATAAATGATCTAAATGGCTAGTAGATGTGTTGAGCCCAATTGTTAGAAAAAATTTTAACTTTAGTGTTAAAAGCAATATAAATTTAGTGGATAATTAACCACCATGACTGATTTAAATAATTGTTACTTTTTTGCTCACAAAAGAAAAGTTCCAGTTGATGATTTATTAAGTTTCCTATCTGAAGAACTTGTCAATTATGATATACCATTTATCACTGAGTTTATTAAACTTTATAATGTTGATGAAAAGTTTGTGTTTAATGGCGAGTTTTACACTCAGAAGTTTGGTATGGCAGTGGGAAATCCTCTCTCATTTGTCCTTAGTAATTCGTACATGGAATATTTTGAAGCAAGATTGCTTAACAAAATTCTTCTCAACAGAGCTAAGTGGTACAGATATGATGTTTTATGCCTAATGCCTAAGAATATAGATATAAGCCATTTCCTTGTTAAATTAAATAGTCTAGCTCATTCCATAAGTTTTATTGTTGAATCTGAAGACAACTCAATGCCTTTTCTAGATGTTTTAATTATTAAGGGGAACCATAATTTTATATTTAAAGTTTACAGAAAAACCAACAAATAACTGTTCTTATGTGCACTATTATTCTTCACATCATGATAGTTAAACTTTCTATATTCTCATCAATGTTTTTGAGAACTTTGCGTATTTGCAGACCAGGGTTCATACATGAAGAAATTTTGAAGGTTTGTGAAATAGCTAATATGTGGTGACTTAGCGAATGCACCTGAAGACACGGCCTTAGTAGCTACGCTGGGCAGTGTGCGGCTAGAACCCACAGATTTACTGACTAGGTAGTCAAGCAAGTGGTATAGTCTGAGATCAGGACACGGGGGGGGACGCCCCCCTGAAATATTAACATGTCATTCGTTCTAGTTTATTTATATTTTGTTTTAAGAGAGATATTAACTCTTCCATGTATACTGCGGTGGTCTCCCGGTCACCAGGAAGAACTGCGGCAGTGGAGGTCTCCCAGGCAGCACTGCGGCAGTGGAGGTCTCCCAGGCAGCACTGCGGCAGTGGAGGTCTCCCAGGCAGCTCTGCGGCAGTGGAGGTCTCCCAGGAAGCACTGCGGCAGTGGAGGTCTCCCAGGCAGCACTGCGGCAGTGGAGGTCTCCCAGGCAGCTCTGCGGCAGTGGAGGTCTCCCAGGCAGCACTGCGGCAGTGGAGGTCTCCCAGGCAGCTCTGCGGCAGTGGAGGTCTCCCAGGCAGCACTGCGGCAGTGGAGGTTTCCCAGGCAGCATTGCGGCAGTGGAGGTCTCCCAGGAAGCACTGCGGCAGTGGAGGTCTCCCAGGCAGCACTGCGGCAGTGGAGGTCTCCCAGGCAGCACTGCGGCATTGGAGGTCTCCCAGGCAGCACTGCGGCAGTGGAGGTCTCCCAGGCAGCACTGCGGCAATGGAGGTCTCCCAGGAAGCTCTGCGGCAGTGGAGGTCTCCCAGGCAGCACTGCGGCAGTGGAGGTCTCCCAGGCAGCACTGCGGCAATGGAGGTCTCCCAGGAAGCTCTGCGGCAGTGGAGGTCTCCCAGGCAGCACTGCGGCAGTGGAGGTCTCCCAAGCAGCACTGCGGCAATGGAGGTCTCCCAGGAAGCTCTGCGGCAGTGGAGGTCTCCCAGGCAGCACTGCGGCAGTGGAGGTCTCCCAGGCAGCACTGCGGCAATGGAGGTCTCCCAGGAAGCTCTGCGGCAGTGGAGGTCTCCCAGGCAGCACTGCGGCAGTGGAGGTCTCCCAGGCAGCACTGCGGCAGTGGAGGTCTCCCAGGCAGCACTGCGGCAGTGGAGGTCTCCCAGGCAGCACTGCGGCAGTGGAGGTCTCCCAGGCAGCACTGCGGCAGTGGAGGTCTCCCAGGCAGCACTGCGGCAGTGGAGGTCTCCCAGGCAGCACTGCGGCAGTGGAGGTCTCCCAGGCAGCACTGCGGCAGTGGAGGTCTCCCAGGCAGCACTGCGGCAGTGGAGGTCTCCCAGGCAGCACTGCGGCAGTGGAGGTCTCCCAGGCAGCACTGCGGCAGTGGAGGTCTCCCAGGCAGCACTGCGGCAGTGGAGGTCTCCCAGGCAGCACTGCGGCAGTGGAGGTCTCCCAGGCAGCGCTTCGACAGTGGAGGTCTGAGGAAGCACTGCGGCAGTGGAGGTCTGAGGAAGCACTGCGGCAGTGGAGGTCTGAGGAAGCACTGCGGCAGTGGAGGTCTGAGGAAGCGTGTGCTGTACGACGCACATCTCTTGCCTGTCTCACTTATTATTCATATTAAACCTGTGGTAATGATCAGTGTTTAGACGCGGTTAAGCGAGTGCAACAATTAGGCGAGTATAAGGGAGTCCAGAAACTGGGTGAGTACAAGAGTGCAACATCCAGGTGAGAGAGAGTGCAACAAGCAGGTGAGTGTGAGTGCAATAACCAGGTGAGTGCAACAACCAGGTGAGTGTGAGTGCAACAACCAGCCAAGTGAGTGTGAGTGCAACAGCTGGGTGAAAGTAACAAGATGAGTATAATCACTGCAGCACAAGAACTAGATCAGCATAGCTAAGACGCCCCGTAGCTCGGTTGGTAGCTCACACAGTGAGGTCCCTGGTTCGATCCCCGATACGGGTGAAAACACTGGGACGTGTGTCTGTTGACCTAGCAATAAATATGTACCTGGGTGTTAGGTAATCGGTGTGGATCGCATCCTGGGGAGAAAATTAACCTGTTTTGTCCGAAATGTTCTGCATTACCAGCGGCTTTCTATATAGTATGTCAATGATGTCAACTTGGTCTAAGTTGTCTAATTTACTTGTAGAAATCAAAATTATTATGTTTTTCAATTAACCGGCCGTATCCCACCGAGGCAGGGTGACCGAAAAAGCAAAACGAAAGTTTTTCTTTTTAAACTTCAGTAATTTATTCAGGAGAAGGGGGTTAATAGCCCCATGCTCCCGGCATTTTAGTTGCCTCTTACGACACGCATGACATACGAAGGAAATATTCGTTTCCACTTCCCTTATGATGATTGTTATTATTATTATAATTATTAAGCAGTGCAACAACAAGGCGAGTATAATTAGATGATGATAACCAAGTACAAGGAACATCACTGCATTGAACACATTACAGGAGCATACCATAGGTACCAATGTATTTATATCCGGGGGATTAATTCATCCACCTTATCCTTCCTCTTATCTCTTTACCTGTAGTTTCTCCTTCTCCCCCACATCCTCCTCCTTTCCTTTTCTTTACTTAAAAATCTCCCCCACCCACAACGACTATTATTTCAAAATATTTGGACAAACAAGGCGATGGATAGGCACCTAAAGTCAATACCTGATAAGCCAGGCTGTGTTTCGTACGTCCATTTGCGTGCGGCCAGCAGCAATAGCTTGGTTAATCAGGCTCTGATCCACCGACAGGCCTGGTCACAGAGCGGGCCGCAGGGGCGTTGATCCCCGAAACCCTTCTCCAGGTATACCCATCCCCTCGTTTACAAATATGAAATATAGTTTTCTGATAATACCGATACCCGCCTTGTATCACGAGAGGGGAATTTATGGAGAAATTTATGCGTGGTCAGTTGCTATACATTATATTAATCTCGCGTCGTAACAAGCGGGAACGACCATTGAACTAAACGCTGAGTTTTGCCTCGTTAGCAAAATTAATGGAATATTTGAATTATATAAACAAGGGCTTGGCGCTGCTTATAATGGCGGCGCGAGTTTCCGTGGCAATATGCGCGTCACTCGGGCAATTATGGCAAAGGATAGAGTAAATATTATTATTGTATCGTTTCATCGACACGTAAAATGGCTGCGATTTTTTTTGTGTGTGTGTGGCAGTGATGGTGATCTAGTACTGTGTTGTTTGTTTCTGTTAAGTGAGTGTGTGTGTGTGTGTGTGTGTGTGTGTGTGTGTGTGTGTGTGTGTGTGTGTGTGTGTGTGTGTGTGTGTCCAGAATGCTGCATCTCTCTCTCTCAGCGATGTGCACTGTGTGCTGACGTCAGTCACTATCCCAGTGATTGTTATTGTCCCAGTGACTGAAACTGTTCATGTGACTATCATTATACATTTTCGACTGTGTTCAGTAAATAATTAAAAACAACTTAAAAAACGTGACTTGTTCATGAAGGTAAGACCAAACACTGCCTCGGTGTCTGACAGTGTGTTCTTAACCCCTGGTAACTCTGGAGAGACTATTGCTCTTCTGCCCACACACTGCCCACGCCCACACTAGTGAAACACCATATTCATCAAACACCGAAGAAAACAGCTAGATAAGGTTTGTCAGGAAACAGGACAAGTATTTCCCGACGCGGGTCTTAGTCATATGATGACCCGCAGCTGGAGCTTTTGGTCATCAGATCGAGGCCTTCCGTTGGCTTACCGGTCTACCCAATTAAAAATTATGGTCAAAAATGTAACTATTAGATGAATAAGAAAACGACTTTTATACTCCTTGTAAATATTTGCTATTGAGAGCCCCTAGACACAGGCCTCATCCCACAGTCACAACTCCACCTTCCAAAGGTGGTAGTAAAGGTCTCAAAAAATACTATAAACCGATAGTACTGACGTGCAACGTCATCAGAATCATTCATAGAATTTTTAAGAAGCAAGATTACTAAATACATGGAATGATTACAGTTGCACAAGCCAGGGCAGCGTGGGTTTAGAGCAGGTCGTTCCTGCCTCTCGTCGTGGCTTGATCATTACGACGTGGTCTTTGATGCGCTGCAAGACTTTGCCAAAATCTTCAACCGGTGTGAACATTGTGTAATGGCACATGAAATGAGTGTAAAATTAATGACTGGAAAAGTGGGAACATGGATTTAAATTCTTTTTTTATAAATCAAGACTATACATAGAGCAATCCATGTAACTTAGTATATTATACCATGTACCTTAGTATATTATACCATGTACCTTAGTATATTATACCATGTACCTTAGTATATTATACTATGTACCTTAGTATATAATACCATGTACCTTAGTATATTATACCATGTACCTTAGTATATTATACCATGTAACTTAGTATAAACTGAAGTGTAATGAACACTTGTCACTGCTCAATAACAACCCACATGGAGACAGAAACACACAAGATTAATTGGTCTATATATTTCGATCCCCTTCTGGGATCCTTTTCAGCAGATACACAAGTGAAATGAGAACAAGAATATATAGGGAAGGTTACGCCACACCGCTTACGAGTGGGTGGGGTTGAGACGTGTCAGGCAGTAAATGGATGAGAAGACAGGTCCTGAAGTGAAGCCAAGAATTTGGGTAGGAAGTTTCCTAGTGCTATGTATTCCCTGATGCCCTGCTAGCATTCTGTGTTAGATTGGGCGCTGTCAAATATAGAATAGGTTATTGCTCATTAATGAAATATGTATACCCTCAAGCGAATTTTCTCAAACTTCCCCGTGGTCATCACACGGTGTTCCCAGGCACCTGCAGATTCTCCCTGTCAGAGTGTTGTAGTCTAAGACGTGGTTTGCTAGTTTATGCCACGCAGCAAACAGATTTATTGCTTTCTGGCCAGAACTTTGCTGTAAACAATCTCTCTCTCTCTAATTTCCAGTAAAAGCAACGTAACTCTTACAGTGCTTGTGTAAAGGTTCATACTAGTGACACTGGTAGTGTTGGTTCATACTAGTGACACTGGTAGTGTTGGTTGATACTAGTGACACTGGTAGTGTTGGTTCATACTAGTGACACTGGTAGTGTTGGTTGATACTAGTGACACTGGTAGCGTTGGTTCATACTAATGACACTGGTAGTGTTGGTTGATACTAGTGACACTGGTAGTGTTGGTTGATACTAGTGACACTGGTAGTGTTGGTTGATACTAGTGACACTGGTAGTGTTGGTTGATACTAGTGACACTGGTAGTGTTGGTTCATAATAGTGACACTGGTAGTGTTGGTTCATACTAGTGACACTGGTAGTGTTGGTTCATACTAGTGACACTGGTAGTGTTGGTTCATACTAGTGACACTGGTAGTGTTGGTTCATACTAGTGACATTGGTAGTGTTGGTTCATACTAGTGACACTGGTAGTGTTGGTTGATACTAGTGACACTGGTAGTGTTGGTTGATACTAGTGACACTGGTAGTGTTGCTTCATACTAGTGACACTGGTAGTGTTGGTTCATACTAGTAACACTGGTAGTGTTGGTTCATACTAGTGACACTGGTAGTGTTGGTTGATACTAGTGACACTGGTAGTGTTGGTTGATACTAGTGACACTGGTAGTGTTGGTTGATACTAGTGACACTGGTAGTGTTGGTTGATACTAGTGACACTGGTAGTGTTGGTTCATACTAGTGACACTGGTAGTGTTGGTTCATACTAGTGACACTGGTAGTGTTGGTTCATACTAGTGACACTGGTAGTGTTGGTTCATACTAGTGACACTGGTAGTGTTGGTTCATACTAGTGACACTGGTAGTGTTGGTTCATACTAGTGACACTGGTAGTGTTGGTTCATACTAGTGACACTGGTAGTGTTGGTTCATACTAGTGACACTGGTAGTGTTGGTTCATACTAGTGACACTGGTAGTGTTGGTTCATACTAGTGACACTGGTAGTGTTGGTTCATACTAGTGACACTGGTAGTGTTGGTTCATACTAGTGACACTGGCAGTGTTGGTTCATACTAGTGACACTGGTTGATACTAGCAACACTGGTAGTGTTGGTTCATACTAGTGACACTGGTAGTGTTGGTTCATACTAGTGACACTGGTTGATACTAGCAACACTGGTAGTGTTGGTTCATACTAGTGACACTGGTAGTGTTGGTGCATACTAGTGACACTGGTAGTGTTGGTTCATACTAGTGACACTGGTAGTGTTGGTTCATACTAGTGACACTGGTAGTGTTGGTTCATACTAGTGACACTGGTAGTGTTGGTTCATACTAGTGACACTGGTAGTGTTGGTTCATACTAGTGACACTGGTAGTGTTGGTTCATACTAGTGACACTGGTAGTGTTGGTTCATACTAATGACACTGGTAGTGTTGGTTCATACTAGTGACACTGGTAGTGTTGGTTCATACTAGTGACACTGGTAGTGTTGGTTCATACTAGTGACACTGGTAGTGTTGGTTCATACTAGTGACACTGGTAGTGTTGGTTCATACTAGTGACACTGGTAGTGTTGGTTGATACTAGCAACACTGGTAGTGTTGGTTCATACTAGTGACACTGGTGGTGTTGGTTCATACTAGTGACACTGGTAGTGTTGGTTGATACTAGCAACACTGGTAGTGTTGGTTCATACTAGTGACACTGGTAGTGTTGGTTCATACTAGTGACACTGGTAGTGTTGGTTCATACTAGTGACACTGGTAGTGTTGGTTCATACTAGTGACACTGGTAGTGTTGGTTCATACTAGTGACACTGGTAGTGTTGGTTCATACTAGTGACACTGGTAGTGTTGGTTCATACTAGTGACACTGGTAGTGTTGGTTCATACTAGTGACACTGGTAGTGTTGGTTCATACTAGTGACACTGGTAATGTTGGTTCATACTAGTGACACTGGTAGTGTTGGTTCATACTAGTGACACTGGTAGTGTTGGTTGATACTAGCAACACTGGTAGTGTTGGTTCATACTAGTGACACTGGTGGTGTTGGTTCATACTAGTGACACTGGTAGTGTTGGTTGATACTAGCAACACTGGTAGTGTTGGTTGATACTAGCAACACTGGTAGTGTTGGTTCATACTAGTGACACTGGTAGTGTTGGTTCATACTAGTGACACTGGTAGTGTTGGTTCATACTAGTGACACTGGTAGTGTTGGTTCATACTAGTGACACTGGTAGTGTTGGTTCATACTAGTGACACTGTTATTGTTGGTTCATACTAGTGACACTGGTAGTGTTGGTTCATACTAGTGACACTGATAGTGTTGGTTGATACTAGCAACACTGGTAGTGTTGGTTCATACTAGTGACACTGGTGGTGTTGGTTCATACTAGTGACACTGGTAGTGTTGGTTGATACTAGCAACACTGGTAGTGTTGGTTGATACTAGCAACACTGGTAGTGTTGGTTCATACTAGTGACACTGGTAGTGTTGGTTCATACTAGTGACACTGGTAGTGTTGGTTCATACTAGTGACACTGGTAGTGTTGGTTCATACTAGTGACACTGGTAGTGTTGGTTCATACTAGTGACACTGTTATTGTTGGTTCATACTAGTGACACTGGTAGTGTTGGTTCATACTAGTGACACTGGTAGTGTTGGTTCATACTAGTGACACTGTTATTGTTGGTTCATACTAGTGACACTGGTAGTGTTGGTTCATACTAGTGACACTGGTAGTGTTGGTTCATACTAGTGACACTGGTAGTGTTGGTTGATACTAGCAACACTGGTAGTGTTGGTTCATACTAGTGACACTGGTAGTGTTGGTTCATACTAGTGACACTGGTAGTGTTGGTTCATACTAGTGACACTGGTAGTGTTGGTTCATACTAGTGACACTGGTAGTGTTGGTTCATACTAGTGACACTGGTAGTGTTGGTTCATACTAGTGACATTGGTAGTGTTGGTTGATACTAGCAACACTGGTAGTGTTGGTTCATACTAGTGACACTGGTAGTGTTGGTTCATACTAGTGACACTGGTAGTGTTGGTTCATACTAGTGACACTGGTAGTGTTGGTTCATACTAGTGACACTGGTAGTGTTGGTTCATACTAGTGACACTGGTAGTGTTGGTTGATACCAGCAACACTGGTAGTGTTGGTTTATACTAGTGACACTGGTAGTGTAGGTTCATACTAGTGACACTGGTAGTGTTGGTTCATACTAGTGACACTGGTAGTGTTGGTTCATACTAGTGACACTGGTAGTGTTGGTTCATACTAGTGACACTGGTAGGGTTGGTTCATACTAGTGACACTGGTAGTGTTGGTTCATACTAGTGACACTGGTAGTGTTGGTTCATACTTGTGACACTGGTAGTGTTGGTTCATACTAGTAACACTGGTAGTGTTGGTTCATACTAGTGACACTGGTAGTGTTGGTTCATACTAGTGACACTGGTAGTGTTGGTTCATACTAGTGACACTGGTAGTGTTGGTTCATACTAGTAACACTGGTAGTGTTGGTTCATACTAGTGACACTGGTAGTGTTGGTTCATACTAGTGACACTGGTAGTGTTGGTTCATACTAATGACACTGGTAGTGTTGGTTCATACTAGTGACACTGGTAGTGTTGGTTCATACTAGTGACACTGGTAGTGTTGGTTCATACTAGTGACACTGGTAGTGTTGGTTCATACTAGTGACACTGGTAGTGTTGGTTCATAGTAGTGACACTGGTAGTGTTGGTTCATACTAGTGACACTGGTAGTGTTGGTTCATACTAGTGACACTGGTAGTGTTGGTTCATACTAGTGACACTGGTAGTGTTGGTTCATACTAGTGACACTGGTAGTGTTGGTTGATACTAGTGACACTGGTAGTGTTGGTTGATACTAGTGACACTGGTAGTGTTGGTTCATACTAGTGACACTGGTAGTGTTGGTTCATACTAGTGACACTGGTAGTGTTGGTTCATACTAGTGACACTGGTAGTGTTGGTTCATACTAGTGACACTGGTAGTGTTGGTTCATACTAGTGACACTGGTAGTGTTGGTTCATACTAGTGACACTGGTAGTGTTGGTTCATACTAGTGACACTGGTAGTGTTGGTTCATACTAGTGACACTGGTAGTGTTGGTTCATACTAGTGACACTGGTAGTGTTGGTTCATACTAGTGACACTGGTAGTGTTGGTTCATACTAGTGACACTGGTAGTGTTGGTTCATACTAGTGACACTGGTAGTGTTGGTTCATACTAGTGACACTGGTAGTGTTGGTTCATACTAGTGACACTGGCAGTGTTGGTTCATACTAGTGACACTGGTTGATACTAGCAACACTGGTAGTGTTGGTTCATACTAGTGACACTGGTAGTGTTGGTTCATACTAGTGACACTGGTTGATACTAGCAACACTGGTAGTGTTGGTTCATACTAGTGACACTGGTAGTGTTGGTTCATACTAGTGACACTGGTAGTGTTGGTTCATACTAGTGACACTGGTAGTGTTGGTTGATACTAGCAACACTGGTAGTGTTGGTTCATACTAGTGACACTGGTGGTGTTGGTTCATACTAGTGACACTGGTAGTGTTGGTTGATACTAGCAACACTGGTAGTGTTGGTTCATACTAGTGACACTGGTAGTGTTGGTTCATACTAGTGACACTGGTAGTGTTGGTTCATACTAGTGACACTGGTAGTGTTGGTTCATACTAGTGACACTGGTAGTGTTGGTTCATACTAGTGACACTGGTAGTGTTGGTTCATACTAGTGACACTGGTAGTGTTGGTTCATACTAGTGACACTGGTAGTGTTGGTTCATACTAGTGACACTGGTAGTGTTGGTTCATACTAGTGACACTGGTAATGTTGGTTCATACTAGTGACACTGGTAGTGTTGGTTCATACTAGTGACACTGGTAGTGTTGGTTGATACTAGCAACACTGGTAGTGTTGGTTCATACTAGTGACACTGGTGGTGTTGGTTCATACTAGTGACACTGGTAGTGTTGGTTGATACTAGCAACACTGGTAGTGTTGGTTGATACTAGCAACATTGGTAGTGTTGGTTCATACTAGTGACACTGGTAGTGTTGGTTCATACTAGTGACACTGGTAGTGTTGGTTCATACTAGTGACACTGGTAGTGTTGGTTCATACTAGTGACACTGTTATTGTTGGTTCATACTAGTGACACTGGTAGTGTTGGTTCATACTAGTGACACTGATAGTGTTGGTTGATACTAGCAACACTGGTAGTGTTGGTTCATACTAGTGACACTGGTGGTGTTGGTTCATACTAGTGACACTGGTAGTGTTGGTTGATACTAGCAACACTGGTAGTGTTGGTTGATACTAGCAACACTGGTAGTGTTGGTTGATACTAGCAACACTGGTAGTGTTGGTTCATACTAGTGACACTGGTAGTGTTAGTTCATACTAGTGACACTGGTAGTGTTGGTTCATACTAGTGACACTGGTAGTGTTGGTTCATACTAGTGACACTGGTAGTGTTGGTTCATACTAGTGACACTGTTATTGTTGGTTCATACTAGTGACACTGGTAGTGTTGGTTCATACTAGTGACACTGGTAGTGTTGGTTCATACTAGTGACACTGTTATTGTTGGTTCATACTAGTGACACTGGTAGTGTTGGTTCATACTAGTGACACTGGTAGTGTTGGTTCATACTAGTGACACTGGTAGTGTTGGTTGATACTAGCAACACTGGTAGTGTTGGTTCATACTAGTGACACTGGTAGTGTTGGTTCATACTAGTGACACTGGTAGTGTTGGTTCATACTAGTGACACTGGTAGTGTTGGTTCATACTAGTGACACTGGTAGTGTTGGTTCATACTAGTGACATTGGTAGTGTTGGTTGATACTAGCAACACTGGTAGTGTTGGTTCATACTAGTGACACTGGTAGTGTTGGTTCATACTAGTGACACTGGTAGTGTTGGTTCATACTAGTGACACTGGTAGTGTTGGTTCATACTAGTGACACTGGTAGTGTTGGTTCATACTAGTGACACTGGTAGTGTTGGTTCATACTAGTGACACTGGTAGTGTTGGTTCATACTAGTGACACTGGTAGTGTTGGTTGATACTAGCAACACTGGTAGTGTTGGTTCATACTAGTGACACTGGTAGTGTTGGTTCATACTAGTGACACTGGTAGTGTTGGTTCATACTAGTGACACTGGTAGTGTTGGTTCATACCAGTGACACTGGTAGTGTTGGTTCATACCAGTGACACTGGTAGTGTTGGTTCATACTAGTGACACTGGTAGTGTTGGTTCATACTAGAGACACTGGTAGTGTTGGTTCTAGTGACACTGGTAGTGTTGGTTCATAGTAGTGACACTGGTAGTGTTGGTTCATACTAGTGACACTGGTAGTGTTGGTTCATACTAGTGACACTGGTAGTGTTGGTTCATACTAGTGACACTGGTAGTGTTGGTTCATACTAGTGACACTGGTAGTGTTGGTTCATACTAGTGACACTGGTAGTGTTGGTTCATACTAGTGACACTGGTAGTGTTGGTTCATACTAGTGACACTGGTAGTGTTGGTTCATACTAGTGACACTGGTAGTGTTGGTTCATACTAGTGACACTGGTAGTGTTGGTTCATACTAGTGACACTGGTAGTGTTGGTTCATACTAGTGACACTGGTAGTGTTGGTTCATACTAGTGACACTGGTAGTGTTGGTTCATACTAGTGACACTGGTAGTGTTGGTTCATACTAGTGACACTGGTAGTGTTGGTTCATACTAGTGACACTGGTAGTGTTGGTTCATACTAGTGACACTGGTAGTGTTGGTTCATACTAGTGACACTGGTAGTGTTGGTTCATACTAGTGACACTGGTAGTGTTGGTTCATACTAGTGACACTGGTAGTGTTGGTTCATACTAGTGACACTGGTAGTGTTGGTTCATACTAGTGACACTGGTAGTGTTGGTTCATACTAGTGACACTGGTAGTGTTGGTTCATACTAGTGACACTGGTAGTGTTGGTTCATACTAGTGACACTGGTAGGTGTTTGGTTCATACTAGTGACACTGGTAGTGTTGGTTCATACTAGTTACACTGGTTGTGTTGGTTCATAGTAGTGACACTGGTAGTGTTGGTTCATACTAGTGACACTGGTAGTGTTGGTTCATACTAGTGACACTGGTAGTGTTGGTTCATACTAGTGACACTGGTAGTGTTGGTTCATACTAGTGACACTGGTAGTGTTGGTTCATACTAGTGACACTGGTAGTGTTGGTTCATACTAGTGACACTGGTAGTGTTGGTTCATACTAGTGACACTGGTAGTGTTGGTTCATACTAGTGACACTGGTAGTGTTGGTTCATACTAGTGACACTGGTAGTGTTGGTTCATACTAGTGACACTGGTAGTGTTGGTTCATACTAGTGACACTGGTAGTGTTGGTTCATACTAGTGACACTGGTAGTGTTGGTTCATACTAGTAACACTGGTAGTGTTGGTTCATACTAGTGACACTCGTAGTGTTGGTTCATACTAGTGACACTGGTAGTGTTGGTTCATACTAGTGACACTGGTAGTGTTGGTTCATACTAGTGACACTGGTAGTGTTGGTTCATACTAGTGACACTGGTAGTGTTGGTTCATACTAGTGACACTGGTAGTGTTGGTTCATACTAGTGACACTGGTAGTGTTGGTTCATACTAGTGACACTGGCAGTGTTGGTTCATACTAGTGACACTGGTAGTGTTGGTTCATACTAGTGACACTGGTAGTGTTGGTTCATACTAGTGACACTGGTAGTGTTGGTTCATGCTAGTGACACTGGTAGTGTTGGTTCATGCTAGTGACACTGGTAGTCTTGGTTCATACTAGTGACACTGGTGGTGTTGGTTCATACTAGTGACACTGGTAGTGTTGGTTCATACTAGTGACACTGGTAGTGTTGGTTCATACTAGTGACACTGGTAGTGTTGGTTCATACTAGTGACACTGGTAGCGTTGGTTCATACTAGTGACACTGGCAGTGTTGGTTCATACTAGTGACACTGGTAGTGTTGGTTCATACTAGTGACACTGGTAGTGTTCGTTCATACTAGTGATACTGGTAGTGTTGGTTCATACTAGTGACACTGGTAGTGTTGGTTCATACTGGTGACACTGGTAGTGTTGGTTCATACTAGTGACACTGGTAGTGTTGGTTCATACTAGTGACACTGGTAGTGTTGGTTCATACTAGTGACACTGGTAGTGTTGGTTCATACTAGTGACACTGGTATTGTTGGTTCATACTAGTAACACTGGTAGTGTTGGTTCATACTAGTGACACTGGCAGTGTTGGTTCATACTAGTGACACTGGCAGTGTTGGTTCATACTAGTAACACTGGTAGTGTTGGTTCATACTAGTGACACTGGTAGTGTTGGTTCATACTAGTGACACTGGTAGTGTTGGTTCATACCAGTTACACTGGTAGTGTTGGTTCATTCCAGTGACACTGGTAGTGTTGGTTCATACTAGTGACACTGGTAGTGTTGGTTCATACTAGTGACACTGGTAGTGTTGGTTCATACTAGTGACACTGGTAGTGTTGGTTCATACTAGTAACACTGGTAGTGTTGGTTCATACCAGTTACACTGGTAGTGTTGGTTCATTCCAGTGACACTGGTAGTGTTGGTTCATACTAGTGACACTGGTAGTGTTGGTTCATACTAGTGACACTGGTAGTGTTGGTTCATACTAGTGACACTGGTAGTGTTGGTTCATACTAGTAACACTGGTAGTGTTGGTTCATACCAGTTACACTGGTAGTGTTGGTTCATTCCAGTGACACTGGTAGTGTTGGTTCATACTAGTGACACTGGTAGTGTTGGTTCATACTAGTAACACTGGTAGTGTTTCCTCACAACATCTCAACATTTCCTCACAACATCTCAACATTTCCTCACAACATCTTAACATTTCCTCACATCATCTCAACATTTGCTCACATCATCTCAACATTTCCTCACAACATCTCATCATGTCCTCACAACATCTCAACATTTCCTCACATCATCTCAACATTTCCTCACAACATCTCAACATTTCCTCACAACATCTCAACATTTCCTCACATCATCTCAACATTTCCTCACATCATCTCAACATTTCCTCACAACATCTCAACATTTCCTCACAACATCTCAACATTTCCTCACATCTCAACATTTCCTCACAACATCTCAACATTTCCTCACATCATGTCAACATTTCCTCACAACATCTCAACATTTCCTCACAACATCTCAACATTTCCTCACAACATCTCAACATTTCTTCACAACATCTCAACATTTCCTCACAACATCTCAACATTTCCTCACAACATCTCAACATTTCCTCACAACATCTCAACATTTCCTCACAACATCTCAACATTTCCTCACAACATCTCAACATTTCCTCACAACATCTCAACATTTCCTC
>NC_091300.1:40084405-40116905 GCF_038502225.1 Cherax quadricarinatus | reverse complement strand
TGTGTGTGTGTGTGTGTGTGTGTGTGTGTATGTGTGTGTGTGTGTGTGTGTGTGTGTGTGTGTGTGTGTGTGTGTGTGTGTGTGTGTGTGTGTTTCTCCACACACAGAGATCTAAAGTCTTTGAAAACTAATTATAGAAATCAAAGTTTTAATTCCTTTTATTGAAATAAAACGCAAGTGTTCTTTTTTTATTGCAAGAGTTTGCCTTTTTTTTCACCTAAAATGACAGAGAATTTCGACCAATAAAGAAGAAGAATAAAATCAAAGTTGACACTGAGTTCTTGAATGGTTTCTGTGTTGTAATTTTTTATTACCAGTTAAATCTTACATACAGCAGCCATGACTGGTACTTGCTTTACGCACATGTGTGTACACATGAGTTGTACTTGCGCACATGTGTTTGCACACTGGTACTTATATGAATGTTTATGCACATGTGTGGTACACACATGAAGATATTCACTCAATATATATTAGTCGTACTTGCACATGTATACATCTATATTAACATGTATCGTACTTACACACCAACATGTACACACATCGGCCGTACTTACGCACAAGAATATGAACATAAATTTCACATACATATCCGTATTCATGAGCTGTATATACATGTATATATACAGGGGTCGTATTAACACACACACACACACACACACACACACACACACATATATATATATATATATATATATATATATATATATATATATATATATATATATATATATATATATATAATCAACCGAAACATAATCTCAAGAAAATCATTATTATTTTCATTATTATTATCGTATTACTGTTGGTGGAATTACCGGCAATATGTTAGGTAAAAGGACACAAGTGCAACTAATGTGACATTTAATGTTGGAACGTTTCGCTCTCCAGGAGCTTTATCAAGCTGTAACGACTTGATAAAGCTCCGGGAGAGCGAAACTTTGCTACAATAAAATGCCACATTAGTTGCACTGGTGTCCTTTTACCTAGCGTTATTATTACTATTATTATTAAAATGGGCGAGACTAGAGGTAAGAACCTTAATGATCAAGCTCTCAACGTTCATTTTACGACATTTCATCCGTAGTGGGAGAAACGTTCGTCAAATTAACGTTCTCCTTTCCAAAATTTTCTCTCAATTGTTGCTCGGCAGGAAGCCAGGTCTGGGACCGGGCAAAGACCGTAGCCTGACCCTTAGTAGGTAACGTGTAGGTAACTTACAGGTAACGTACGGGAACTATGGTAACGCACAGGTTGCATAGAGATAGCGTGTTACCTCTACACTGGTATTGTATGGGTAACACAGGTAACGTACAAGTTGCATAGTGAACGTGCAAGAAACACAGGTAACGTACAGGTTGCATACAGGTAAGGTACAGGTAACCGGGAGTTGTAACAGGTAGAGCCGTGTTCTTATTAATTGCCATCTTGGTCGTCTCCCTCAGGTGGAAACACTGTTGTAGTACCAATTAACGCTAACAAGCAGTTATTACGGCGGAACAGATGAGGCACCTTAACCTGTCGGGCCCTGAAACGGTGGTGCTGAGGTGGTGAAACGGTAGTGCTGAGGGGATGGTGCTGATGCTGAGGGGGTGGTGGTGCTGATTCTGAGGGGGGTGTTGCTGATGCTGACGGGGGTGGTGCTGGTGGAGGAGTGATGAAGAGGTGGTGTTGAAGTGGTGGGGTGAATGTGGGGAGGGGCCGTGGTGGGGTGATGGCGAGATATAGGGGTGGTAGGCAGTAGAGAGGGAGAGAACGATGTGAGGAAGGAAGCCGAGATGTTCACCAGCTCACTAAGTTAAGGCAAAACAAGAAAATTCATCATATTAAAAATGATTTTATGAACCATATTTATTTTTTTAAGGGTACGCAAAATCCGCGATCTAAATTCGTCAAACTTATTGACAAACTGATGAAAATTGTTGAAAATTTAGCGAGACTCGAGACATATTCGTCTAATTTATCGACTAATTTGAGAAAATTATTTAAAAATTGGTCAAAGTCATCGACATATTGGCTAAATTTCTCAACAGGTTGATGAAACAAGGATAATTAGCTTTTCGTTAAATACGAGTTACTGGAGTTCGTATTACTTATAACTGTCTGGCACTAACACAACTAATAATTCTGGCCTGGCTCCTCGTATGGTGCTCTCCTGGCAAGGTAACTCTGATGCCGTGTTCAGTCTGGAAGGTTCGGTAACATTGGTCAGGTAACAGGACAAGTGTTTCCTGACGCGAGTCTTAGTCATACGATGACTCGCAGTTGGAGCTTTTTTGTCATCTGACCGAGACCTTCCGCTGGTTTACCGGTCCACCCCTCTATAAAAAAAATTCTCTACAATAACAGAACTTTAAAGGGGAAGGAAGAAAGGTTGGTTAAATCAGATAACTTGGTATTAGTTCTTCAGTGCGGATGGTGAGAGTTGAAGAAGTTTGGAGCCAGGAAATTGATTGCAAATTTGCACTTAATGAAGATACTGAGTTTTAAACTTGCTCACTTCAGGTTATAAATAGTAGATTAACTATTAGTTAAATGATAGGTACAAATATTCTGTTAACTAAATGCGTTTCAGTCCCTGTTCGATTGGAGAAAGGTATCCCCATATTACATAACCCCAGCCCCCTCTACTTCAGTGCACGGTGTGGCACAAGTTTATAATTCAGTTAAAAATATCAGTGTTGAAGGTTTGAAGCCAACCAGAAGATGCATTCAGAAGTTGTTACATGAGAAATAATATCCTAGTTTCTTCAGTAAGAACAACTTGTACCTGCACAACACTAAACTAATTCCAATCTTCCACTAAGATACACTAGCTTTGAAAGTTTGAAGCCAATCCAAAGAGGCGTTTTCTACTTATCATACAGAGACCGAAGGTTTCAGGTCGATCTGATCAAACATTCACAAATCATCGCACAAAAATGAGGTACTACCGTCCTGCCAAGTGAGTGTGGAACGAAAACCTGTAATTATTTTACATGATGGTAGTATTGCTGGTGTCCTTTGTCTCATAAACATGCAAGATTTCAGGTACACTTACACTTAGGTCACACTACACTTACATGTACACATTTATGTATACACTCTCATCTGAGTTTTCTTGGATTTTATCTTAATAGTTCTTGTTCTTATTGCTTTTCCTTTTATATCCATGGGGAAGTGGAATAAGGATCTTTCCTCCGTAAGCCATGCGTGTTGTAAAAGTCAACTTAAATCCCATCCTCGCACCACCAGCCCGGTGCCACTCTCGCACCACCAGCCCGGTGCCACTCTCGCACCACCAGCCCGGTGCCACTCTCGCACCACCAGCCCGGTGCCACTCTCGCACAACCAGCCCGGTGCCACTCTCGCACAACCAGCCCGGTGCCACTCTCGCACCACCAACCTGGTGCCACTCTCGCACCACCAGCCTGGTGCCGCCCTCGTCCCTGCCAGCCTGGTGCCACCCTCGTACCACCAGCCCAGTGCCACTCTGCACCACCAGCCTGGTGCCATTCTGCACCACCAGCCTGGTGCCACTCTGCACCACCAGCCTGGTGCCACTCTGCACCACCAGCCTGGTGCCACCCTCACCCTTGCCAGCCTGGTTCCACCCTAGCCCTTGCCAGCCTGGTACCACCCTCGCACCACCAGCCTGGTGCCACCCTCGCACCACCAGCCTGGTGCCACCCTCGCACCACCAGCCTGGTGCCACTCTCGCACCACCAGCCTGGTGCCACTCTCGCACCACCAGCCTGGTGCCACTCTCGCACCACCAGCCTGGTGCCATTCTCGCACCACCAGCCTGGTGCCACCCTCGCACCACCAGCCTGGTGCCACCCTCGCACCACCAGGTGCCACCCTCGCACCACCAGGTGCCACCCTCGCACCACCCGGTGCCACCCTCGTCTCACCATTCTGGTGCCACCCTCGTCTCACCATTCTGGTGCCACCCTCGTCCCTGCCAGTCTGATGCCACCCTTGCTAGCCGTGTTGTGTTAACGGACTCCGGCTGCTCGTTAAGGTTGAGTCTGTGGTGAAGGCACTGAGGTGGCCCACTGGGATATCATGGTGGGGGGAGGGGAGGAAGTGTGGTTAAATAGAGGGGAAAAAAGGCAAGAGTGTGGTGGGGAAGTGGTTAGACTAAGGATGATGTGGGATGGGA
This sequence comes from Cherax quadricarinatus, assembly GCF_038502225.1. Taxonomy (NCBI): domain Eukaryota; kingdom Metazoa; phylum Arthropoda; class Malacostraca; order Decapoda; family Parastacidae; genus Cherax; species Cherax quadricarinatus. Next base: position 40,112,761 of record NC_091300.1, on the reverse strand, counting down.
GGCAGGAGGCTTTGTATGAGGTGAGGATGGGTGTATTTGTGCACGCGAGTGTGTGTATGTCTACCTGGAGTCCACCTGGAGGGTATTCCGGGGATCAACGCTCCCGCGGCCCGGTCCATGACAAGGCCTCCTGGTGGATCAGGGCCTGATCAACGAGGCTGTTACTACTGGCCGCACGTAGTCCAACGTACGAACCACAGCCCAGCTGATCCGGCACTGACTTTAGATATCTGTCCAACTCCCTCTCGAACACAACCAGGGTTGGTTGGTTGGTAATTCCCCTTTTGGCTGGTGGGAGGCTTTTGAACAGTCTTGGGCCCCAGTCACATATAGCATTTTCTCTTAGTGTACTGGAGGTATGTTGCATCTCCTGCTAAGTCTTTGGTTTCGTAGGGAGTGATTTCTGTGTGCAGATTAGGGACCAGTCCCTCCAGGATCTTCCATGTGTAGATTATGATGTATCTCGCCTGCGCTCCAGTAAGTACAAATTAAGTGCTTCCAAGCGTTCCCAGTAGTTAAGGTACTCACGGATTTGTGCTCAACTATTTGTGATTGTAGGGGTCGAGTCGTAGCTCCTGGCCCCGCCTCTTCGCTGGTCGTTACTAGGTCCACTCTGTCCCTGTGTGTGAGGGACAGACACAGACAGACAGACAGACAGACACACACACACACACACACACACACACACACACACACACACACACACACACACACACACACACACACACACACACACACACACACACAGAGTGGGCACCTGTGACCAGCGGGGTCCCGCAGGGGTCAGTCCTAGGACCAGTGCTGTTTCTGGTATTTGTGAACGACATGACGGAAGGAATAGACTCTGAGGTGTCCCTGTTTGCAGATGACGTGAAGTTGATGAGAAGAATTCACTCGATCGAAGACCAGGCAGAACTACAAAGGGATCTGGACAGGCTGCAGACCTGGTCCAGCAATTGGCTCCTGGAGTTCAATCCCACCAAGTGCAAAGTCATGAAGATTGGGGAAGGGCAAAGAAGGCCGCAGACGGAGTACAGTCTAGGGGGTCAGAGACTACAAACCTCACTCAAGGAAAAGATCTTGGGGTGAGTATAACACCAGGCACATCTCCTGAAGCGCACATCAACCAAATAACTGCTGCAGCATATGGGCGCCTGGCAAACCTCAGAACAGCATTCCGACATCTTAATAAGGAATCATTCAGGACCCTGTACACCGTGTATGTTAGGCCCATATTGGAGTATGCGGCACCAGTTTGGAACCCACACCTAGCCAAGCACGTGAAGAAACTAGAGAAAGTGCAAAGGTTTGCAACAAGACTAGTCCCAGAGCTAAGAGGTATGTCCTACGAGGAGAGGTTAAGGGAAATCAACCTGACGACACTGGAGGACAGGAGAGATAGGGGGGACATGATAACGACATACAAAATACTGAGAGGAATTGACAAGGTAGACAAAGACAGGATGTTCCAGAGATTGGACACAGTAACAAGGGGACACAGTTGGAAGGTGAAGACACAGATGAATCACAGGGATGTTAGGAAGTATTTCTTCAGCCACAGAGTAGTCAGTAAGTGGAATAGTTTGGGAAGCGATGTAGTGGAGGCAGGATCCATACATAGCTTTAAGCAGAGGTATGATAAAGCTCACGGCTCAGGGAGAGTGATCTAGTAGCGATCAGTGAAGAGGCGGGGCCAGGAGCTCGGACTCGACCCCCGCAACCTCAACTAGGTGAGTACAACTAGGTGAGTACACACACACACACACACACACACACACACACACACACACAGATAACCCCCCCCACACACACACAATGTAATTTTTTTCTAATAACGTGTTTGTAGCTGCGAAAACCGAGTTTTGCTTTTATACCGGTGTATACCTGTGACTGGTTTCGAGAAATTGTCTATCGTTGCAGCCTAGCCCGGGGCTATGCATTTCCGTTGATTGCTAGGTCAACAAAGCTGTTGCTGCTGGCGGCTGTCTGGCCTACATCTCCATCACAGCCTTGGTGATCTCCCACTTAGTTGAGGCAGTGATCCAGTTTCCTTTTGAAAACTTCACCGCTTGTTTCAGCAGCATTTCTGTTTTCTACTGACGGTAGGTTGTTTCCCTCTGTAGTGTGTCTCAGCAGGATGTAACTCCCACCTCCTCCCTCTCTAGTGTGTCTCAGCAGGATGTAACTCCCACCTCCTCCCTCTCTAGTGTGTCTCAGCAGGATGTAACTCCCAACTCCTCCCTCTCTAGTGTGTCTCAGCAGGATGTAACTCCCACCACTTCCCTCTCTAGTGTGTCTCAGCAGGATGTAACTCCCACCACTTCCCTCTCTAGTGTGTCTCAGCAGGATGTAACTCCCACCACTTCCCTCTCTAGTGTGTCTCAGCAGGATGTAACTCCCACCACTTCCCTCTCTAGTGTGTCTCAGCAGGATGTAACTCCCACCTCCTCCCTCTCTAGTGTGTCTCAGCAGGATGTAACTCCCACCTCCTCCCTCTCTAGTGTGTCTCAGCAGGATGTAACTCCCACCTCCTCCCTCTCTAGTGTCTCTCAGCAGGATGTAACTCCCACCACTTCCCTCTCTAGTGTGTCTCAGCAGGATGTAACTCCCACCTCCTCCCTCTCTAGTGTGTCTCAGCAGGATGTAACTCCCACCACTTCCCTCTCTAGTGTGTCTCAGCAGGATGTAACTCCCACCTCCTCCCTCTCTAGTGTGTCTCAGCAGGATGTAACTCCCACCACTTCCCTCTCTAGTGTGTCTCAGCAGGATGTAACTCCCACCTCCTCCCTCTCTAGTGTGTCTCAGCAGGATGTAACTCCCACCTCCTCCCTCTCTAGTGTGTCTCAGCAGGATGTAACTCCCACCTCCTCCCTCTCTAGTGTGTCTCAGCAGGATGTAACTCCCACCACTTCCCTCTCTAGTGTGTCTCAGCAGGATGTAACTCCCACCACTTCCCTCTCTAGTGTGTCTCAGCAGGATGTAACTCCCACCTCCTCCCTCTCTAGTGTGTCTCAGCAGGATGTAACTCCCACCTCCTCCCTCTCTAGTGTGTCTCAGCAGGATGTAACTCCCACCTCCTCCCTCTCTAGTGTGTCTCAGCAGGATGTAACTCCCACCACTTCCCTCTCTAGTGTGTCTCAGCAGGATGTAACTCCCACCACTTCCCTCTCTAGTGTGTCTCAGCAGGATGTAACTCCCACCTCCTCCCTCTTTAGTGTGTCTCAGCAGGATGTAACTCCCACCACTTCCCTCTCTAGTGTGTCTCAGCAGGATGTAACTCCCACCTCCTCCCTCTCTAGTGTGTCTCAGCAGGATGTAACTCCCACCACTTCCCTCTCTAGTGTGTCTCAGCAGGATGTAACTCCCACCTCCTCCCTCTCTAGTGTGTCTCAGCAGGATGTAACTCCCACCTCCTCCCTCTCTAGTGTGTCTCAGCAGGATGTAACTCCCACCTCCTCCCTCTCTAGTGTGTCTCAGCAGGATGTAACTCCCACCTCCTCCCTCTCTAGTGGGTCTCAGCAGGATGTAACTCCCACCTCCTCTCTCTCTAGTGTATCTCAGCAGGATGTAACTCCCACCTCCTCCCTCTCTAGTGTGTCTCACCAGGATGTAACTCCCACCTCCTCCCTCTCTAGTGTGTCTCACCAGAATGTAACTCCCACCACCTCCCTCTCTAGTGTGTCTCACCAGAATGTAACTCCCACCACCTCCCTCTCTAATGTGTCTCGCCAGAATGCAACTCCCACCAGAATGTAATTCCCACCACCTCCCTCTCTAGTGTGTCTCACCAGAATGTAATTCCCACCACCTCCCTCTCTAATGTGTCTCGCCAGAATGTAACTCCCACCAGAATGTAACTCCCACCACCTCCCTCTCTAGTGTGTCTCACCAGAATGTAACTCCCACCACCTCCCTCTCTAATGTGTCTCGCCAGAATGTAACTCCCACCAGAATGTAATTCCCACCACCTCCCTCTCTAGTGTGTCTCACCAGAATGTAATTCCCACCACCTCCCTCTCTAGTGTGTCTCACCAGAATGTAACTCCCACCACCTCCCTCTCTAGTGTGTCTCACCAGAATGTAATTCCCACCACCTCCCTCTCTAGTGTGTCTCACCAGAATGTAATTCCGACCACCTCCCTCTCTAGTGCCTCTCTCACCAGAATGTAACTCTAGTGTTCTTAATCAGTCTTAAGAAAGATTTCTGCTGCCGGGGATTAGTTGCTTCACTTGTGTGTTTAAGTTTGCTGGCAGCAACCCAAGCATATTATAACGTCTTGTGTTTACCTCAAGACGGGTGTCGGGGGTCACACCATCCCTGGTGTCTGGGTCCCAGACCAGACCTCCTAGTTGATAACTTGAGTAATTCATCGTATGCATCACAGCCAGGCTGATCAGTAAGCGACTCGCAGAACATAGCAAGTTACGGTGCCCAGTGGCCTGGTGGCTAAAGCTCTCGCTTCACACGGCAAGTGTCTGGGTTCGATTCCCGGCGAGGGTTGAAACTTTGTGCATGTTTCCTTACACCGGTTGTCTGTGTTCCCCATCAGTAAAATAAGAACCTGGGAGTTAGTCGACTGGTGTGGGTCGCATCCTGGGACAAAACTGGCCTAATTTGCCCGAAATGCTCTGCATAACAAGCGGCTTTCTATATTGTAGTATGTCATTGATGTCAGCTAGGACTGTCTACCTTGTATATGTACTTATTGAAATGGATATTTTGATGATAGCCAGGTGTCTGTTGATTTCCATTATGCATAGTTACTGTTGAAAAGTCGTGGTCCCTTTACACTTACAGTAGTGTCTACCTGGAGTCTACCTACCTACCTGGGGGGCATTCCGGGGATCAACGCCCCCGCGGCCTGGTCCACGACCAGGCCTCCCGGTGGATCTGGGCCTGATGAACGAGGCTGTTATTGCTGGCCGCACGCAATCCTACGTACGAACCACAGCCCGGCTGATCCGGCACCGTCTTTAGGTATCTGTCCAGCTCCCTCTTGAAGACAACCAGGAGTCTTCCCGTAATGCTCCTTATTGCTGGTGGGAGGCTGTTGAACAGTCTTGGGCCCCGGACACTTATTGTGTTTTCTCTTAGTATACCAGTGACGCCCCTACTTTTCACTGGGGGTATGTTGCATCGCTTACCAAGTCTTGCTTTCCTATGGAGTGATTGCTGTGTGCATATTAGGGACCAGTTCCTCCAGAATCTTCCAGGTGTAGATTATGATATCTCTCTCTCGCCTGCGCTCTAGTGAGTACAAGTCAAGTGCTTCCAGGCGCTCCCTGTAGTTAAGGTGTTTGGTGGAACTTAAACGTGCAGTAAAGGTTCTCTGTACATTCTCTAGCTCTGCAATTTCACCTGCCTTGAATGGGGATATTAATATACAGCAGTATTCCAGCCTAGAAGTGTGCAAACTAATTGGGACAGGAGTAAATTTTGTGATTATCTCATAATTAATTAATGTAGTTTTGGTCCGTTTATTTTCAGAAGGGTTTGATACAGACTTGTAACAACCATACAGCTACAGTGTTACACTGCAGTTCTCAACAGTGTTACAGCATCTGTTGTTCTGTAAGGCAATTTATGCAAGCGTGATTCCTGAGTGAATGTGGTTTTGCCAAATTCTCCTCTTCAGTTCATGATTACTGCTGAAATTCATAATGGATGTTACAAAACATGCTGATTTGAGTATCAGACAGATCGCCGAAAATTTCAGCCTAGCAAAGTGAACTGTTGGCCGGATTTTGAAAAGAATTGACAACACTGCTGATTATAGATTGAAGGTAGAATAATTGCCAGAAAGAAAATAATTATTGACTGCCGCTATGAAGAAAAAAGGGGTGCGGTGGGCACTCGATCATAAGGGATGGATGACAGATGAATAGGTCCAGATCAGCGGTATTGAGACGGAGCAAAGGCGAACCTTTTTCGGAATAGATACATTCAAAAAGCTCCAAAACACCCACCTAAGATGATGATTTGGGGTAGTTTTACCTCTAAAAGCCCTAGACGGCTTGTATTGTTGAGGCAACGATGAACAGTGATAAATAAAAGGCAATCCTGGCAACTCATTTGCTTCCCATTGTGGATTAGACACCTGACGGAGAAGACATTTTCCAGCCGGGTTTTGCTCCATGCCAGACTTCCAGAAAAATGTTGACATTCTTCAAAGAGAGTGGGCTAAGCGTTCTAAATTGGCCTGGTAACTCCTAACCTCAACTCAATTGAGAATCTATGGGGAATAGCATAAAGCAGGATAACGAAACAGGACTGTTCAACTGTGGAGAAACTAATGCTGCTGTTATTAGTACCTGGTACCACGACAAAGAACTTGCCAAAATGTGTTGAAACATTGGTCGATTCCATGCTAAAGTGTGTAGTAAATTTTATAAAGGCAAAGGGTAGTCATATATCTTATTAAATTAATTATCTGTCACATCATTGCTGTGTATTTTTCAATTAAACATTAATTTTCCAAATAAATATCTTATTTCATCACTATCCCAATTAATATGCACACTACTGTATTGTGTTATTTCTAAGCGAAGTCATTGTAACCCTGGTTTTCACTGGGAGTATTTTGCAGTCTGCCAAGCCTCGTGCGCTGTTAGGGAGTGATTTCTGTGTATGGATTTGGCTTTATAGCGACTCCGTCCCCCTTCATCCACCATCACCAGTAAAATGAAAAAGGTTTCCTCGCCCCTTTGTCAGTCGCCAGCTGGAGAGGCTTCCTCGACTTGCTCTCAAAACAGTCTCACAGCAGTGGAAATCTTCACTTCTCCCTCATCCTCCCCCCTCCTCCACAACCATCACCAGGAGATTAAAGCCTCTCAGTTCCCCCTCCTCAAGCTTCATCAGCAGTACGGGGAAGCCTCTCAACTCCCCTCTCAAGCTTCCGCACCAGCAGGACGGGGAAGCCTCCCTGCTTGCCCGTGAAGCCTGGCTGTCTGGTTGGTGGTTATAACAAGGACAGCTACACACAGATTGGCAGATCTGTGCACGTCCTAAAGGTGACCACCAGTAACACCTGCGCACTCACCTGCACGTTAGTACACCTGTACGTTGTGAGGGAGGGCTGGGGAATAAGGGAGAGAGAGAGAGAGAGAGAGAGAGAGAGAGAGAGAGAGAGAGAGAGAGAGAGAGAGAGAGAGATGAATGGAAGAGAATGATAGAGAGGTGAGAGAGAGAGCAGCTAGAGAAGGGAGAGAGGGAGGGGAAGTAAGAAGGAGCGAGGGAAGGGAAGGGCAGGGAAGTAAGAGAGAGAAAGCGAGGAAGTGAACTATCTCACAGGTACCCATCACTCTCCCTCCTTCAACTATACACACTCCCATACAAGCATACAACCAGCGTATGCTTGTATTTCAGAGCTCTTAGAAAGCACACTTGAAACCGGTCACTGGATAATCACAAGGGACAGTAGCTGTGAGGTTACGTACTCATTCGTCTCATCCCCCTACCTAGGATTGAACCCGGGTTCATTGATTGTGAGCCAGGGCAGCGAGATGCAAGAATCAAGCAATATTTACTGACGTCACTTTGTCTCATTTACCATTTAATTTTCCCACTTATTTTCCTTCCATCCCCTCCCTCTTCCTTATTCTTCTTTTTCGTGTTGTTGGCATTCTGGCCTGTCCCTCTCCGCTTTGTCCTTGGTTCTTGAGTATTTTGTATGTTCTGAGCATGTCTCCCCTAGCCCTCTCTCCAGTAAATATTTCATTTACTTACTGTTGTTTCTTATATGAGCATCTCTCAGCTCTGTGCTGGGGAAGATGTGGAGGCTTCCTTTCCCCTGAGAGATTCAATAGAGGGGCTCCTTCTGGGGGTTCACCTGGGGGCCGGACCTGGTAGGATCACTTCAGCGTTCCCCGCTAAGGGGTTCCATCTGGGAAGAGGATTCTTCCGAAGGTGATGTTCCACCCACCCTCACCCAGCCCCCGTGTTCCCGTGTACTCTCATAGTTGTACTCACCAACTTGTGTTCGCCTAATGTGCATGCAAAATATCTGGATTTTTTGTTTATGCATTTTTGATAACTGCGATAACGAGTGGGGCTCTACACTGGTGCTGCCAACTCGACGATGCTTCTCAAGATATAAGCCTCTGCGCGCATCCTATATCTCTGTTGTTGTGGTTCCTCTCTGCTGTACTGGCAGACGGCGGCAGGAACACACACTGTCTGTAATTTAATATAGAGTTGGGAGGGGGGGGGGGGAAGAGGTGTTAAATTATTATAATCAAGGGGAGCGCTAAACCCGTAGGATTATGCAGCGCCTGTGGGGGGGGGATGTGGACGGTATTCAGGCTTAATTCAGGGAACTGGAACACAGATCCCGTTCCCTAGATCAGGAGCCCCCACACCAACTTCAAGGAACCTTCCTTGAGGAGGAAGAGGTGTTAAATAATGCTGCTTATTTTAACCAGGTGTGATATTTAGTGTTTTGCCTCGAGTGTTAATGTTTCTTGTTTGTATTGATTGTTGATGGTATCCTTGTTTTAACTGAGTGTGTGTGTGTGTGTGTGTGCTCACCTAGTTGAGGTTGCGGGGGTCGAGTCCGAGCTCCTGGCCCCTGTGTGTGTGTGTGTGTGTTGTGGGTAATATTTGGTTATTACTGAATGGTCAAAGTATTCAGTAACTATCTAAACAACTGCTACTGCTACCACCACCACTCTACTATTACCGTTACTACTACTATTACCACTATTACTGTTATTACCACTATTACTATTACTACTATTAGTCTTACTGCTATTACCTCTACCACTATTACTATTATTATTACTACTACTACTATTACTGTTACTCCTGCTATCACTACCACCACTTTTACTATACTACTATACTGCACTACTACCACTATTACTACTACTACTACTCTCAGGATGGGGAGTACACGACTGGAGGTGCCTCGAAGCACTGAGGGAATGCATGACTGAAGGTGTCTCGGAGTTCTGAGGGAATGCATGATTGGAGGTCTCGGAGCACTGAGGGAGTGCATGACTGGAGGTGTCTCGGAGCACTGAGGGAATGCATGATTGGAGGTCTCGGAGCACTGAGGGAGTGCATGACTGGAGGTGTCTCGGAGCACTGAGGGAATGCATGATTCTAGGTCTCGGAGCACTGAGGGAGTGCATGACTGGAGGTGTCTCAGAGCACTGAGAGGATGCATGATTGGAGGTGTCCCGGGAAAGTACATGATCACCAGTGTCAACAAGACACTGAAAGCCGTGGCAAATATTGTCTGAAGGTGTCACAGGTCAGTACCAGGCGGAAGGGGGCAGTGCCTGACTAGAATTATTACATTGCCATGCTGGGAAGTGCCACTGGCAGGGTAAGTGACCGACTGGAAGCGTCGCAGGCGGGGAATTGCCTAACTGGAAGTGTCGTCGGTGGGGGAAGTGCCTGACTGGAAGTGTCGCAGGCGGGGGAAGTGCCTGGTTATTTCAACGTGTTTCTTCATGTTTTCATTCCATTTGCCAGAGCCAGGGTGCCACCCTCACCTCAGTGCCATAAGGATATTCCCTGAGTGCCGCGCCTCGTTGTGGCACCAACTTGAACTGATTTGATTGGGAATCATCTGGTAGAGAGAGAGAGAGAGAGAGAGAGAGAGAGAGAGAGAGAGAGAGAGAGAATCTTTAATCTAACCTTGTAAAATTGTTTAGAGAAAAAGAGAGAGAAAGGAATAATATGATTTTGAGTGTTTTTGTATGTGTACTCGCCTATTTTTACTCACTGCTTTGTGGCTACAGGGGTCGAGTGGCAGCTCCTGACCCCGCGACTTTGCTATGTGTGTGTACTCAAGTAATTGTGGTTGCAAAAAGAGAGCCTCTTAACTTTCGACCGACGGACGTGAATAAACATTGTCGTACCTGTTGATGACCTCTTGCAGGGAGTTCGCTTTCGCTGTGTCACTCCGTAGTTTGTTCCACTGGTTTAGCAATCGTACGTTGAAGAAATATTTCGTAATATCTCTGTAACTCAGTTTTCTTTGTGATGTTCAGCATGTCCTCGTGTTCTTATTATTCCTAGTAACGATTTTAGCCTTATCTGCTCTGCCTATGCTCGTAGTATTTCATTTGTCGTGATTATGTCCCCATCTTGTCTGTTCTAATGAGATAAGTTCCGGTTCCGGCATTGTTACTGTGCCTGGTGTCCCTCATCTCGGGTACCTGTCTTGATGCTCTCCTTTACACACACTCGATTTTCGTTTTTGTGTTTTACTAGGTCTGGGATCCGCACATTGACAATTCATAGTCAAGACTGGTGGGTCACTTTATAAACTGTTGTAAACGATTCTTCGTCTGGATTCTTGAAAGTCAGTCTTACGTTTGCTGTTTCGTTTTGTGCTGCTGATGTTATTTTCTTTGTGCGTTAGGAGACAGGTTCGGGGTAATGATTGTTTCTAGGTCATTCAGCTGTTTCTTTCCTCTTTCCTTTCTTTTCCGTTCCTCTCAGATGATACTCGGTTATAGGCCTCCTTTGCCCGTGTCCTAGTTTCATAACTTTACCTTTCTAGGGGTAACTGTATATCCGAGCATTCTTGAAGTCCATCTGTGTTTTCTTGCAAAATTGTTTCCTTTTTTTTTCAGTTTGTATTGTTCTCATTGGTTTGGCGCTGTCAACAAACAAGGATATGTAGGAGCTAACGCCTGTAACCAGAACATTTAAGTTCATCAGGTATAGTATGGGTCCCAACACTGATCCTTGCGGAACTTCCTAGTTACATTCTTCAATACTAATGTTTCATCCCTTGCAGTGACTCTTTGCTCTCTGCTGGTTAAGTGTTTTTCTGTTCAGGTTTGTTCTCTAATTTGCTAAGTAGGCTATTATGTTGAACCTTTTCTGTAGATTTCCTGCAGTCTAGGCATATACAATCCATTCATCCCTCTCTTTTACATATGCTTTCTGTTAGTCGATAATGCATCTCAGAAGTTAGTACATAAGTACATAAAGAAGGAACACTGCAGCAGGCCTACTGGCCCATGAGTTCACCCAGTGCCTTATTTATTTCTCTTACGGGTTAGTACAAACTACTACTTTTCACTTTATGATGAAAATTTCAGTCACTTCCTTGTTGGACAGTTCCCTGAATTCATCGTCCCAGTGACCTTGAGCCAGAAAATGCCTCATCCCGTCGTAATCACTTTTTTTGTACATCAGTCTCTTACATTCTCCTATGTCTCACATCTTCGTTTTTATTCACATAGTGCAGATGATACTCGGGATGTGGTGCCTTTGATGTACTTTTGATGGGTTTCGAGAGTTTTCCTATTTCAGCAGCTCGGCCCTGGGCCAGGCTTGTCTGGTGTTTGTCTGGTCAAACAGATTGTTGCTGCTGGCGGTGTCGTACGTTCAGAATGAGGAAAAAAAAAAGGTGTAGAGATACCACTGGTATCAACTTGAGACCCGAGTATATCTGTGAGTTTGTACTTGATTAGTATTGTTTTCCTAATTGTGAAATAGTGTAGGAGTATGTGCTGTTGATACAAGAGAATGGTGATGGTTGCCTTAATAGATGACGATTGAAGACTGAAGACTGTTTCCCGAGGAGAGAGTTGGTGTGGCCAGGTGGGAGGCCATGTGCTGAGTGTCGTCTTCTGCAGCAGCAGGGATACACAGCAGGTGGGCCGCACAGGTTTGCTACAATGCTGTGTGAATACATGATGAAGCTCGTTTTGTTGTTGGAATTAGAACTCTTTCTCAAGTTCCTTCGTGAAAACTTTAAGAAACCATACTACATGTTTTAATCATGTGTTATGCAAGAACAAGGTCTCTAATACTGCGAATGTTAAGAAACAGTACGTAATATGTACTCACCTAATTGTGGTTGCAGGTGTCCATTCTTAGCTCCTGGCCCCGCCTCTTCATTCTGTGAGAGAGAGAGAGAGAGAGAGAGAGAGAGAGAGAGAGGATGAAAATGAGAAAGTAAAACAGTGGAACTGACAGAAAGCACATAAAGAATTCAACAGTCATTTATATCTTCGAGTTTCGACTCCACATCTTTTCAAAAGAAATATTAAAGGAATTCAGGGTAACACAAATTACGCTTCTCGCTGATAAAAACTTCGCCGACTCTTGCTCGATTACCAACAGCTTGAAGTTAATTAAAAAATAACTCAGTTGTTTTTTCTCAGTTAGCGGAGAAAAATGTGTATGAAAGTGGTTAAGGAAGTTGATGTAATTTTATTGCTGGTGATAAATTGTGGTAACAGCGGGGGCTGGTAGTTGGTGGTAGGTGGTAGCTACCAGCTGGGACTGGTAGGTGGAAGGTACGAGCTACCAACTGGGATTGGTAGGTGGCAGGTATGAGTTACCAACTGGGATTGGTAGGTGACAGGTACGAGCTACCAACTGGGATTGGTAGGTGACAGGTACGAGCTACCAACTGGGATTGGGAGGTGGCAGGTATGAGCTACCAACTGGGATTGGTAGGTGGCAGGTATGAATTACCAACTGGGATTGGTAGGTGGCAGTATGAATTACCAACTGGGATTGGTAGGTGGCAGGTATGAGTTACCAATTGGGATTGGTAGGTGGCAGGTATGAGTTACCAATTGGGATTGGTAGGTGGCAGGTATGAGTTACCAATTGGGATTGGTAGGTGGCAGGTATGAGTTACCAATTGGGATTGGTAGGTGGCAGGTATGAGTTACCAATTGGGATTGGTAGGTGGCAGGTATGAGTTACCAATTGGGATTGGTAGGTGGCAGGTATGAGTTACCAATTGGGATTGGTAATTGGCAGGTATGAGTTACCAATTGGGATTGGTAGGTGGCAGGTATGAGTTAACAATTGGGATTGGTAGGTGGCAGGTATGAGTTACCAATTGGGATTGGTAGGTGGCAGGTATGAGTTACCAATTGGGATTGGTAGGTGGCAGGTATGAGTTACCAATTGGGATTGGTAGGTGGCAGGTATGAGTTACCAATTGGGATTGGTAGGTGGCAGGTATGAGTTACCAATTGGGATTGGTAGGTGGCAGGTATGAGTTACCAATTGGGATTGGTAGGTGGCAGGTATGAGTTACCAACTGGGATTGGTAGGTGGCAGGTATGAATTACCATCTGGGATTGGTAGGTGGCAGGTATGAGTTACCAGCTGGGATTGGTAGGTGGCAGGTATGAATTACGAACTGGGATTGGTAGGTGGCAGGTATGAATTAGCAACTGGGATTGGTAGGTGGCAGGTATGAATTACCAACTGGGATTGGTAGATGACAGGTGAGAGTTACCAACTGGGATTGGTAGGTGGCAGGTATGAGTTACCAACTGGGATTGGTAGGTGACAGGTATGAGTTAACACCACCTTCACCACCTTCACCTCCTTCATTGTCTTCACCCTTACCATTGTCTTCACCCTCACCATTGTCTTCACCCTTACCATTGTCTTCACCCTCACCATTGTCTTCACCCTCACCATTGTCTTCACCCTCAGCATTGTCTTCACCTTCAGCATTGTCTTTACCCTCACCATTGTCTTCACCCTTACCATTGTCTTCACCCTTACCATTGTCTTCACCCTTACCATTGTCTTCACCCTTACCATTGTCTTCACCCTCAGCATTGTCTTCACCCTTACCATTGTCTTCACCCTTACCATTGTCTTCACCCTCAGCATTGTCTTCACCCATACCATTGTCTTCACCCTTACCATTGTCTTCACCCTCACCATTGTCTTCACCCTTACCATTGTCTTCACCCTCACCATTGTCTTCACCCTCACCATTGTCTTCACCCTCAGCATTGTCTTCACCCATACCATTGTCTTCACCCATACCATTGTCTTCACCCATACCATTGTCTTTACCCTTACCATTGTCTTCACCCTCAGCATTGTCTTTACCCTTACCATTGTCTTCACCCTTACAATTGTCTTCACCCTTACCATTGTCTTCACCCTCAGCATTGTCTTCACCCTTGCCATTGTCTTTACCCTCACCATTGCCTTCACCCTTACCATTGTCTTTACCATTATCATTGTCTTCACCCTTACCATTGTCTTCACCCTTACCATTGTCTTCACCCTCAGCATTGTCTTTACCCTTACCATTGTCTTCACCCTTACCATTGTCTTTACCCTTACCATTGTCTTCACCCTCAGCATTGTCTTCACCCTTACCATTGTCTTCACCCTTACCATTGCCTTTACCCTTACCATTGTCTTCACCCTCAGCATTGTCTTCACCCTCAGCATTGTCTTCACCCATACCATTGCCTTTACCCTTACCATTGTCTTCACTTTTACCATTGTCTTCACCCATACCATTGTCTTCACCCTTACCATTGTCTTCACCCTTACCATTGTCTTTACCCTTACCATTGTCTTCACCCTTACCATTGTCTTCACCCTTACCATTGTCTTTACCCTTACCATTGTCTTCACCCTTACCATTGTCTTCACCCATACCATTGTCTTCACCCTTACCATTGTCTTTACCCTCACCATTGTCTTCACCTTTACCATTGTCTTCACCCTCAGCATTGTCTTCACCCTTACCGTTGTCTTCACCCTTACCATTGTCTTCACCCTCAGCATTGTCTTCACATATACCATTGTCTTCACCCTTACCATTGTCTTCACCCATACCATTGTCTTCACCCATACCATTGTCTTCACCCATACCATTGTCTTCACCCATACCATTGTCTTCACCCTTACCATTGTCTTCACCCATACCATTGTCTTCACCCTTACCATTGTCTTCACCCTTTCCATTGTCTTCACCCTTACCATTGTCTTCACCCTTACCATTGTCTTCACCCTTACCATTGTCTTCACCCTTACCATTGTCTTCACCCTCACCATTGTCTTCACCCTTACCATTGTCTTCACCCTCACCATTGTCTTCACCCTTACCATTGTCTTTACCCTTACCATTGTCTTCACTCTCAGCATTGTCTTCACCCATACCATTGTCTTCACCCTCACCATTGTCTTTACCCTCACCATTGTCTTCACCTTTACCATTGTCTTCACCCTCAGCATTGTCTTCACCCTTACCATTGTCTTCACCCTTACCATTGTCTTCACCCTCAGCATTGTCTTCACATATACCATTGTCTTCACCCTTACCATTGTCTTCACCCATACCATTGTCTTCACCCTTACCATTGTCTTCACCCTTACCATTGTCTTCACCCTTACCATTATCTTCACCCTCACCATTGTCTTCACCCTTACCATTATCTTCACCCTCAGCATTGTCTTCACCCTTACCATTGTCTTTACCCTTACCATTGTCTTCACTCTCAGCATTGTCTTCACCCATACCATTGTCTTCACCCTCACCATTGTCTTTACCCTCACCACCTTGTCTTCACCCTTACCATTGTCTTCACCCATTACCATTGTCTTTACCCTCACCATTGTCTTCACCTTTACCATTGTCTTCACCCTCAGCATTGTCTTCACATATACCATTGTCTTCACCCTTACCATTGTCTTCACATATACCATTGTCTTCACCCTTACCATTGTCTTCACCCATACCATTGTCTTCACCCTTTCCATTGTCTTCACATATACCATTGTCTTCACCCTTACCATTGTCTTCACCCTCACCATTGTCTTCACCCTCACCATCTGCCTTCATTTGTATTTTATGAAAATGTCTCTAGTATGTTACAATAGGTGTGACAATAGTGGGTGTAAGACGGGTTGGCGTGACAGCTTTGCGTGACGGAGGTGGGTGCGACAGGTGTATGTGACAGATGAAGGGCCTGACAGGGGTGGACATGACAGGGGTAGGTATAAAAGGGGTGGGAGTAACAGGGATAGGCGTGACATGTTTGTGTGAAAGACGTGAGCGTGACAACTTTCGGGTCAGTGATCTGTAACTGTCATGGAGCAGCTACTGTGGTTTATGTACGAGCCTCAAGTTGAAGGCCAGTACACTCTCTCTCTCTCTCTCTCTCTCTCTCTCTCTCTCTCTCCCTCTCTCTCCCTCTCTCCCTCTCTCCCTCTCTCTCTCTCTCTCTCTCTCTCTCTCTCCCTCTCTCTCTCTCTCTCCCTCTCTCCCTCTCTCCCTCTCTCTCCCTCCCTCTCCCTCTCTCTCTCTCTCTCTCTCCCTCTCTCTCCCTCTCTCCCTCTCTCTCTCCCTCTCCCTCCCTCTCTCCCTCTCTCTCCCTCTCTCCCCCTCTCTCTCCCTCTCTCCCCTTCTCTCCCCCTCTCTCTCCCCCTCTCTCTCCCTCACTCTCCCTCTCTCTCCCTCTCTCCCCCTCTCTCCCCTTCTCTCCCCCTCTCTCCCCCTCTCTCCCTCCCTCCCTCCCTCCCTCCCCTTCCCTTCCCCCCCCTCTCCCCTACCCTTCCCACCCTCCTCGTCGTCAACATTCTCACACACAGTGTAGTGTGGCACACACCCTGGGAATTGATGATATTGACCTTCAGGGTAAATTTACACCTGCACCCACTCCCTGGCAAGGTGTGGACGGGGGTTGGGGAGGTGTAGGCGGGGCTTGGGGAGGTGTGGACGGGGGTTGGGGAGGTGAGGTCGTGAGGATATAGCACTGCTCCAGGTCTGCTGGCCAATCAGTCACACCCACTCACGCAACTGTAATCTATTTCTAATGCTGACCTGAGCGATACCTGAAAGATGTTTCCAGGGGTCACTGCCCCTGCTGCCTGGTCCCAGACCAGGCCTCCTAGAGTTCAAGGCCAGCTCGACCGGCTGATAATGCTGGCCGCACACGGCCCAACGTACGTACCACAGCCAGGCTGGTCAGTCATTGATTTGAGAAATTTGTCCAGTTCTCTCTTGAACACAACCAGAGGTTTGTTGGTAATTCCCGGTATGCATGAAAGGATGGCGTTGAAAAGAGTCGGGGATCTCTGACACTCATGCGCCCCTGCTTTTTAGTGAAGGTATTTTACACCGACCGCTAAGTCTCTTTTCATACTGAGTGATTTCGGTGTTTAGGTTTAAAACCAGTCCCTCCAATATTTTCCCGGTGCACATTATTATGTACCTTTCTCGCCAACGCCCCAGGGAATACAGTTGAAGAGGCTTCAAGCATTCCCAGTAGTTCAGGTGCTTGATTGATTGTATACGAGTAGTGAAAGCTTTGTGTGTATTTTTCAGCTCATTGCTTTCGACTGTCTTGAAAGGGGCCGTCAGAATGCAGCAGTATTCCAGCCTGGAGAGAACAAGCGACTTAAAAAGTATCATCTTTGCCTCAGCATCTCTTGTCTTTTAGTTATCCAGCCTGTCATTTTCCTTACTGTAGCAATTATTTAATTCCCTGAGTCTGGGCTTGGAGCAGCATGCATGGGCATGACGTCGATGACTTCTTCGAAGTCAACTGAGGAAAGGGCTACGTCGAAAATTATGGAGATGTTGGCAGGATTTCGAGTCTCGTTCATGGAAAAACTCATTTGGGTCATTGATATGTAAACCGACGAGTAACTCACTGGATGCAAGTTCATAACGTGACTCCGGTCTTTCACTCTTTTAATTATTGTCATCATTGTGTGTTTCATCACCTTCTGCAAAGGCCCGACATCGGATGTGGTTTTCGACCTGAATTTTGCATAAGAGAAGAAATATTTTGAATTACTAATTTCATTTATGGCTCTCTGCTTCCTCTGGCTCTTCTGAAATATATATGATGCAATAAGTTTGTGCTCCATCTTCTCCACTTCTCTAAATTGAGCTTTAGAGATTCGTCTGCCCTTGAGGAGATCTGTTATCCGTCGTCTTCTGTGGAGTTTGTATCTTCTTTGCTGTCAAGGTACGTGTCTGGAACCTACTTCCAGCAGCAGAGAGCTCATTCTCTCGAAGAACTGATTTTGATCTTGGATGGTCATGTCGTCATCCCAGCGTGTGTCGCTAAGCTGACGATTTATTCGATCCCAGTTGATACTGTTCTTGATGAAGTTGGATCTGTTAATCTGCACGAAGGTTTGTACCTCGATTATGTTGTCGTCTAAAGTTACAGTTTAATCACAGTTATGTCTCAGACTGGGTCCTCATTCTCGGTAAATATAAAGTCTAGGGTATTTGCTAGTCTGGTCCGTTCAGCAGTCTGTTGTTTACGGCAAATTTATTGCAGAGATTTAATAATTATCTTACGTGGAACTAGCTCTCCAAGCTAGCTCAATTGACTCTTCGCAATTAAAGTCCTTGTTATAGACTTCCATTTAATGTCTCAGACTGAAGTCACTCAGGAGCAAGGTATTTGAGGTTGGGTTTGATAGGCTCAACCTCCAGTAACTGGTGCTTGATCTGCTGGGGTTTGTACACAAACACAACAAATAGTTTCTGGTTTTCACTTTTAACTGCCAGAACTTTGACTGTAATGTTAGTGACGTTGAGTAGCTCAATGTATATGAATGACTCTTAACATGCAGGTCAAACCCTCCCTTCCCTTGTTGCCTGCTTTTTCGGTCGCTTCTCAGTAGGTTGTACCTGGAATCCATATTTCATTATCAAAATATTATTTAATTCGAATCTTTGCGAAAGCTACGAACACTACATTTGACTCCATGAACGGTATTTTGTTGTTCTTCCTCAGTTTGAGACTTGGTACTTTTCCAGACACTAAGATACATTATTAGTTGGTGTGCTGGGAGGGCTTGTTGGTTGGACTTCGTGGCTCTGGAGCCAGCCACTGACTTTGATTCTAGTTCGGCATGGCTCCTGAGAGATGACACAGTCTTCACGTTATTTGCCATTTTGTTCTGATACTAAAAATTTGTACTGATTGAATAATTCTAATTTGCATTGCTATATTGTCGTTCATGAAGCTTTATAGGCCTCGTTCCTTTCTTCCGGCGGCCTCGACCGTTGTAAATCTTATAATAAAATTCTTTATTTACGGAGCTACAGCGCATTCTCGAGTGAATGAGCTTGCAAGACCTGGAGTGACATGTACTTTTATTGAGGAGATTTCACCATTTTTTTTTTTTTTTGGGGGGGGGGGGGGGGGGGTATATGCGGGTTCGCTTTTTGTTAGTCTCGGTTGGACTCAGGTTATAGATGACCTTAAGAGAATTTGTTCTTTAATTGGCTTCCTTTCGCCGTGTTTTTGGGGTTCCTAGTTGCAACTAGTGTAATTTGTGGTTCAGTACCAACACTGGTACCAGAGCCAGAGGCGACACTGATAAAAGCACTGATACCAGAGCCATAGGCAACACTGATGGTAGTATGAATACCAGTGCTGCCACCAGCGTCGCTAGTAAAAGAAACTGCTTAAACGTTCGAACCATCAGCGTTGTCATCACTAGCATCACCAGTACTGGTGACAGGTCATGGTCAGAAATATCAGCGTCGTCAGCACTAGCATCACCAGTGCTGGTGACAGGTCAGGGTCAGAAATATCAGCGTTGTCAGCACTAGCATCACCAGTACTGGTGACAAGTCAGGATCAGAAATATCAGCGTCGTCAGCACTAGCATCACCAGTACTGGTGACAGGTCAGGGTCAGAAATAGCGTCGTCAGCACTAGCATCACCAGTACTGGTGACAGAGTCAGGGTCAGAAATTTCTCTGGTATCACCGGTATCAGCTCATACCCACCAGGACCACGAGTATCAGCACCAGTTTCGGCACTAGGAGCCAGGATGTGCGTTCCTTCCACAAGGGTTATTCTGCTAGTGAAGTTCTAGTATAAATTTCCCTTTGGTGGTCTATACTAAATTGTTCTTGGTCTGTGTAGGACTTCGCTAAGTCAGGCACGCCAGGCATAAATGACTGCATAGCAGGTTTGTAGATGAATGGTTCAGAGAACCGACATGTTGATAAATTAGACACATGTGCAACTCTTGGGTATCTTTATTGAGGAAACGTTTCGCCACACAGTGGCTTCATCAGTCCATACGTAGGAGAAACTTGAAGAACAGGAGGAGAATGAGGTAATCAGTCCCTCAACCTTGAGTCGATGTGTTCAGTCCATCAATCTTGAATAGAATACGGCATATGAGCGGAGAAGCAGCTTATAAACCGTATGGCAGGAGAGGTGCAGCAGTCATAGGTGGTGTCACATTTGTTCAAATGTGACACCACCTATGACTGCTGCACCTCGACCCCCATGAAATAAACGAGGTAAATACACACCCACACACCAATACATGCACACACCCATTCTCTCTCTCTCTCTCACACACACACACACACACACACACACACACACGTTGAAGGTTTGGTACACAAATGCGGATGGATTAACGAATAAATATGAGGAGTGGCAAGAAAGAATCAATGAGAAGTCCCCAGACATCATAGCAGTTGCAGAAACAAAACTCACGGAGACAACAGATGCAATCTTCCCACCAGGATATCAGATCATGAGGAAAGATAGAAGGGGGAGGAGGGGTTGCTCTGCTCGTAAAAAAAACAATGGAAATTCAATAAAATGGGAAACATAGACGAGACAGGAGAAAAGGACTACATAGTAGGTACACTTCATTCTGGGGAGCACAAGGTGGTCATTGCAGTGATGTATAACCCACCACAGAACTGCAGGAGGCCAAGAGAGGAATATGAAGAGAGCAACAGAGCAGTGGTGGACACACTTGCTGAGGTGGCAAGAAGAGCTCATTCGAGCAGAGCAAAGTTGCTGGTTATCGGTGATTTCAACCACAGGGAGATTGGCTGGGAAAAACCTGGAGCCACATGGGTGTCCCGAAACATGGAGAGCCAAAACGTTCGATGTGGTGCTGGAAAACCTCATGCACAAACATGTTAAGGACACTACCAGAGTGAGAGGGGAGGATGAACCAGCAAGATTGGACCTTGTGTTCACCCTGGGCAGTTCAAACATTGAGGACATCACATATGAGAGTCCCCTAGGAGCTAGTGACCACGTGGTCCTGTGCTTTGAACACATAGTAAGAGTTGCAAATGGAGAGAGTAACGGGAGTTGAATGGGAAAATCCAGACTATAAAAGAGGGGACTACATAGGTTTGAGGAACTTCCTGCAGGAAGTTCCGTGGGACAGAGAACTGGCAGGAAAGCCAGTAAATGAAATGATGGAATATGTAACAAAATGCAAGGAGGCAGTGGAACGGTTTATTCCCAGGGGCAACAGAAACAGTGGGAAGACCAGAACGAGCCCCTGGTTTACCCGACGGTGTAAGGAGGCAAAAACTAAGTGCAATAGAGAATGGAAAAAGTACAGAAGGCAGAGAACACACGAAAATAGGGAGATTAGTCGCAGAGCCAGGAACGAGTATGCACAGGTAAGGAGGGAGGCCCAGCGACAGTATGAAAATAGCATAGCATCGATAGTCAAGACTGACCCGAAACTGTTGTATAGCCACATCAGGAGGAAGACAACAGTCAAAGACCAGGTGATCAGACTGAGGACAGAAGGTGGAGAACTCTCAAGAAATGATCAGGAGGTATGTGAGGAGCTAAACAGGAGATTTAAGGAAGTTTTTACAGTAGAGACAGGAAGGGCTCTGGGAAGACAGCACAGAAGGGAACATCAAGAGGGAATATACCAACAAGTGTTGGATGACATACGAACAACCGAGGAGGAGGTGCAGAAGCTGCTAAGTGACCTTGATACCTCAAAGGCGATGGGACCGGACAACATCTCCCCGTGGGTCCTTAGAGAAGGAGCAGAGGTGCTGTGCGTGCCCCTAACCACAATCTTCAACACATCCCTTGAAACTGGGCAACTACCTGAGATATGGAAGACGGCAAATGTAGTCCCCATATTTAAGAAAGGAAACAGAAACGAGGCACTAAACTACAGACCTGTGTCTCTGACATGTATAGTATGCAAAGTCATGGAGAAGATTATCAGGAGGAGAGTGGTGGAACACCTGGAACGGAACAAGATTATAAATGAAAACCAGCATGGATTCATGGAAGGCAGATCCTGTGTCACAAACCTTCTGGAGTTTTATGACAAGGTAACAGTAAGACACGAGAGAGAGGGGTGGGTTGATTGCATTTTCCTGGACTGCAGGAAGGCCTTTGACACAGTTTCTCACAAGAGATTAGTGCAGAAGCTGGAGGATCAGGCGCGCATAACAGGGAGGGCACTGCAATGGATCAGGGAATACCTGACAGGGAGGCAACAACGAGTCATGGTACGTGAAGAGGCGTCACAGTGGGCGCCTGTGACGAGCGGGGTCCCACAGGGGTCAGTTCTAGGACCAGTGCTATTTTTGATATATGCGAACGACATGATGGAAGGAATAGACTCTGAAGTGTCCCTATTCGCTGATGATGTGAAGCTGATGAGAAGAATTAAATCGGATGAGGATGAGGCAGGACTGCAAAGAGACCTGGACAGGCTGGACATGTGGTCCAGAAACTGGCTTCTTGAATTCAACCCTCCCAAATGCAAAGTCATGAAGATTGGGGAGGGGCAAAGAAGACTGCAGACAGAGTATAGGCTAGGTGGACAAAGACTACAGACCTCACTCAGGGAGAAAGATCTTGGGGTGACCATAACACCGAGCACGTCACCGGAGGCACACATCAGCCAAATAACTGCTGCAGCATACGCGCGCCTGGCAAACCTGAGAATAGCATTCCGATACCTTAATAAGGAATCGTTCAAGACACTGTACACTGTGTATGTTAGGCCCATACTGGAGTATGCAGCACCAGTCTGGAACCCACACCTGGTCAAGCACGTTAAGAAGTTAGAGAAAGTACAAAGGTTTGCAACAAGGCTAGTTCCAGAGCTCAGGGGAATGTCGTACGAGGAAAGGTTGAGGGAAATCGGACTGACGACACTGGAGGACAGAAGGGTCAAGGGAGACATGATAACGACATACAAGATACTGCAGGGAATAGGCAAGGTGGACAGAGACACAATGTTCCAGAGAGGGGACACAGAAACAAGGGGTCACAGTTGGAATCTGAAGACTCAGACGAGTCACAGGGACGTTAGGAAGTATTTTTTTCAGTCATAGTCGTCAGGAAGTGGAATAGCCTAGCAAGTGAAGTAGTGGAGGCAGGAACCATACATAGTTTTAAGAAGAGGTATGACAAAGCTCAGGAAGCAGAGAGGGAGAGGACCTAATAGCGATCAGTGAAGAGGCGGGGCCAGGAGCTGAGTCTCGACCCCTGCAACCACAATTAGGTGAGTACAATTAAGCGAGTACACACACACACACACACACACACACACACACACACACACACACACACACACACACACACACACACACACACACACACACATACACATACACATACACAATAGAGTGCGAACGCTCAAGACAATTGGAGAGTCACTAGGAAAGCCCATTACAGTTTTTGTGAGAATCTCTGTATCTTAAGAGATCCTCTAAATGTGTGATGAAGGGGGAAGCCTCTTGGATCAGCGGGAGGTGACCCGCTGGTGGTGACCCGCTGGTGGTGACCCATTGGTGGTGACCCATTGGTGGTGACCCATTGGTGGTGACCCACTGGTGGTGACCCACTGGTGGTGACCCACTGGTGGTGACCCACTGGTGGTGACCCATTGGTGGTGACCCGCTGGTGGTGACCCACTGGTGGTGACCCACTGGTGGTGACCCGCTGGTGGTGACCCGCTGGTGGTGACCCACTGGTGGTGACCCATTGGTGATCCATTGGTGGTGACCCTCTGGTAATGACCCATTGGTGGTGACCCACCGATGGGGTCTTAAGTATATCATTCTGGTAAGTTCTTAATGACTAAATCATCTTGGTGAGTCCTTGACCTTCAAGTACCGCCATTAATGGTGCTATTCAAGAACGTTCTTATAATTCCGACAAGATAGAGCTTTTTAAAACAGCCTTATGAACTTTGAAAGTTCCTTGAGTTAGCTTCATCAGCTGGGCTGTGGTGCCTACGTTGGCTTGTGTACAGCTAGCACCTACAGCCTGATTGATCGGGGCCTTCAGTGCTGAGTCCTGGTCAGGGACCGGGCCTCGGAAGGCGATGACCTCAAGGGGTCGACTGCAGGTAAATTAGTGGTAGTTGAGATCAGAGACGCACCAGATGAGCCTGGCCTATGGCCGGGCTCTCGGGAGTAGAAAAATTCTTGGAATTCATCGAAGGTATATCAAAGATATTTCCAAGGCATATCAGAGGTATACTTCCAGCGTTATAAAGTTATATTTTTGTGTGCAGAATGAAGAAAAAAAATTGCGTCTCGATTTCCTCACTGTTTTTATTTCTTCGTGAAGCATTTCAAGTCAGGCCAGTCCTGATCTTTGTTGTTGTTGTTGTTGTTGTTAGTAGCAGGAAGTTTTCTCTGCTTCGTGAAGGAAGCGTTGGACCGGAAACTGATTATATAGTAAGCTCTCTTATAAATGTAGTACTGTGAAGGTCTTGTCAGGCGCTGTTCAGTTTGGTTGTGATGTTTCGAGCATATTTGTAACAAAAAAAAATACTGCATAAGTGAGGTTACAGTGGACACCAGCATAGTCTGAACTTTTGTCTTCTTGCAAGATAAACATGAAGGAACACGCATTGGGATAAAGAAAACTCGGTTATACACGATTACTCGCTGAGTGATCGTGTGTAAAGAATTAGAACAAAATGTCGGAAGTTGGTCTCCGTGTGAAGTCGTAGGTTTAGAAAACCGACAAGTTGAAGAATGAGGGACAGATTACTTCAAACTTTCCCTCATATTTCTTCGTTCCTCCCTGTATTGGACTGAAGAAGCCACTGGCTGGCGAAGTCTTTCCTCAATCAAGATTCCAGAAGTAGAAGTATACCCGATATTACTGACCTCATCCAACTGCCTCAACCACTGACTGAGCATACTTTTTCTTGTGGGGGGGGGGAGGTATTCTGCTGGACCTGCACCCCTCACACAGCTGCTGGGAGTTTCCAGTCTTGTTGTTGGTAAAGATGCCAATCCAGGCGAGGAAAGTGACGAAGCATGTGTGTGTCACAGCAGGAAGAGAATGTTACAGCTAGACACACGGTACATTGTGTGGTAGTCACAATACCTCAACCTGTCCAGCCACACACACGGTACACTGACGGTGAGGTACGTGTTTAATTTCAGTACTAAAGTTGAGTGTCAACTTAAAATGACGTTTTGGACTTGTATGTAACGTTGAGCTACCCAGCTTCATCACCTGCCGACTGAGCTTCGATCTGCTGACTATACGTGGACCTTCCGGTTCAGGTTAGATATGCTGACTCAACTGGGCCTGCCGACTAAACCTGGACCTGCCAGCTGTTTGAATCTACAGTATGATTGGTCTTGCAATGAAATTGGACCTGCAGTAAGATTAGACCTGCAGCCAGATTAGTCCTGCAGTAAAACTGGTCTTGTAATAAGGCTGATCCTGTTGTAAGCGTAGTCCTGCAGTAAGGTTGATCCTGCAGTAAGATTGGTACTGCAGTAAGTATAGTCCTGCAGTAAGATTGATCCTACAGTAAATACGGTCCTGCAGTAAGATTGATCCTACAGTAAATACGTTCCTGCAGCAAGATTGATCCTTCACTATACAATATTTACTGAAGACTCTCTGAATGCCACACCCACGGCAAGGGTGGAGCCAAACACACACACACACACACACACAAGCCAACAACTTCACAGCCAGAAAAGTTACAAATGGAAGCTGGGACACAAACTTGTTCTCAGAAGCTGCCATGGAAAGCCTCACTAAGCACTCTTGACAACCTCGGACTTCTTAAGTATTCATTAAAGTTGAACACATCGTTGTGTTCAACTTGCCATGCACATCAGCCTTCATCGTTCGAATATAGAGGTGATTACAATGCGAGACAGTAAAAATAGAGAGATAATTTTGAAGCTATCAGTCCCTCAGCCCTGATAGGTGTTGGTCAGTCCCTTAACCTAAAACAGAGGAACATTTTTTCATTAAAACTCAGTTCGTTACATAGTTTTTTGTAGATAAACAGTATTTGCAGTCTGTGAACAGGGACGGCAGGTGTAAGGAAAGACGCCCAATGTCTTCACCCGTACGGGGGATCGAACGACGGACATTCAGTGTGTGAGCTGAATGCGCTGCCATAAGAGCTACGGGAATACCCTTAGCAGCTTATAGAGGTAGTGGGTTGGACTTCCTGAAAGAGAGGAGGACCTGCGCCAGTTCCTCTTTACCTGATGGTGGCTGGAGGATGGGGGAGAGGGGATGGTGCAGACATCCAGGAGAAAACCTGCCCTTGTTTCCTTACCTATGGAAAGGGTTAGGTAAAAAAAAAAACAGGACAGGAAACAGGACAAGTGTTTCCAGGCGTGAATCTTAGTCATATGATGACCCGCCACTGGAGCTTTTGGTCATCTGACCGAGGCCTTTAGCTGGCTTACCGATCCACCCCTTTAAAAATTATGGTTATTATTATAACCATTTTTACCTAAGCGAAGGGGGCAGGAGTTCCGTGGTGGGAACCCCTGCCTTCCCTCCTGATAGTGGGATTCAAGGTCAGTGTATTGGATATATATAATTTATAACTAAGCATGCTGCCACCGTGCCTCGAGTATGGATTAATATAACCCCTGCACACAAGAATATAACTTTATAACGCTGGAAGTATATAATATATCCCATTTTGCAAGAGAACATACTTTTATAGCTCTCTAAGTACATAATATATCCCCGTATGCACCCCAGTATATACCTTTTTAAGGCTCCAAGTACGTATATTCATACATGGTCAGCTGAACATGCGAGCCTTGATGGGTGTGGTATTACTGTAGGTCACCTTGCTACATCACACTGGCAGTGTAGGTCACCTTGCTACATCACACTGGCAGTGTAGGTCACCTTGCTACATCACACTGGCAGTGTAGGTCACCTTGCTACATCACACTGGCAGTGTAGGTCACCTTGCTACGCCACACTGACAGTGTAGGTCACCTTGCTGCATCACACTGGCAGTGTAGGTCACCTTGCTACGCCACACTGACAGTGTAGGTCACCTTGCTACATCACACTGACAGTGTAGGTCACCTTGCTACGTCACACTGACAGTGTAGGTCACCTTGCTACATCACACTGGCAGTGTAGGTCACCGTGCTACGCCACACTGACAGTGTAGGTCACCTTGCTGCATAACACTGGCAGTGTAGGTCACCTTGCTACGCCACACTGACAGTGTAGGTCACCTTGCTACATCACACTGGCAGTGTAGGTCACCTTGCTACATCACACTGGCAGTGTAGGTCACCTTGCTACGCCACACTGACAGTGTAGGTCACCTTGCTACATCACACTGGCAGTGTTGGTCACCTTGCTACGCCACACTGACAGTGTAGGTCACCTTGCTGCATCACACTGGCAGTGTAGGTCACCTTGCTACGCCACACTGGCAGTGTAGGTCACCTTGCTACATCACACTGGCAGTGTAGGTCACCTTGCTACATCACACTGGCAGTGTAGGTCACCTTGCTACGCCACACTGGCAGTGTAGGTCACCTTGCTACATCACACTGACAGTGTAGGTCACCTTGCTACGTCACACTGACAGTGTAGGTCACCTTGCTACATCACACTGGCAGTGTAGGTCACCTTGCTACGCCACACTGGCAGTGTAGGTCACCTTGCTACATCACACTGGCAGTGTAGGTCACCTTGCTATGCCACACTGGCAGTGTAGGTCACCTTGCTACATCACACTGGCAGTGTAGGTCACCTTGCTACTCCGCACTGGCAGTGTAGGTCACCTTGCTACACCACACTGGCAGTGTAGGTCACCTTGCTACATCACACTGGCAGTGTAGGTCACCTTGCTACATCACACTGGCAGTGTAGGTCACCTTGCTGCATCACACTGGCAGTGTAGGTCACCTTGCTACATCACACTGGCAGTGTAGGTCACCTTGCTACATCACACTGGCAGTGTAGGTCACCTTGCTACGCCACACTGGCAGTGTAGGTCACCTTGCTACGCCACACTGGCAGTGTAGGTGACATTGCTACACCACACTGGCAGTGTAGGTTACCTTGCTACGCCACACTGGCAGTGTAGGTCACCTTGCTACGCCACACTGGCAGTGTAGGTCACCTTGCTACGCCACACTGACAGTGTAGGTCACCTTGCTACATCACACTGGCAGTGTAGGTCACCTTGCTACATCACACTGGCAGTGTAGGTCACCTTGCTACGCCGCACTGGCAGTGTAGGTCACATTGCTACGCCACACTGGCAGTGTAGGTCACCTTGGTACGCCACACTGGCAGTGTAGGTCACCTTGCTACGCCACACTGGCAGTGTAGGTCACCTTACTACATCACACTGGCAGTGTAGGTCACCTTGCTACGCCACACTGGCAGTGTAGGCCACCTTACTACTTCACACTGGCAGTGTAGGTCACCTTGCTACGCCACACTGGCAGTGTAGGTCACCTTGCTACGCCACACTGGCAGTGTAGGTCACCTTGTTACGCCAGACTGGCAGTGTAGATCACCTTGCTACGTCAGACAGTGTAGGTCACCTTTCTACTT